>NC_064921.1:822041071-822362738 GCF_023897955.1 Schistocerca gregaria | reverse complement strand
TGTATATTATAAAATTCAGGCTATTCTAACCGTGCACCACCAAAGACAAAATCGGTTCACAATACTTACATATACTGATCACATTACGGGTCTGAAGATGTACAGAAGTCTTATTTTACGAAAAGCTCGTGTTATTTGTTGTTATTAATATATACAAAGTGTCCATCAAAAGGTTCTAGTAAGAAATTCAGGAATGAAATACAAGCATTGGGTCACCAATAAATCCCTTAGGAACCTCTTAAACTGGACTTTACTATTAAGTCGTAATGGCTGCTGGAAACATATTGTTAATGCGTGCTTCTGAATAATGGACAGCTTTCTGGACCGGAGTAGGTGACCTTAAACTTTTGTCAAGATACTTAAAAACTGTTCTCATGGAGCGAACTGTTGGTATGAAAAATGAGGTATATTATTTGCGATAAGTTTCATTAAATCGTAAGTAACTGGGAAGCAGTTGTCAGTTTCTTTCGGTTTTGGTTTAAGGACCTCTTACAGAAACTGACTAGTATTCCGTCACTAATGGCAAAAGGTTAACGGCCACTTTCCCATTAAACTGTATCTGATATGGAGGGACATTTCTCTAAAAACATCTTTCTTCCAGGCATCAGCATCTTCCTGTCTGTGAGGGGGATAGACTTCTAACCAGCATGGATAAGCCGGACTTGTACAACCTCGGGTGTGCTCCCATCACGCTGCTGGCCGCCAAACAGGTTGACGACCTGTGGTCGGTCTTCACGTGGCCGCGGCAGCCGCTGCCGGTGCTCGACATTGGCTGCGGGCCCGGTGACGTCACCAAGAAGGTGGGTTCTTCACTTCCAGTCACGTTACTACTCCATGAGACCAATCGACTGCTAAGCAACTCCGTTGTATTCTGAAAAATACGGTCGCACTTGTATATCTTGGACCACTGAGAAAAGGAGATACACAGTGTGTTCATTGTAACAGAAGACACTGAAGTAGCTCGAAACTACATTTCGGACCAGAAAATTTCACATTCCAATTTGCTTGTCTCGGAGCGGGACATCCAGTGATATCAAACTCAACCCGCCACCCAAACCCGTGCGTGGCTGGTATGGGAGACTTTGAAATCTTCAATGGGAACGCCCGTTCTTTATGGCAGACTACGATTATACGGCCAAATCTGTATACTTTTGTCTGAAGCATATCTTTCCTTTCGACACAGATGACGCTGTAATCAGAGGAACAGAAATGGGCCACCATCGTAATTTATGACATGATACTCAACGGCCCTTGAATATCGAATGGCATCTCGGACCCCAACTCTATGCTGTGAGGTTAGGGCAGGCCAGTATTTCGTAACTTCTAATTGGATACCCCCTCCTCCCCATAGAACATGGGAGTACTTGACGGGCCACTGTGATAATGGCTCGCGACGAACTCTACTCTCCTTTTCCATTTCGAGTAAGTATTCAAAATTAGTATCACCATCTTCAGTACACTTAATGATCCACTTTTCAAATGACCGTACACAGGACAGAATCATAAATGCGGCAATAGCAGCATAGCCGTTTCTGATGCTGTGGACCATGTCTTCACGGCCTGTTGACACTCGCTGATGCACTTTTAAATATCTTTTAAATATCCCCACAGGAAGAAATCTGGTGAAGTTAAATCGGCGACCTAGCAGAACAATTAACTGGGCCATTCTCCCTATCCACCGACCAGTGTAAAAACGGTTTAATAGCTCCGGTGCTTCAGTTGCGTAATGCACTGGGCAGCCGCCATGCTGAAACCACATACGTTGTCGAACGTCCTGGGCAATATCTTTCAGTTGTACCCATAGTTCCTGATTGTGCCCTTTCTACATGCTGTCGATAAGATTCGGACTAATGAGTTTGTTTCCTATGGCGTCACACCATATGTTAACCTACCAAGGACGCTGATAGTCAACTTGCTGTACCCAGTGACGATTGTCGTCACCCCAGTAATACATATTAACCCGATAACGCAACCATTGTTTGCGAATGTAGACCCACGGGAAAATAATTTTCGGCAAATAACGTGGAGCTAGATTGCATTTGTTGACGTGTCCATTTACAAACCACTACCCGGTTATGGAAATCGGCCCCATGAAGTTCTTGATGCAGCCACTTGTGGTGTGGATAATCCTTCTGACAATGCAATATGGTGGCGATACTACCCACTAACGTATTAGAATAGCGGTGTAATTGCTTATCCGTGGGCTGTTGTGCACTGCCGCTATTACAGCTACTTCATTATCTTCTGTTTCAAAAACAATTTGATGTGCCAGATTACGAGTAAATGGTAGCTTTAACGCGTCGCTGCGCAGATTGAGTAAATGAGATAACGTACTGTCCATCGCGCTCACAAGGAACTCATCACTAGTAGCAGCAAAGGCTTTACATTTATCACACCCATTAATGAATTTTAATAAAGAAAGCTATACATAACATCCTATGTACGACAATAGATTTGAGACTTGCTGTGGGATTTCTATACTACTTGCATATTCCTTCTTCATCTCCTGATTTACACAACAGGTGCACCAAATTTCAGGCACCTGTAATAATTAACAATAAAAGGATAGTTGCTACTCACCATATAGCGGAGACGGTGAGTCGCTGACAGCCACAACAGAAAGATCGTCAGAAGGTGATTTTTTTTTTGTTAACAAGGCCTTCGTCGAAAATAGGCAACGTACACATACACACACACACACACACACACACACACACACACACACAAACACACACTCGCAATCGCAACTCACACATACCTGATCATAACCTACCGACTATTTTCGATGAAGACCCTGTTGGCCGAAAGCTCATGTTCTGACAGTATTTTTGTTGTGCCACTCGGTACCTCCGTAAAATAGTGAGTACCAAATACCTTTTTCGTAGTACTGTTTGTTACTTTCTGTCTTGAATTTTCCATTGCGTAATAAGTAACAGATCGATATATCCCTTTCGAAAGCAAGAAAAACATGGTGCTCACGATTAAACAGCGATTATTTCTGCAAGATGTTACCTAATTATCCCATAATTTGAGAGGCGATGCCAACGGCCTTGCCGCCGTGGTAACACCGGCTCCGTCAGATCACCAAAGTCGGGCTGTGCTAGCACTTGGATGGGTGACTATCCGGTCTGCCGAGTCCCGTTGACAAGCGGGGTGAACTCAGCCCTTGTGAGGCAAAGTGAGGAGCTACTTGATGGAGAAGTAACGGCTCCGGTCTCGTAAACTGACTTACGGCCGGGAGAGCGGTGTGCTGACCACGTGCCCTTCTATATCCACATTCAGTGACGCCTGTGGGCGAACGATGACACGGTGGCCAGTCGGCTACGGTCTATCAGGGCCTGTTCGGACGGAGTTTTTATTTTTGAGAGGCGATAGTGTGGTCCAAACCAAGACAAAAATATCCAGTAAACATGGCTTCTAAAACGTATATATTAGGAGCTGTGACCATTTGTTCAGTATTAGAAAATTGTTTCACACGAGCCTATGTGAACAAATACTCATAGCACTTAAGGTATACATTTTATAGCCCGTGTATACTGGAGTTTTTTTTTCTTGCTTTAGTTCATACTGTCACCTTTGAATATACGGTACGATTTTTTTAACTTCCAGTATAAATAAAAATTGGCCTTTGCGTTTAGGTCCCGCGCTGTGAGGGTTCGATACAATCTTAATTACGTATATAGACACTTCATCCGTACCGGAAAACGAGAATATCGACAACTTTTGCCTGTCATCACCATTGATACTGGCAAAATATTGGTCTCAGGAGTTGCAGTGCTTTAGAGAATATTTTAATTTCAAGTTTGAAGTCGGATATCAAACGACAAAAAGATATTTTTATAGTGATACAACTACAAATTTACTTAAACTGTGCAAGTTTGCTTCTTGCCTAAATTCATGATTCTAGGTGAACTGGAGTAACTATAGTTTTGATGAGAGACTTCGGGAGTGTCCAAATATGTCATAAATGGCCGTACCTTGTGATTTCACTGTCTTGGAGCTTCACTTTCTACTCCGTCAAGGGACCGTAGATCGTAGCATGTGACATAAATTTTCTCAGTAAGGCAGACATACAGACAGAAAAGTAATCCAACAGAGGTTCGATTTTTACCGGCTGGAGTAAGGAACCCTAAAAGAAACGAATTGTACGTACATTGTGTTTTCGCCAGTTTGTGGGCAGTGTTCTTACACAAAGACACATGAATCTGGAAACGAATCCAGCCCCAATAGATCCCAAACGCAGCCGATGTTTCTCACATAAGTGTTCAACGCTCACTGAAGGCGTGGACCCGACAACCACACCCTGTGTAGTTAAGCAGGCCACCGATGCGGTTTCCAAGATACCGGCGGGTTTTCAAATAGACTTCGGTTGATAATGCGCCGCTTGAACTATCTGTCAGTTGTCGCAGGGTTGACAGAAACAGTCTGAAAAGCTTGTAGGGGGTTTGAAAGTTAGGCTGTACTGAGAAATTACTGTTGAGAACCAAATTCATACGTTGCGGCAAGTCCAATTTAATTAGCAATTCAAGTATTTGTACTGGCAAAAGTGCGGCAATGCACAGACATCTGTTAGTCCGTGAGTTACCACTTCTTCAAATGCTTATTACCAGCTACAATGTGCCTTTTCCGGAAGTTATAAGTTTAAAATAGGAGAGGAGAAGCTACGTTTGTGCTGTGTGAGGAAACGAACGAAGAACACATCTGGCAACAGCTTCTCCGGTACACTGCTTCAATTCACGCGTACAATTACTTGTTTAGCTAACTTCAATAATAACAGAATCGGGAACGATTTATAATTAATTGCCAGTGCAACCTACCCTGCAACACCCTTACAAGCGTTTCAGGCCGTTCCCGACCGCCCGATACAACTCTCAGGCTTTAGCTGGCCCGCTGAGCTATGCTCCGCGGACAGCACGGCGAGCCGCCGCCATGTACCAGGCCACGACACACGGAATGGACGCTCTGTAATCTGCACCGTGTTCTCCATTCGTCAACTGTGGCCTC
Organism: Schistocerca gregaria; assembly: GCF_023897955.1. Taxonomy (NCBI): domain Eukaryota; kingdom Metazoa; phylum Arthropoda; class Insecta; order Orthoptera; family Acrididae; genus Schistocerca; species Schistocerca gregaria. The sequence goes on along the minus strand of NC_064921.1, from coordinate 822,357,734 downwards.
TTTCTTCACCCTCCTCTTTTCTCAATATTCGACGACTGGAAATTGCACAGCACGGTTGTATCAAAGATCTGCAATACCTGTGGATCGCTTTGTCTCTTCAAAGAAGCGGAAGCACTGATTAACTTTATATGCTGTATAGCTTAGAAGAGCAAATCAGAAAGTATATTTCTGTACTGGCAGGTTTTAGCCCCGCGGCTGCCACCGGGTACGAAGCTGGTGGCCTGCGACATCAGCACAGAGATGCTGGAGTTCTGCAGGCAGCACAACGCGCTGCCAGGCACCATCACGTACGAGCAGCTGGACGTGGTTCAGCCCGACCTGGAGAACTCCGCCGTGTGGCAGTACGCGCCCTTTGGCAAGGTGTTCTGTTTGTTGCTGCTGCATTGGGTGCCCGACAATAGGTGTGTACTCATTTTGTCGCCCTATCAACTACTGTGCAACAGCTGGCCTGTCTTAATTCTCCGATTGTAGTTCAACAGGGGTAAAACTTGAACACTCCAACTATTTCTGTTGTGGTACTTCCAAGAGTAAGAAATGCCTTAACAATCAGTCATACATTTTCTCCAATAACATTTTTAGTTTATCGAGATTTATATCTTATGTTACTGATAAAACTAGATTATGCAAGGCTTGTTGCCAGACTGGCAGAAGAATGTATTAGCCGGCAGCTGTGGCCGAGCGGTTCTAGGTGATTCAGTCTGGAACCGCGATGCTGCTACGGTCGCAGGTTCGAATCTTGCCTCGGGCATTGATGTGTGTGATGTCATTAGTTTAGTTACGTTTAAGTAGTTATAAGTTCTAAGGGGCTGAAGACCTCAGATGTTATGTTCCGGAATGCTTAGAGCCATTTTAATCATTTTTGAATGAATTATGTATTAAAACGAAGTGACAAAGCTCCATACAACTACGAGGGGAATTCAAAACGTAAAGATCACTGTTTAAAAGAGAAATAAACTATTTTATATTCAGGCCACCCGAAGCTTTTGAAAGGCATGACGTTAGGAAGAAGTCCGCTACAGATAGTTAAATTGTTTTTCATTAAAACACATTAAGTTTCGCTGGTGCAACATACGCGGTAAAAAGCTAAGTACAGTGTCACCATTTTTTTGTGAATATTAAAATTAATAAAGGAATGTCTAAAATATAGTCAGAACTTAAAAAGATTTTAGGCATACCCGTCGCTCCTAGTCGGGATTTACTGTTCAGTGAATATCGTCATATGGCGTGCTCTTAAAAGTTGTTGGTATCAAAAAAGCCGAAAGAAACTATTTTATACTGAGTCACCGCTAAAAGTTTTTAAAAAAGGGCCGGCTCAGCGTTAAAAATTGTCACTACTAACATGATTCGTCGCGACACTACGCAGATTATTATGTGGAAAGTGTCGGTTGGCAGTGTCTTGCGAGTGTGATAGAAGGGCAGCTCAGTGTAGGACAAAGCAAAAGCGCCCTGCATGACCGACAAGGAGAGACTAGCTGGCTGGCGGAACGGAAGCTATCCATGTGGACCGAGGCCCACAAGAAAGACAGGCCGCGGCGCGTACGTCACGAATGTAGGCCTGCGGTCGCTCGGTCGCTCAACTCAGCAGACAAAAACTACGTTTCTACATCTGTTAAGTCGTAACTAGGTGAGCACGGTACGAATGAGAATTGCATCTTTTACAGGAATCCGCTATTATGGATTACTACTGTTATTAGTCCTACAATGATAGGAAGCCCTTAGGCCTACTCATAATTTATTGCGGCTGTACTAGCGTACAATAAAATTAAAATCATGCCAGACAGATTATCAGTTGCAGAAGGAACCACTTCTTGTATGAAATGAGGACTGTTAAGCAGACAAAATGCTACACACATTTATATCGAGCATTAAATTTTGTTATAATACAGTTAATCAGTAAGACTTCGTAATAGCAAATTCCAGAGATGATGCAATTCTCGTTAACGTGTACACACCCAGCTACGAGTTAACAGGTCTAGTAACGCATTTTGTCTGCTGCGCTGAGCGAGAGAGCGGGTTCAGGCCCAATTTCGCGCTTCAGTCTGGAACCGCGCGACGGCTACGGTCGCAGGATTGAATCCTGCCTCGGGCATGGATGTGTGTGATGTACTTAGGTTAGTTAGGTTTAAGTAGTTCTAAGTTCTAGGGGACTGGTGACCCTAGATGTCCCATAGTGCTTCGTGACGTACGCGCTGAGACCTGTCTTTCTCGTGGGCCTCTTATGGACAGTGTGACGTCATGTGCTCATGACCATGAGCGTTGCGTCTATCTCTACACACGAGAATAATACAGAATTTTATTACGCTCTAAAACCAAGTCATACAAACAATCAAAATTAGCGAGAACGATAAGGTGCTATAATTCCAATTGGTCATTCGACGTGAATTGAGCGTTTTCGTTTTCATATCTAAAAATTTCTACTCTCTTACATATTCAAAATGTGGCTTTTTGCTTTGTTATGGAATGTTTTTAAATTTTCTGAAGGGCTTGTGATGCTGTTTCCCTCTTCGCTAAGTGCGCTGTTAATTTAAGTCGTGGGTTATTTAAGATAAGGTGTTCCTGAAATCTTATTTGAAATGACCTACCGGTTTGTCCTATATATTTCTTACGGCAATCATTGCATGTAAAATAGTATCCAGCCGCTTCATTATATTTGTTTACCAGAGCGTTTTGTCTGTGTTTACTGCTTATATCCGAAAATGTAAAACACGCTGAAGTAATGTTTTACATCTCGTATGACTGCATTTTTTTTCACGTACTGCACCCAGATATGGTATTTTAAAAGAAATAGAGCGTTCCTTTGCCTTCTTGGGTGGTGTTTTGCTTTGCCTTTCACCGAGCTGCCCTAACTCACACCGGAAAGACGCTGCCACCTTATACTTTCCACATAGTAACTTGGGTACTGCCGCGATGTGTTAGAAGTGACGATAGTTTATTGCCAATCCACCCTCTTTTTTAAAACTTTTATCGTCCGCTCGTTATAAAATGTTTTCTTTTTCTTTTTAGATGAAGACAAATTTTAAATGATGAAGCACGCCTCTGGTCTCCCGTTACAAACAACATTTTTTTTATAACAGGAGAGGACATGGCACATGTTCTACAAGTCAACTGGAAGAAAAATAAAAGCTGCAAAGGCGTAGTGTTTACTGAATATGTTACTTCTCGATATGCTTAAAAAACCACGAAAGTTCATGATTCGCTACAGGTTGTTCTGCAAGTATCTTTGTACGAGAGACTACGGGGAGAGTAGTATAGATTTAGAAGCTATAAAACTACTTCGGAGGAAATAAACCCTCTGGACGCCACGAGACATGAAAAAATCTCATTCACGCTTTCAACTTAACGGAAAAAGAAGGAAAGGACACTGTAGATGGCTACAGGGGAGAAACTGCTATGTTCATTAAAAATAAAACGGCATATCCCGTTGTGGACTCTCCCCCACCTCTCCCCGCCGTCCACAGTTTCGGCATCTATTCGAGCTATGTTATACAGCAGAAGAAAATGAAGACAACATGGTCGTTATGAAATAATATTAGGAAAGTTGTTGGACGCGAAAACGTATCCCTTTCATAGTGCCAGAATGAGAATTTCAAAACAATCACAATGGGATGCAGTGATAGTAAAAAAAGTGACGTCGATAGCGCATTAGCTGCAAAATTCAGTCCCTAAGAGTCCGTTAGAAGAACATGTCGCTTTAATACCGGGCTATGTACAATAGTGGTATATTCGTAAGATAAATTTAAAAACTCTGTCATTAATCGGTTGGAGGATAGACGTCCTAAATTTTTAGAAGAACTGTTCTTTGTCCCTAAAAAGTAGTAATGTTACAATTAGTCTATAATTTTATGTAAGATTTGAAGCAACAGGAACAAAAAAGCTGTAGTCAGTAATTTTTTTATGGAATTAATGAAGTGCCATTTTGAAGATTCACCAAGGTGTGCTCAATCTGCTGGTTTTCAAATAGCACAAGATATCAACAGAGAGCAAAGAATGATTACGTTGAATACCTATGACGACACTGAATTTACCGTAATTTCATTTTTGTGCTCACATTTACAATGTTATCGTTCTCATAATGTGTTCGGCGTTCTGAACAGCAAGTTCAAGCCTGTTAATTTAACTTCGTTTGCATAATGTGAAATTAAAAACACCTTATTATGTGTGGGTTTTTAGTGTTATTGTTGTACATTTCACCACAAAATATTTTTGTTGTAATTCGTTCATTTGATTCTTACAAAAATTCAGAAAGTCTTATGTGACCTCCACTTTGGCAATGCCACCTAATACATTAATATTTTCACAGGCGCGCTGTCCAGAACATTCACAAGCTGTTGGTGCCTGGAGGAGAGGCTGTCTTCAGCATAATCGCTAACATGGTGTTTTACACAGTGTTTGAAGAAATGGCGAAAGACTCGCGTTGGGCTCGGTACATGCAGGTAACCCTTAGGTCTACCCGATATTCCCTTAGATCTTAGAAATACTTGGGAAATTATGTTTAATAATTCTAAAAAAGCCCTACGTCAGGAAAAGTCGACTTGTTTAGCCTGCCACCCACTTTTGTTTCTGTGTTAGTTGTAAAATTTTCTAACCGTCCATCGAATACATAGTAAATATGATTTATGAAGTAGGGATAAATTTACTTTACAAAATTTAGAAAGCCGAGCTGCATCAAGTTAAAACATACAATAGCCAGTCCCTTATTGTCAAAATTTTTCTCTAAAGCGTAATAAAAGTATTTTGAAAATCCCTACCGGCTACCGCCCACCACGAAAGCTGAAACGCCCACTTGTGCGTGGGAGGGACCATGTTGACCGCCACTGCATTCTGCCTTTTCCTCAAACGAAACTAAAGTTACTAACCAGGAAGAATTTTCTTTTATAAATCGGAGGGCTGTCGTACCCATTACGATTGGCTTTAAGATTCTCAGAGTTGTTGAACGTTCTCGAGTACTCGACGTTTCGACCCATGCTGCGATCATCAACAGGGGTCTTCTGGTGTCGCATGGTTAATGAACAGGGCTAATCATAGCGCAGAGAGAGGCATCCGAGCACTAAGTCTTCCCGAGTTTCATGTACGATAAGAATCGGAAGATGTGGTATTACCGGCCAAGCTGATAACAACAAATTATACTGCACTATCCCTTGGAATATGGCAGAACTGGAATGCAATAACACTACTGTCTATGGCTCTACGTTGTCTAGGTGTCTGATTGCATCAGCCGGTTCTTGTTCAATTGATAATTCAAATGAACGCAGTTCCCTCGAACTGTACAAACAAATAAGTTACAATAAATTTTGTGGCCAATGCAAAGAGTTGGCAATAAATTTAAAAATATATTTCAGCAGATTCCATAAACACTTTTTCCTGGCGCCTTTTGTCCGCATCAACTGGTATTTAAAGCAAAATCGTGCACCAGATGTGCTTAAAAGAAAATGTGAATGTCCATAGATCGTGTCGTGTACCTCCATACAACGTAGGTACCAATGTAAAATTTCTAACTTGTGAGCGCTGATGCGTCAAGTAAGTCACTGTTCGACAGATACGAGGGCTTGTAGAAAAGTAATTTCTCCGAATTTTTGATTCTGTTGTTGCGTGTATTTTTTGAGGAAATAAATGCAGATGTTTCCAAGTGTTTGAGTGACAATTTGCCCATTCTTTCATTTCTCCAGAGAGTGGAGAAATCAGCGTACGTCGTTTGTCCAGAACATCTGCTACCAATTCCGCCTTGATCATTAATAATAAACTTTATCATCATTGCTTTTTCAAAATTCTATTACAATATGTATATTTTATTTTAGTAAAACGGATTGATCTGCATAACCTCACTTCGAGAGCCAAACTGTTGATCAGACAGCTCTCACAACGGAAGCACTTTTGTCGCTGAGGTTTCATCAAGAGCAACCACTCGTGACAGACGAGACTTGTTACATTAGTACAACGCCAGAGGTCCTGCAGTAGACTCACTTGTCACCAGTAGTCAATGGAGACAACAAAATCGTTTACGTAAAATGTGCTTTAGACACACTCTGGCGAGACTTCCCAAAATAACCAGTTGTTAGGAGCCGAATCTGCACCAGTATATCATTACGACTTCTACAGGGTGAGAATTATTGAAGTATTTGAATAAAACGCAAATTAGTTACAAACTACGGCGTGCACACAATTTATTCAACATATGAACGTCACCACCAATATTCAGATTTAGATTACGACATGTTCGATATTGTAGCCATCATTGAAGATGATGTGGCGCAGACGAATAACGTAATCCTGCATGACCCGCTGAAGTGTCGGAACAGCGATGCTGTCGATGACCTCCTGAGTGGCTGTTTGCAGCTCAGAGATGGTTTTGGGGTTATTTCTGCAAACGTGTCATTAATATAGCCCCACAAAAAGGTGTCGCATGTGTTCCGATCCAGAGAATATGGCGGCCAGTTGAGGCCCATGCAGTGGCTTTTGAGTACGTGAAAGCCATAATGTGTGTCCCCAAAGTGCTCTTCCAGAACATCAAACACTCTCCTGTTTCGATGTGGTCGAGCTCCGTCTCTCACGAACCATATCTTGTCGAAATGAGGGTCACTTTGATTAATGGAGATGGAATCATCTTCCAAAACGGTTACGTGCCGTTCGGTAGACACCGTGGCATCAACCATCAACAAATATCGAACCGACAATCCGTGACTGGGCATTGCCCACCACAGAGTCACCTGCTGAGAGTGAAGAGACTTCTCGATCGCGAAATGCGGATTATCAGTCCCCCAAACGCGATTATTTTGGTTACTGACGAACCCATCCAAACGAAGGTGGGCTTCGTTGCTAAGCCAAACAACAATGCCCATGCTAATTCCCAACATGCTACGCAGCCAACAGTGCAGTAACAGTGCAGTTTGAACTTCCTAACGCAAACCATTCAGAGAAGCTGTGACGATTTTATTTCATGTAGTTCAGTAATTGCCCCCCCCCCCCCCTCCCTATATCACTAAGGTCACCTGATTCTAGTGTGCGCTTTTGTGCTGATTAATTCAAGATGTTACATTAAGATGTGATTGAAGTGTTTCCCACTCGAGATATTTCCACACTATCACAAGTAGACATAATTTAACTTCGTTTATTTGAACAAGTAAACTTCGAACACAAACAGTCACTGTTTCTGAAGCAGCACAACAGAAGAAAATAAACGTTTTTCAGCTATTCTTCCTAGTATTGTATAGGATAGTTTCATCACAAATAACTGTTCTTAAACAAAACCGGAATAGATTCTTGAGAGCTTAGATTACGTTCTTGTGAGCAATGCAAAGTCTGTCTTCAAAACAAAGTACGTATTCAAAGTTGTATCTCACGGGCAGTACGACTTGTCCACGGCGCGGAACACAAAGGCCCAGAGCGCAGGTCACGGGCTACGTCCCATCTGAGGCTGTATCCAAATAGTGGTGGTATTTGAGTCGCTGGCTGGCGAAGACAGAACTGGCTCTAGCCGGCTCCGTGCTGGGAGAAATACTCCCGCGGCGGAACGTTATAATTTCCCTATTGGCTAGCGAAGCTGCAGCGAATGCAGGTAGAGATACGTGTCTGGGGCGATGACTGTTTTGCGCCCTCTAGCTGCTTACCGGGACGCCCTCTGTGGATTGAACAAGATACGGAGGGATCCAGCATGACCACAGGTGTTGACCTGACGATAACCCGCTGAACAGAGATGCGTTGCGGGTTGGCCTCGTCGCAGGCGAATCCGAGATAGACACCAGTTTACATGGAAGTTCTCGCATAAATGATAACAAATATAACTAGAATGATTGCACAGTATCTCTAAATCATTTGAACTACCTGAAAAAAAAGTCGTTCCATTCCATGGCAAATTACGTCCTTTTCTGTTAGCACAGCGTCTTGTAACTAATGCATCTGATTCCTAGATTGGTATTTTATCATGTTTCGTTGACAAGCTTTCCAAGATTTATGCGTTACCATTTTCTTCGCCTTAACGAATCTCTGTTAATTTTATATGCTACTGATAAAATTATAATTCAAATATTCAGCTTTTCGGGCTCTTTAAGAGGATATATTATGCTTCTATGACCTTTTATGGTGCAGCAACACAAACACAAAAGTAAATCGTTTCGAATACAAGCAACGCACGGTATCAGATGACCAGTACATGGACGCACCAGCCACGCGTAAGTCTGACATTTCCGCGTCGCTACCAATACCTGTCCATCGCGAGGTGAGTCTTCTTTGCAGTGACAGCTTTAAGCGACTGTGCCACGCCCCCTATACTACCAAGGGCGCCATGTTCGTTTCAGTCAGACGTTGCCGACTCATCGCTACTCGGGACAGCTTTTCGTGTGGCAGAGAACCCCTAACGTGTGCTACAACACTAATTAACCTTTGCCATGCTTTGTGCAGTTTCTTGCAGAGTATGTGTCTATATGTCACGTAATCTCACAATTTCGCTTATTATCGAAAGTACTATCACTTAGGATATAATGTGATATTTGACATGACATCAGAATTAAAGTTGGCGATCCAAGATTGGAGACCTGGGAATGCAAACACACTTCCTAGGTCACTTTTCATAACTTGAAAGTGGTGGGAAATAAAAAAAATTAATTCCTAGCAAATGAGAAAAGTTAACATAATTCAAATGTACCCAACGAGGGTACAGAGATTGAAATAAATATTTATGTCTTCATCCAAACTATGCACAATTTATGGTGAACTTAAGAACTGTTATTGCTAATCCAGATGAATCAGAATCGTATTATCCAATGTATGATGGAAAATCCAATAATAATGTAACAAAAATTTCATTTGGTGACTGAAAAGGAAAGAAATATGATTTTATCTAGAATGATATTTACTATTAAAAATAGCCTTGATCACGATCTATTTATCAAGGTGGCCGGTTTCGACCACGACTGTTGTCATCTTCAGACCCACAGGTTGTATACAAAGCTTTAATTAGAGGGCTACATACATTAAAGAAGATACATAAAGTTGTAAAGCTATAAAAAGATGAATTACCATTGGGTAGGGACCTCTTTCTGTTGAAGAATCAATACTGGAGAAACCAGTGCACGTCTTACTATACATAATGGAGGCTCCATCCAATTCAGACGGCATGATGTCATTACTAACCAATGAGTTATAAGTCGAATTACAATTTAAAATTTCTTAGTTAAAAGAACATTGTCAAGAATTAAAAATAAATACACACTGAACTTAGCTTATTAAACAGCTATTGCCAATTGAGAAGCGTTAAAATATTTAACTATGTAGTAAAAATGAACTTCAGTTTGGCTGTACATGGGTTGCCCTCTCAAGGCCTGTTAGTGAACAATTTATAACCATGGGTTTCCATGGTGAAGTTGGACGCCGTTGCATATATGAGGCAGCAGGCTTCTTTCCACTGATAGTTGTTGTAAAGTCGATAGTCGAACTAGTGGTTGCCATGGTGAGGACAAACGCCAGTGCCAAAGATTTGGCAGCAGGCTTATCTCCAACGAAGTTGTTGTGAAAGTGAAATGGCAAAGACTGTCGCATCAGATGATGTATTATTGAGCAGCAACATTTCTTTATTGAAACGATTTTCAATGAGTAAGCTCAATAATCTGTAGCTTACATGTATACTACACACTGCACAGAGACAATACGAAGTACTTGTCCGTATGTTTGAAATATTGTCTATGACGTTGGTATGTAAATTACATGTGGCAATTTTGAAAGGCATTGCTATTCCTCAAGTCATATTCCAGTCTTATAAGCAAATAAAAATAATGAAAAAGGAAGAAAAATTACAAAATTATAAGCCATACTGTCAAAAATAAAAGGATGTGAATTAGCAATATGAAGTATAAAAGCATATGAGCAAAAATTCTAAAACTGACAGTCATAAAATAATGTTTGGTGAATAAAATTACAATGTAAATATAAAATATTTCCTAAAAGACTAAATAATTTGTTTAAAATAAAAAAAACAAAGGATAGGAGAGTAAACATTCTAAAGAATATCATCCTAAATGCTCAAAAAATGTTTGTCTTAGAACTGAAATTGTTCATTTAAAACATATAATGCATTACTTTTGTAAAGTGAAAAGATTTCAATTTCTTCTAAGGTATTTAGCAGTGGTCCTTTTGGCACAGTATGTAATATTTTCAAACTGTTAGAAATGCAACCCTCAGAATGATTGTAGCTATTAAGATGTTGACAAAATATTGAATTGGTACGTGCAGAACCAGTAGCACGTTCTGTGAAACGTGTTAAAAAGTTACAGCCAGTTTGGCCAATATACTGTTTCTCACAGTCATTACATGTTATTTTGTAAACGCCTCACTTTTGGTATATATTTGAGTCTCCAATTGTGTGTCTCAGTTTCATCTGTAGGGGGGTATTTGCTTTAAATAAGAATGGAAAACATAATATTTATATTTATAGAAAACCTACATCAACTGACATCTTAATAAATGCTAAATCATGCCATCCATCAAGATACAAAATGTCAGTTTTTAAAACTATGATACATGGGATACTGAAATTTCATCTCCAATATGATGCAATCCACAAAGAAATTGATACATCAAAACAGAAAGCAGTTGCTATCAATTATAATTCCCATCAGATTGACCTGTTATATCAAAAATTACAAGAAACAAATGATACTGTTACAAATTCCAAGAAGAGATTTACAAAAATGACATATATGGGACCTATTTCAGATAAAATAAATAAATTATTTAAGAACACAAGCGTGACAATAGCATTTAAAACTAATAACCCCCTTACTGATGACACTGAAACACACAATAGGAGACTCAAATATATACCAAAAGTAAGGTGTTTACAAAATAACATGTAATGACTGTGATAAAACAGTATATTGGCCTTGAGAGGGCAGCCCATGTACTGCCAAACTGAAGTTCATTTTTCCTACATAGTTAAATATTTTAACGCTTCTTAATTGACAATAGCTGTTTAACAAGCTAAGTTTAGTGTGCGTTTATTTTTAATTCTTGACAATGTTCTTTTAACTAAGAAATTTTAAATTGTAATTCGACTTATAACTCATTGGTTAGTAATGACATCATGCAGTCGGAAGTGGGTCTAGCCTCCATTATGTATAGTAAGACGTGCACTGGTTTCTCCGGATATGGATCCTGTACATCTCCCAAAAACTTGATCCCCCTCACCCGTTTCTCTCCCCCATCCTCTCCACCCCCACCAGCTGCCGCACATGTATTCTCATGTCCCACCCGGTCTCCATTTCTCCACCCTCCTTACCCTCTCCCAAGGTGGCTTCCTCCAGCTCCCCCTCCCTGGTGATGTCCTCCTCCCCACCACCTACCTCTCCTATCAACTTTGATCCTCCCCTCCCACTTCCTGTGAATTTTCCTTTGGGCACCCTCTCTCCCTTCACTGTGCTTTTCCCCCATCCCCCGTTCCTCCACCCCTCTTCAACCGGGCTTCCACTCCCCGTTCCTCCCTTCCTAACTCTCCCTCTCTCCCCTGCCTGTGGCATCTCTGCTCTCCCTTCTACCTCTCCCACCCCCATTCTCCTCTCTTGGCAGGTCCCCGGACTCGTAAACTCTCAGTGGACATTCGCGCGCCGGAGATCATCGCCATCAGTGTCTCGTTTGTGTGCCTTCGTTTGTGTTTAGTGTTCTTTAGCCATCACGCCACCACTGTTCACCTGTGCCGTCGCAGTCATCCGTGTTTTGTGCGCTGTGTCAACGGGTTTTATTGTTTTGTCTCGTCCAGCGTGAACGGCTTCGTGTTTATTGTTTTTTATGTCTACAGTTTTTGCCCGCCGTTTTTATTGTATTACCTGTACCACCTTTATGTCATGTTTCTTGTAATATGCTGCTGACAACCCACTTTCTATCAGGTGATTAAAATAACAATAAAGAAGATAAACTGGTTTCTCCAGTATTGATTCTCCAACAGAAAGAGGTTCCTACTCAATAGTAATTCATGTTTTTATAGCTTTATAGCTTTATGTATCTTCTTTAATGTATATAGCTCTCTAATTAAAGCTTTGTTTACAACCTGTAGGTCTGAAGGCGACCACAGTAGTGGTCGAAACCGGTCACTTTGATAAATAAATCGTGATCAAGACTGTTTTTAATAGTAAATATTTGTAAGTGTAGCACATTCTTTGATTTCATCAACAGCTCTGTTATATTTGACTTCATCTGTTATTGATAAAATAAGCTTAGAGGGACATTCTAGATAACAGTAAAATAAAGAGTAAGAAAAATATAGTACCTTATCTGTTATCAATTCTTGGTGGATTTTTTAAATGTAATAAAGAAATTGCGTGTGATAACGTAATTTTTACTATGTCTTCTAGTTCTGGAGAGGCAATTGTTAGATGACCTGGTTATAATGTTGCTGGAATGAAATTAAAGATAGACTTCCGAAGGAAGGAAAAATTGTAATAGAATTGATGGAAATTCGTGTACTAACGATTAAATATGAACCAACTTACAAGTTAGAACAACGAGAACATATTCTGGAAAAATTGAAAGTTAAGATATCTTTTTATGAAGTACAACTGTAGAAGTAGCAGAATTGAGTAGTAAGAAAACTTTCGAACTAGATATCACATAACTCTGCAGAATTTGATATGCCATATTTCGAATTTATTACATTTCAGACATATAGTAAAAATAATCAGTTACTTCACTGTTCGTTATTCGACCACATTACATGGAACAAATGAAATTTTCCCACAGGAAATCTGGAATATTAACCCACCAAATAATATTCTCAAAGCATACAATCCATTTCTCGATTTTAAATGAGTTACACTACTCATATCAGATGCTGACGTAATTCCATGTAATTTCATAACAAACTATCCTATCTATGTGATTAACGTGACATGTAGAAGTAATATTGTAAGTTCACGGGAAAGGACTAGGAATAATAATTTTATCTTGGAACTCTTCCATTTGGTTCGTGTTTGCATAGAAAAACAACAATAACAGAAGTTGCGTCCGCCTTGATGCAAAACACCTTGTTATATGTTTAATTTCTTTATTTTCACATACTAGTTTCGGCGACAAATATCACTATCATCAGTGGGCTTTTTTAATCTTATTTATTGCAAGTTACATAATGCTCAAAAACATTATGTAACTTGCAATAAATAAGATTAAAAAAGCCCACTGATGATGGTGATATTTGTCGCCGAAACTAGTATGGGAAAATAAAGAAATTAAACATATAACAAGGTGTTTTGCATCAAGGTGGACGCAACTTCTGATATTGTTGTTTTTAGGACTAGGAATCTTTGTGTGGGACTTTTAATGAACAAATTCCTTCAGATACTTCAACGTATGTAGGAATGTATAGTAAGGAAAAATTTAACTTACAATGTTTGGCACAGAATTTTACTGAAAGTTTTTAACTATATTAATGAATAAAATATAAGAAAAAGTTAAAGTAATTTGAACATTATGTTTTCATTTCATTTTAAAATATTTTCACGAAGATAAAGAAAACAAAACCGAAAAATTTAGTATAATAATTAGAAAATGATTACTCATTGTATTTCTTGTGTATAGCTCTTTTATGTAGATTACATAAGCATTTTGAATTTTCAAAATGAATTAAGATTTGTGTGAGATCGATGGAAAGCGCTGGCTGCAGGACAAGTATGCTTCAGCTGAACTAGGAGTTTGCAACTCGTATTTTATCCGGTGGCAGGTGGCCTCTAGGTAAAGATAATAATCACCTAGAACAACAATTTCCGTCAGTGAAAGAATGGTTGCACACTGAGTGAACTTACGTATACATTCATTTTCTCTATTTGTAGTATGACTTACGTGAAACATTCTCTTGCGCCAATCTAATGCAGTTCAATACTTCTTTCAGAGATGGCGCTGATGGACGATCAATTGAAAATAGTAGCGGACCATGTTTTACTTTAAACATAAATTAATTGTTTTTAAAGTTATCTTCAGTATTCCTACTATCATTTACATGTTATTCACGTTTCTTCACTTCCAATAAAACACGAAAATGTGAAGAAAATAACTTATTTGCATCCAAAATGAACTGATGGAAGTAGTGCTTGTAGAATGTACTTTGTCACTCGAGTACCTAATGTATATACCATTTTAGAGGATATTTACTGTGTCAAAGCTCTAAACCGAGTATGAAGACTGAAGGATTTTGACCATTATCTCATGAAATCATCAAAGCGTCAGTGGTTAGAGAAGAAATAGCTATTTGACAAAACTTTTTCTATTCTCGCTTCTGTACGATCTATCACCATGCAAAGGGCAAGTTTAAGACCCATACTAAGGAGCGGGTGGTGTGTTTCATCCAAAAATAATGGAGCCCTCTGTTATCTCAGAAGCATGATGCACTGACGTACTGGAGGTCAAAGCCCAGAAGCTCGGTTTATAGGACTAACACAGTGGAAGGTGTTCGCTAGCGAACGTTTTGCACTTTTTATTAATGAACTTAATTTTGTGCTATTATATTACATAATCTGTAAATGGAGGATATCAAACAGCTAAAGCAGTGTGGTGACTGTGTAGAAATAGAAAGTGTACCGAGACATCAGTAAATTAAAGTTACATGTGAATGTGGTAGAACTGTTTGTAAAACAAGGACACTAAAAAATCAAGTACAATCGACAGTTCATAAAAATCGTATAGCTGCTCAAGAAGAAAGAATTAGGAAAATTTTGAGCAAAGGATAGATTTCTTATATTCACCATAATTCATTACGTTTCACTTTCTTATGTTCACTTTTTGTAAAGAAATATTAAATTTTATTTTCTTGTAATTACGTTTTATATGAAATATTAAATTCTATTTTCTTGCAAACACCTTTCCTATGAAAAATATAATCGATTGAAAATTTCTGAATGTAATACGAAAAAATGTTCAGATTTATTAACTTTTCTAAGCAATTTAACAGAAATTAAAGGATTTAGACCTGAAAAGTAGATGTTTTGTTAAGTTCTGTGTAAGTTCTAATCAGCTAGCTCACGAGGAACGAATCAGCTGGGAGCTAGAACTGAGATACAATCTACCAAAACGTACTACTCTCGTTGTCTATAGAAAATATGACTCCCAAGCAGATTGAACCACACGTGGAATATTTTTAAGCTACACTGAAGCGCGAAATAAACTGGGAGAGGCATGAGTATTCAAATACAGAGAGATGTAAACAGGCAAAATACGGCGCAGCGGCCGGGAACGCCTACATAAGGCAAAGAGTGTCTGGTGCGTTTGTTAGATCGGTTACTGCTACTACAATGGCGGGTTACAAAGATTGAAGTAAGTTTGAACGTGGTGTTATAGTCAGCCCAGGAGCGATGGGACGCAGCATCTTCACGGTAGCGATAAAGTGGGGATTTTCCTGTATGGCCATTACACGTGTGTACCGCGAACATCAGGAATCCCGAAAAACTTTCAGTCTCCGACATCGCCGCGGCCAGAAAAAGATCCTGCAAGAATGGGATCAATGACGGCTGAAGATAATCGTTCAGCATGACAGTCTTCCACAAATTTCTGCAGATTTCGATGCTGGGCCATCAGCAAGTGTCAGTAAACGAACCATTTAACGAAACTTCATCGATATGTGCTTTCAGAGCAGAAGGCTTTCTCGTGTACCGTTGATGACTGCTCAACACAAAGCATTACGCCTTGCCTTGGCCCGACAACACCGAAATTGCACTCTTGATTACTGGTAACATATTGCCTGGTCGGACGAGTCTTGTTTCAAATTGTGTAAAGCGGATGGACGTATACGGCTATGGAGACAACCTCATGAATCCATGGATCCTGCATGTTAGCTGGAGACTGTTCAAACAGGTGGAGCCTCTGTAATGGTGTGAAGCGTTTGCAGTTGGAATGATGTGGGACCCCTGATATGTATATGTTCGACTCTGGCAGGTGACATGTACATAAGCATCCTGCCTGATCACTTGTTTCCATTCATGTCCATTGTGAATTTCGACGCACTTCGACAACTCCAGCAGGACAGTTCCACACCCCACACGTCCAGAATTGCTACAGAGTGGCTCCACGAACACTCTTCTGAATTTAAACACTGACGCTGGCCACCAAACTCTGCGGACATGAACACTTTGATCATAACTGAGATGCCTTGGAACGTGCTCAGAAGAGATCTCCAACCCCTCGCACTCATACGGAATTATGGACAGCCCTGCAGGAATCATGGTGTCATTTTCCTCTATAATGGGATCGATGATGGTGCTGACTAGTTGTTCCTGTTATCGTTATTGGTATTGGCAAGATATCGGCAACAGGGGTTCCGAGACATTCGATAATGTTTTACCATCAAATTTGAAGTCGATAACAAATGACAAAAGGAATATTTTTCTTCGTGTTATATAATTAAAGATTAATAATTTCGGATTTTTGCTTTACTTGTTCTGTGAAACCTTGATTCTTAGCAAATTTCTTGGTTCTAAGTCAATGGGAAGTACCCTACAGGTTTTGGTGAGTGAGGTTTCGAGTATCAAAATATGTGATAATCGGCCATTTCATTTGATAGTATTGACTTAGAAGCTTAAATTTTTACACTGTGAAGGGGCCATAGAACTTGAATATACGCTGGAATGTGTGCATGCAAGGGGCTAGACAGTAGGACAGTTGAGGCCAGGAGGGTTACAGGAACGTGGAATATACTGCAGGGAGAGTTCCCACCTGAGCAGTCCAGAAAAGCTGTTGCTGGTGGGAAGGATCGAGGTGGTGCAGGCTGTGAAGCAACCATTGACATGAAGAAAGTTGTGCTGGCAGCATACACAGCAATGAGGCGGTCCAGCTGTTTCTTGACCACAGTTTGTCAGTGGCCGTTCCTGCAGACAGACAGCTTGTTAGCAGTCACGCGCACATAATTGCAACACAGTAATTGCAGCTTATATTTTGGATCACTTGACTGGTTTCACAGGTAGCCCTGCCTTTGATGGACTGGAGTAGGTGATGGTGGAAGTGTGACGCTACAATGCAGTCCTTGCTATGAATTTTTTCGCTTACGTAACACATGGAACGGTTTGTATACGATATATTGTCTAGTGTAAATATGTATTGTAAATACTATGTTTAAATTATGTAATATTTAACATTGGCAAGTCAGGGCATATTCAGTAATCGTTGAAGTCAGAGAGATTGCTTTGTCGTGCCGCTAGGCGCGGGAGCGCGCCAGCGAGCAGTAGTAGCAGTGACGCCGAGCTCGGAGTAAGATGTACATTCGAATGCTGCTATTCCTAGCTATATTACATCTAACGGCTAGTGTGTGGATCTACGTACGACGGGAAAGTAATGGTCGGTATATCTGGAAGCATGGCCGGGCAAGTTATTATGGATCAATGGGCATAGGGCTGAAGAAACGAGGGCTTAAATGTGAAGCGCACTGTGGGCCCAAGTCGCAACAGTAAAAGCCCACTGCCACATTGTGTCGCCGCCGTGGACTTCCGTCGACAACGAGGGAAGTAAGATCTACGTAATTTTTGTAGGATAAAATTGTAGACGGCTTGCCAGTGACTGTGGTTTTCTCTGGAGTTGAACAATTAATGACAAGCATTGTATAATGAAGTGTTGCATTCCTTCCAACAACAACACCAAGTAGGCTCCTTCCGGTCCTTACTTATCTTATTGAACCGAGTGTGTCACGCCATAATCAAGAGAAAATATGTTATTCGTCAAATTATTAGCATAGACGGAGAAGAGTAAATTTCAGACTGTTTTGAACGATTGGTTATTATAGTTAATTGTTGCACTTAATAAGCTTATGCCAACCGTAGTAACTTAATAATCGACTGAAGTAATAAAAGTGATTAGTAAGATTTATTTCCATGCATATTCAGCTGAAGTGGCCGGCCGGTGTGACCGAGCAGTTCTGGGCGTTTCAGTCTGGAACCGCTCGACCGCTACGGTCGCAGGTTCGAATCCAGCCTCGGGCATGGGTGTGTGTGATGTCCTTAGGTTGGTTAGGTTTAAGTAGTTCATAAGTTCTAGGGGACTGATGACCTCAGATATTAAGTCCCATAGTGCTCAGAGCCATTTGAACCATTTTTTCAGCTGAAGTTAGTTCAAGGATATTTCATGAAATTATAAAGCTTACTCCACCTGACAATCGCCCAGTTAATGAATTATTATCATTCAAAACATAGTTAATCAATTATTGGCAATATATTGCATTATCAGTAGATTTAACTGTGCAAAGTACGTAATTTTAAAGACAGAATGAGAGTCCATTATTCAAAATCTAGATAGATAATTATCTGTCAGCATTGCACTTAGCTGACAAATTATGAACAAATTTACTATCAAACTACTTACTGAAAGTTAACCACTAATGTTTAAGTGTAGTTAGATTGTTATGACATTATTTTATATGACTACTGAGGGTGACACAGACCTCACGTAAAGGTTCACGTTCCACTTGCTGCGCTACAAACAGGTAAACTTTATCTTTGACACAATTATTCACGTACTTAACAGAACTGTCGCTAATAAGTTGAGCTGGCGAACGATTTTTTAATTGCTTTAACAACTTAATCATTTCTTTCGGCAAAATTTATTTCCAATTTATTTCCATTATTTCCATTATTATGAAATTACTCCTTCAATAACGATCAATTTATAACGCCTCCTGTTTCCCACGGAATAATCATTGTTTACTTTGGATTCGGATGCCTTATCCCGACACGGGTCAAAATTCATAATTCAGGGTCATTGTTAACTTGTAATTTCGCAAATCCCGGGAAGTTGTGTTGTGTTATAGAAGGACTTATGGGACAGTTGTTGCATCTACGTCTGTTACGGGGTTGGGAGTAGAATGTGATGTATTCTTTCCTGAAGACAAATCGTTTGCAAGCGTTGTAGTGGAGCGTTGATGTTCACGGATTTTGCCGTTCCTCTCAGGACGTGGAGCAGTTCGTATCTCCGTACCAGCACAGTGAGGACCCAGTGAGCGACTTCCGCCAGCTGCTGCAGAGTGAGGGCTACCAGGTGCTGCGCTGTGACGTAACGCCGGAGGTGATCTTCTTCCCGAGTGAGATGCAGCGTAGAGGTGAGTAGCTCCTTTATCTTTAGTGTCAGCCAGTGTCTCAGAAACAACGCTTTACGTGTGCCTGGGTGCAGCTTACGCTGAAACCTCCAGCTGTCCGACACTCAGACCTGTACCAATCGTTGTACGTCGATAGTGTGTCAACCAAAGCAACATGAGAACTATGGAGCACACCAAAAGCATTACGATCAGTAACTATCAGGTATAGTTTCCATGGGGAACTTGGTAGAGCGTTAGATCGTTGTACTAAGCATACTGGGCTTAAAACCGAATGACTGCAATTTTTCTTTACTACATTACGAGTGAAAATGTTATATGGAACTACGTCGTGTTATAGAACTGTGCACCTGGAAGTCTGTTTTCGCTTCGTTTCATTGAAAGCACGCAGCAAACCTACAGAGTACATTTGCAATTTCACAGAAAATACAACCAGAACAAAAAGGAAGAAACAGTTGCATCGCATGTCCAGAAGTAATACTAATAATAATAATGCAATTTCACAGAAAATACAACCAGAACAAAAAGGAAGAAACAGTTGCATCACATGTCCAGAAGTAATAATAATAATAATGGTCACAATAATAAAAGTAATAGCCCTAATAATAAAGAGCGTGATCCATTAAGGAATTAAGGCTTCACAGTACTGGCTGCTTAAGAAGAAGTGTATGAAGAAAATTAATTTTGTTCACCAAGCACATTTGATAAAACTTACATTTGTGCATTCACCCTGAAGATTGTCGAATGAAAGGTTGTGCCTGAAACAGAACTTTGTCGAAGTTTTTAAGCCATTATCCACCGGTGACGGTGTGAAATATGCAAATGTGGAGAACCAAACTGACTGTATGTGACGTGCTGCAGCTTAAGAAGCTTTTTCCGTTTTTGCTGACTAATATCTTCCGAAGAATATAGAGCACCATCAGATATTTTACGCGTCATATGCTTGTACACTCTGAAGAAATGACTATCAGACGGTTGAAAAATGAAGGTTGTGTTTGCTGGAATTACGTGAATTGCGATTTTGTTTCCTGGTAGGTTATTTTGTGCATGCTTGTCACGAAGAACACTAATGTCTTCGTGGGGTCCATACGAATCCAGTATTGGCAGAAGTTTCTCCCATATAAATTTCACGCTTAAACACTTAAAAGAATTTTTAATCAAAGGTGAGCGAACCCGGGACCTATGGTACGACGACCTCACACTATACCAACTAACACACCCCAAGATCTACAAAACAATCGCTCACAGATACACTTTTCCAGTGATCCGTAGTGTTACTTTTAATTGCCGTTTACGGATCTTTCACCAGATGACAGCACGTAGCTCGAACTAAATCGGTGTTTTGGTTGATGCTCTTTCAACATACAATATGTGGTACCGATCTGAGTGTGTGACATCTTGGAGGTTTGGGTGAAAGCAGCAAAAGTGGGCCCAAACTGTAAATCAAATGCTTTTACAGACCCCCTGTCTCTATAGTCGCTAATCGCTTATCTAGTGTGCATTCCTTGCTCAGTATGTGTGCAGGTTAAACATTAGAATGTTATTCCTCATGAACCCCTCGATGTTATAACTACCAGGATTTGGTAGACTGGCCTCAGGGGATATGAAGATACTTGCCCTCCAGCTGCTGCGGAGAAATTTTCTCTCGCAGCAACATTGACCTCTGCTGATGCGAAGATGAGGTGTCCTCAGTCCTTTTTGGAGAAAATTATTCTCGCATCAGATCCGGAAAATGTCTCGTAAGCCCGGCAGTGTTCTTGGTGGCCCAGTTCCAGGACGAGCTGGTTGCAGGTTTGACCCAAATTCTCGTAGAGCGAACCATAGGAGCAGATGTGCAGATTGTTTCACAGTGTCGTTGTTGGTTGGTTTTCTTGTCATAAGGAGAGGCTTCAATTTAAATGAGATATTGAGTGATAATTATCCTCCCTCCATTAGGGGTGAACAATATAACTTCACAGAAAGAAATGGTGATGAGTGGGTGGGTTGAGGGGGGGGACGGAGGCCTGTACTACTTTACACACAGGTTGAACATTAAATTACATATTTATTTGAGAATACAAAAACATTAACCTGAAGACAATCTTCATTAGTAAATTTTTGCTCTGTTTAAATATTACAATGCAATCATTCAACTGGTAAACCACACTCATAGGATTTAATGTCTGCAGAATTAAAGTCTGCTGCAAGTCAAGACACCGTTATCAAAACACAAGCTCATTTAAATATTGTTGTCGGCATCGTGTTGTCGTGTCTTCTCGGGGATTCCGAGCTACGCGTACTGTAGCTTATAGCAGACTGACTGCCTTACCTGTTTCATTTTTGGATATGTTGATTCTTGTACTTCTCTTCTCGCAGGTCATCTTGTTGCATCCCTTGCTTGTTTTTCTTGCTGTTGTTGCGTGGGGTGCTCGTAACTAATGAAGCAGAAGGTCCGACCACCTCGTAGTCGTTCGCCGGTGCACCTGGTTGCCCAGGCTACTGACGAGACAGTTTTCCGAGTTACGCGCTGACGCTCAAAATTTCCTCGCAAATTGCCCGAACCGATCTCTTAGCATCGGAATTCAGGCAATCCTGTGAAGCTGTCCGTCAATATTTATTAGCTCAGACATTTAGGACAATATTCATCAATTCTGTAAAACATCTTGTTCAATACAGACATGTTCCAACATCTACACTATGGCCTCCAATTAAACAAATGTGAGCAAATTCTGACTGCCGTCATATATGGTGTACTGCAAAGACGCAGATTGAACCTTCAATAGCATTCAGTTCCCTTACTCTAATACGGTAATTAATCCATCAGCAACAAAAGGAAGGCAGGTTAACATTTAGAAGGGCACTCTCAAAACGAACATGTATTAATACCACGGAAAGCAGTAACTACTGCAACCTACAACCTTCTGAATCTGCTTTAGGTATTCATCACTTGATCTCCCTGTGATTTTTATCCTCCTAGGACTACTGGATGGAGGAGGTGGACAGAAAGAGGTGGAGAAAAGACAGACAGAGAATAAGGAAGAGGAAGACAGAGATGAGGAAGGCAGAGATAAACCAGTAGAGGAATGGAACAAATACATAACAGGGAAATGCTGGATACTCATCATTTAAACATTAGTACAGTTGCTGTTATTAGTCAATTAATCGTTTGCTGACATACAAGACAACAACACTTCGTCACTCAATTACAGTGTGACAACTCTGGGGTCGATGAGGGTGGCAGTAGTCTCGAAAAGAGAACGGTCGACTCAAAGTGTTCGAATGGTGCCAACTTCTAACGATCAGAAGTTTTTCTTTTTTTGGGAGGTGGGGGGTGGGGTGGAAGGGTTGCATCCAACTCATCATGCCCTTTCTACAGCTAGTCTATTGTAGGTGTGTAACGCGTAGGTTACTGATTAATAATAATATCAGTACATATGAGGCCCCAGGTGCCACCTGTGAAGGAAACGATTCCTGGAGATTCACTATGACCGTGAATCTGTAATCAGAAAAGGTTTAAAGAAAAACTACATGAAATAAATTAATATTATGTAAACCCCACGAACCCGTTTTACTTCCGGAAACTTCAAAAGCACACCTTTATATGAGAAGTTTCCGAACCATGTTAAAATTCTGATGTTGGAAAACAGTAAAACAATCTGAAGTTAATTTGATAAATAATGAAACAATGTACTATAACTTTGCTTACCAGTAATAGTCAAACCCATATAAATACGCATCTAAACATGAATGAATGGAAATATTATATTAAGCTCACGTACTATGACAGTTGTCAGATTCAAAGTTTCTTCTAATACGCTAACTTGAACCAATGGCGAATAGGCCACATCTTTGTAATTGGTCGGTGTAAATAACTTCAATGGCAGATGCCTCAATATACACATCTGGCCGCATTTCGCCAGTGCAACACATAAAATCTCCTGACTAAATTACTGTAGATACACATCGAAGCACACCCTTCCAAAAGACACATACAACGCTTGTAACGACTTGTACAAATACACTGAAAAGCAAAACCAAATAGATGATGGAAGTAACTGCTGTTAGGGATCGGGTCAACAATCACTGAAGGTGAACAATCTTTACAATACACTACTTTTATTTACAGACATTAGTCTGCTACAGAGTATAAAGCAATTAAATGGCTTACAATTGTGTTTCTCGAAGAGGGGAATGTTTTTTGAGTCTTATCTGTTCTGGGTCGTCGTGCTGTGGCGACGGCGGTGTAAGCAGTGTGAAGTTGGTGATATGACTATTGTAAGTTCATCCAGTCATGTCCCTGGCATTAAAATATCCTCGTTCTTTTCATGCTGTTTTGGCTGGCAGTGGTAATAAGTGACGTAGCATCCATTTGTCGTAGACCGGAACAAAGTAACTGCTGCTGTATCACCTGAAGATCGTATTAGTTCACCTGCAAGTTTCACAGGGGATAGTTTGGCACAGTCCACATCGTGTTTAAATTAACCTTCCACTTGCTATACTTTTCCAAATGCGAAGCTAGACAATCCATCTACCGTTAACATTCATGGTTCATATAACACTTTTCTCACGAAAACAGTCACTAATATAGCAAAACAGTTCACAGTTTCCACATTGGCAGTTAGTATTTTAGCACATGTCATACATCGTAGTCAAGAAAATGCGCAATATTAAATTCACAATTTATGTAGTGCTGCTCAATTCTAAACCGACGACTATACTGTCTGTTCACGAGTGCATTGTCACTGCCAGAGGCATCGTTCTGCAAAACCAACAGCGTTTGCATAATACAACGTCCGTTTAGAACATCCACAATAAAGTCAGATTTCAAACCGGTGTAACACAGGAAATGTCCGGTATAGGCACATACACTTCATGTGCTACAGTATATAACCAAACGAAAAATATGCTACGTCATCAGAAACATAACTATGGAGTACAAGGTAGTAAAAGAGAGAAAATAAATATATATCGTTATTAGTCATGGCATCATATACCCGACAATGCTAGTATTAGCTATTCTACAGAACAGTATAACGACCACTAAAACAGAACCGCCCAACAACGTAAGTATTGGCTCTTAAACAGGAATGTTTGCGACCACTCATCTAGAATTAAGTGAAGGAAATATCTTGAGGAAATGTAATTCATTCACGAAGCGAGTACTTTACAAAACACTCTTAAGGCTTACTCGTGAGTTGTGCTCATCAGTCTAAGATCCTTACCAAGTTGGGTTAACAGATGAGATAGAGCCAGTAAGGAGCAGCGCGTTAAGTAGATGAGAGAGCATTGCAGAGACGCTAAACAAACGCCAGTGCCTGACATTGCAGGAAAGCCGTTGTTTATTTAATCCATGGTGCTAACATTCCAAAATGAATGGCATCTCCCCTTTGAATATTCCCTGTTATTTGTATTTTATACTTCATTGTTATTACTCTTTGAACATGGTTGTGGTCTCGTTAAAATAAGTGTACCTTTCCAATTATATGGCCGTGTTTGGTTCATTTGATAGGGCATACATGTAATATCAACAGGTCCGTTATGGCAAAGGCCTTGCAACTCTTGTTGTTATTGTTGTGATCTTCAATCTGATGGCAGGTTTGTTGCAGTTCCCCACACTAGTCAATGTTGTGCAAGTCTTTTCATCTCTGCGTGATTACTACAGTCTATGAACCTGCTACCTCTATTGTAAATAAAGCGTCTACTATTCCAACCGTCTCTACCTGTCCTATCATCATGAATCTCGATGCCACCACTTCCCATTACAACATCTGTTTCGTCGTCAATATATTGCTCGCGATCGAAATTTCTAACCCACTTGTAGACTTCAGTCAAGGTACACAGACTGATTATTGCTTCTTCCAGAAGCATTCTCATCACTATTATCTAATTCCAATATCTGTAATAAACTCTGACAACATAAGTCATCTTTCACTCAAGCAGCTAGAATAATTTGATGTAAATGTGAGAAAAGTTTCATTACACAGATACGAATCGACGTTGCAAGACTATAAGGGCTGAATAAAAATTGATTTTTCAATAACATATGTTCAAATAATCAAACAGGTTTGTATAAACCACAATTGCAAAAATTTTACATCATTACAAGTCCGTGTTTAGGTCAGTGTTGTGTTGCCTCAGACCAATAAGAAGAAAGGCACATAGGCCAAAAACCTCATAGGATTCACAATTTCTAGTCAATATATGTATCTGCACAGCAAATTCACATTCGAAGTAGCCGTACACAAATTCAGTCTTGTGGCCAGCGGGAAGACTAGGCAGAAGTATAAAATCAAATTGCTCCAACAAACATGACGATGAATGACAACTGCTGTATTCCTGACAGGTAAGGAATTGCTATAAGCAAATTCAGACACACCCTCAGAAACAGCTTGAAGCTACTTTCCTACAGTTCCACCCTCAAACAGCCCACGGGAAAAACGAACACTTAAATCTTTCTGTGCGGACTCTGATTCCTATTATTTTATTATGGTAATCATTTCTCCCTATGTAGGTGTTCGCCAACAAAATATTTTCACATTCTGAGGAGAAATAGGAGACTGAAATTTCATGAGAAGGTCCTGGCGCAGGTAAAATTGCCTTTGTTTTAATAACTGCCACCACAACTCGTTTATCATATCCCTGGCACTTTCCCCGTTATTTCGTGATAATACTAAACGAACTGTCCTTCTTTGAACTTTTTAGATGTCCTTCATGAATTGTATCTTATGCGAAATAAATCGTAATCTTTGGTTTGGTATCCCAAGAACATTATCTGTGAACTCATTCCATTTTAAGTTATTTGTGTTGTAATCTATAAGTATTTAGCTGGTTTACAGCCTGTTGAATTTTGTGATTTATCCTGCAACTGAAATTCAGCGGATTCTTTTTAGTGATCATATGGATGATATAGATTCAACTGCCACTCTTTTCACAATACAGATAGCTTGTCTAAATCATTTTGCAATTCGATATGATCATCTGGCGACTTTATGTCACTGTAAATGACAGCATTAACTGCAAAAAATCTGAGATGGCTGCTCTGATATCTCCTAAATCGTTTATGCGTATTAGGACCAACAGAGGGCCTAATACATTTCCTTGGGGTACGCAGAACGTTACTTCTGTTTTACTCGATGACATTCCGTCAGTTATTACGAACAGTGACCTTTCCGACAAGATATCACGAATCTAGTCACACAACTGAGACGATACTCCATAGGGATGCAATTTAATTAGAAGTCACTTGTGGGGAAACGGTGTCAAAAGCCTTCTTTATATCTAAAAATACGGAATGAATTTGATGTCTCCTGTCGATAGTACTCATTGCTTCTTGCGAATAAAAAACTAATTGTGTTTTACAAGAACGAAATTCTTAATCATTGTTGACTGTTTGTCAATAAATCGTTGTTTTCGAGGTGATTCATAATGTTCAAGCACAGTTTATGTTCCACAATTCTTCTGTAAGTTGCCTTAGGGATATTAGTCTGTAATTTAGCGGATTACTCCTATTTCCTTTGTTGGGTATTGGAATGACATGTGCAACTTTTCACTCTTTGGGGACGGATCTTTCCATGAGAGCGCGACTGTATATGATTGCTAAGTACAGAGCCATTATGTCAACGTACTCTGAATGGAATCTGATTGGTACACAATCTGGAGCGGAAGATTTGCCTTCCTTAAGTGTTGTAGGTGCTTCGCCAAACCGATGATATCTGCTTGTAAGTTACTCATGTTGGCAGTTGTTCTAGACTGCAATTTTGGAATATTTACGTTGTCTCCGTTGGTATGCTAGGTTCGGAAAACTGTGTTTAGTAACTCTACGTTAGCGGCACTGTCGTCAGTGACGTCAGCATTGTTATCGCGCAGTAAATATATGGATTGCGTCTTGCCACTGGTGTACCTCACATACGATCAGACTCTCGTTGGATTTTCTCCCAGGTTTTAAGACATAGTTTCTTTCGGGAAACTATGAAGAGTTGAAAATACGTTAAGGAAAATGCTTGTAAAATTGAAATAACTAACAACATTCTGAAAGGTGTTTATATGAAGCGCTGCCTGATTGTAGACAATAACTCAAATACTCTACACGATCCTTCAGTATCCTTAACATCACACCAGAGCCTAAATCCTATGCAAAGCTTGATAAGTTCTAGATGGCTCCAACCTAAAATTAAATGAGGTAAATTTAATTAAATGAGATGAATTTAAAGTAACCAATAAATTTAGTATCATTTAAATTATTAGAAAATCCCTCTTCCATCAGTCTTCTACACTGAAGAGCCAATGAAACTATTACACCTGGCGAATATCGTGTTGGGACCCAGCGAGCATGCCGTAACAACACGTGGCATGAATTCAACTAATATCGGAAGTAGTGCTGGAGGAAACGGACATCACGGAATTGCCCAAGTCAGTCGAAGTGCACAATGAACGTGAATGGATGCAGGTGATCAGACAGGATGCTTCTGTACGTGTCATCTGTCACAGTCGTATCTAGACGTATTAGGCGTCCCATATCACTCCTACTTCACACGACCCACACCATTACAGAGCTTCCACCAGCTTGAAGAGTCACCTGCTGACATGTAGGGTCCATGGATTCATGAGGTTGTATCCACGCCCGTACACGCACATTCACTCGATGGAATTTGAAACGAGACTCGTCTGAGCAGGCAACACGTTTCCATTCATCAACATCCCAATGTCAATGTTGATGGGACCAGGCGACGCGTAAAGCTTTGTGTTGTGCAGTCATCAAGGATACAAGAGTGGGTCTTCTGCTCCGAAAGCCCATATCGATGATGTTTCGTTGAATGGTTCGCACGCTGACTCTTGTTGATAGCCCAGCGTTGAAGTCTGCAGCAATTTACGAAAGCGTTGCACTTCTATCAATCTGAACGATTCTGTTCAGTAGTTGTTGGTCCCGTTCTTACAGGTTTTTCTTCCGGCTGCAGCGATGTTGGAGATTTGATGTTTTACCGTATTCCTGATATTCACGGTATGCTCGTCCAATGGTCGTACGGGAAAATCCCTACTTCATCGCTACCTCGGAGATGTTGTGTCCCATCGCACGTGCCGCCACTATAACGCGACGTTCAAACTCACTTAAATCTTGATAACGTGCCACTGTAGCATCAGCAAGCGATCTAACAACTGCGCCATATACTTGCTGTCTTATGTAGCCACTGCCGACCGCAGCGCCGTATTCTGCCTGTTTACGTATCTCTTTATTTGAATACGCATGCCTATACAAGTTTCCTTGGCACTTCCATGCAGAACAACTGCGATAAAGGGGAAACTTGGGGCTGGGGTGGGGTGGGGGGGGGGGTGCCCTCGAAATCGACACCACAGTCACTAAAAACTGAATCAACCATTTGTAGTACTGTCTATGCTATCATAGAATCAACTGCTAAAACACATCACAGAAGTTCCATATTTGCTTCTCTTTATGAGCAGACGACTTTCAAAATGATTCAAATCGCTCTGAGCACTATGGGACTGAACTTCTGAGGTCATCAGTGCCCTAGAACATAGAACTACTTAAACCTAACTAACGTAAGAACATAACACACATCCATGCCCGAGGCAGGATTCGAACTTGCGACCGTGGCGGTCGCGCGGTTCGAGACTGTGGCGCCTAGAGCCGCTCAGACGACTTTCCAAGTTGAACAAAACAAATAGTATATCAGCACCAATATTCTACACAGAATACACACTTCCAAAGAACAAGCATCCAAATCCAGAAAATCAGGTCACATGCCAAAATACACAATGATTAAGAATGAAAATTTGCAATGCAGGATCCAGTTCTTCAGACACAGTGCAACACTTCAACACACGGTAAGAAGAAAATGTTTATCAGTTTAACATTACAAAAAAGTTTGCAAGAAAAGGAAATTATTTCACTCTGCAACAGTCGTAAACATCCTGATGCTTAACATCTGCCTATCTTCTATCTGAAAAAAAAAAATATCACTACAAATTTAAACTTAAATAACAAAATGCTTTTAATTCGAGGAATTTTTCACCAGTTTCGACAATCTCTTGTTTCAGTATGCAGAATAGTGCAAGAAGTAATCATTAACAACCGTCATTCGTGTTTAGACCACAAACAGCAAAAAATTACTTTCCATATTGTCCTTACATATCACAGTAATTATTACATAAGCATGACAAAGTACTCTTTGCTATTCTCCCTCACAGTGAGTTTGTCAAGAATGAAGAAACTCTTTTCAGCCACTCCAAGTATGCACTCATTACTGATCAATTAAGTGCTTAAAGAAGGAGAGAAGATAACGTGTATCATATGCTTTAACGCAAATTGTCCTGTGTTCATAGCATAAGCAACGATATTCTGTAATAAAACGTATGCCAAACTGTTAACTGTTTCAGAGAACAAAATGTTCAACAAATAGATGAAAATACTTCTGAACATTAACAAAAAAACTCATTCGATAGGTAAATTATATTCGTTAGACAACTCTGGAAACTTACGTTCTTTCATCTTGGCAGGGTCGCCAATATGTACATTGGTTGTCGTGTTGTAGCTTTCAAGTGAGTCATCCTGATGAAAATTCCCCCTTTCAATCATAAATGTTCACACAGGAAATAATATTACGACATAACCTGAAACGAAGAGCAAAGCTGAGTGTTGGGAAGAAATGACCTGAGGTCACATGGTCAACAACGGACGATGACGTCAGCTGTCTCAAAACTTTGTACCTGAGAAACTTTAATGTTGCCTTGATGTGATGTTTCCTGATGGTTAGTGTGAATGCTATTATTTGAAGTGGAATATTTTAACATGACATGACATGATGGGAAGTGCGACTTGGCCTTAAGAGGTGCGTGAAATACGATATCTGAAAGTTGACAAATTACAAGACAACTTTCAAACACAATGTGAATGTTCGACCAAGTTCAAACGGTGTTGATGACTGTGGAATCAAGTGATTGCCTGATCTCATTAAGTGCCCCTAAACTATCAATAATATTGGGCAGCAATATTGAGCAAGATATCAACAGTTGGTTCTAGACAATGAATCGATATGGCACAATTTGGTGTCAAATCCCGGATTTGCAAACATGGCAAATACTGATTCCAGCTCTTATATGGCTCTTGGGCTGGTTTTGCACTCATGTAAGAAAAGAGAAAGCGTAGACGAATAAAGGAGTGATATAATAAGAGAGGAGAATTGACACATGTAAACGTCCTAAGTGACTTGACAAAATGCGAGCCAAATGAGTATCGGAAATTTCTGAGGATGGACGCTCGCTCATTATATACACTGTTTCACGTGATTACATCTATAATTCTGATTATATATGATTAGTATTTATTTATTTACATCCAGTTTTGAAAACAATAAGTGCACATAATTTTACTTAAACTGCGTTAAAAAATTTCTTGCCCTTGCATAAAGCTCAAGCCACCAACACAATAAATTGGTCGTTCCAGTAGCTCGGAACCACCAGCCTCGCTTTTCGATGCAATTGTAATTCTTTTCAGCTCTTTGCCATATGTTTTAAACAATGAATTTAATTTCTTTACTAAATAAATCTTATGTGCTCCCAGGTACGTTTCCCTATATTTCGACAACAACTGATAGAATTGCTCCATTTTCTCATAGGGACTGCTATATTCGTTCCATTGATGTTGAGATTTGGTGAACAAAAGATTTGTTATGTGTATTGGCAGTCAGTTAATGTTTATGGACCTTTTCACCTATTATATGTATTATTACCTATCTATGCTAGATGATGCGTTGTATGCTTTTGTGTGTTTGCCTTTGCAAACTGCCAGGAGCAAATTAAATATAATACATAAAATCTATTTTCGTGATCAGTATTTCTCCGCATATATTATTTTACTGTACAGATATAAAATTCAATTTGTTATGGTCCTAGGAAAAACGAATTGAATAACTTTGACCAGTAAATTGTGGTATACTCAATATTACTTTTGAGAAGTCCCTAACACAAAGTACTTGTATTGCAACTGCTTAGAAGAAAATGGGGCTCTAAATTTGAAAATCATATTTATTGGAAATTGTGAAGATTTCTAAGGTTAATGAATCGTAAAGCCTGAATCAAAAACGGTACTAACTAGCAGAGAGGTAACATTTTTATGATTGGTGAGAATGAAACGTATAGTGAAAAAGTATGTGCACATATTAATCTGAACAATATGTCCAAGAGCGTTCAAAAGCACCAGAAAAGTTTGGATTTAAAGTACATGAAAGAGCTGTTCAGGTACCATCAGATATGTTGACTGAAGATGAAAAGTATAATGAGAACCAGGAAACTACAGCAGCAATGGACTTAAATTTGCGGCGTTCATCGTGTACAATATAATCTAAACTGTATCCAGGATATAGAATGTGTGTGGATGCTCAAATATTAAACAGTTACCTCCTACAGTTGAAGAAGCCTTGGTTAGCCCGAGTGCAGTTCATTGGAAGAAAGCTACAGAAAAGGAATTAGAGTGTTTTTCTACTCCGGCCGGTGTGGCCGAGTGAATCTAGGTGCTACAGTCTAGAACAGCTCGAACGCTACGGTCGCAGGTTCGAGCCCTGCCTCGAGCATGGATGTGTGTGATGCCCTTAGGTTAGTTAGGTTTACGTAGATCTAAGTTCCAGGGGACTGATGACCTCAGATGTTAAGCCCTATAATGCTCAGAGCCATTTGAACCATTTCCTTTTTCTACGAATGCACCACAAGGAAAGAAACCACACGAGTGAGATGGGGACCGTTCACTCCTTAACTATGGAGCACGTGATTCGACTGCGTAATGGCGATGAAACAATGGACGCGTGAACAGACAAAACCGATAACCGACTTCCCACCCGCTGTGAGCCGTGTGGTCGCTACGTAACGATACGGGTGGTGCTGTCTAATAGATTCAGATCGCGCTGTGGGGAACTCAGTTTAAGTTCGACACTTTGGTCCAGAGCTCGACGCTTTGGTTTGCGGCAAACAGAATTATACACATGGATGCACGTCTATACTGGTCCGTTGCTCAGCTCACCCTCTCCTCCACTTTGTCTTGTGCGAGCCCGTGCACGTCGCACCATTCCCAAAATTTGGCCAAATGTTAAATCTGCGGGTGTGGTGGCGGCGGGCACCGCTAGTTTGGGCCGGCACTAGCTACAGCTCGAGCATTTCTCGGCACGGCTGCCACAAATCTGTAAGTAGAAAATGAAGGTAGAATGTGAAAAAGCAATTCCCTTATTTGCAGGCAGTGGCAATCCTTTTATAATCAGCTCAAACTTCCACACCAAATAGTGCCTTCACTACTAATATTGTGAACAAAATTTGTTAAGACCATAGAATTAATCGTTGGGTTGCAGTTAAAAGAAAATTTATATATTTAAAAGGAACCGTTGATTACCAATTAAGTAATTGTTAGAGAGTTAACTAGAACCTGGCAATTTATACTGATGCAGACTAGGGAAAAGAACTGCATAACAGACATTCTATTACAGGCAGCTGTTTCAAGTTGATGGGAGGATTAATATCCTGCTCTTGCAAGAAATAACCAACAGTGGTTTTGATTACTGTTGAGGCTGACTATATGACATTGTTTTTCACCATACCAGTAGAGTTATGTTTAAGAGCTCTAATAGGTGAAACTGAGCCACATACGATTATTGAGTCTACCAAAGTATTTTCCGACAGCAAGGGAACTGTCAAGTTGTCTCAGAAGCAAATAACAAGTGAACGATTGAAGCACATTGATATTGGGTACCATTTTACTAGGTATGGCCTTAAACAGAAGGATACGGCTATAAACTGTGTACGGAGGAAGCGGGTCTGATTTATTGACGAAGGCTCTCAATAAAGACAAATTCCAGGTGTTTGAAAAAATGTATGGTTTAAAAACATAGAGTACAATGCGTAGTGCACCGAAACGATGTAGTGTTCATGATTATTGTGAGCACATAAAACATTTGTTCAACAGGAAGTGTTGAATGTTCGGGCTCGAAATGTGTGTTATGTGTGTCAGCATTGAGTTGACATGTATAGACCTCCTGGCCCAATGTATGTAATCTTGGTATATATGCTAGATGTTACATGTTCCATTCTTGTTGTAGTATGTCTTTGTAAATTACGGGGAATACATCAAATATAATAAAAATATGTTCCTAAATAGCGTTTCTCCATCAATATTATTTTACTGTGTAAATGTGCAATGCAACAATTAAGTACTTTGTGAGACTGGAAACCACTAAATATTTTCATTAATAAATGTCCGTTCATCTATTTCGAACCCATTTCCATTTCACAACACATCAAATGCCCAAAATAAACACCGTAACAGACTGCTCTGACAAGCATTCAATATTAGCCAGCGCCATTAGCATGAGACATTTTACGTAAAATCTAATTTCAGTAGGTCCCTCAGTGTGCCGTATAATATATTACACAACTTTCAATCTTACCTACAGACAGCCAATAACATTGGGCAATATGAAATATTGAGTCTTTCTCTGACATTTAGTTCCCACAAGTATACCGTGAAAATGTTAGCGAATAATATGTATGCGCGCACCCAGAAATGTACTCATTACGTGAAATACACTAATATGCACAACCCTTAAATTTAACATTATGTTGTAAACTAACTAACCTCAAACGCATGTACACCAGCTGTCAGATTTGAATATTGCGAGGGCTACAGTTCTCGACCGGTCAGATCTAAGTACACTTATAATAGGTGTGTCAGCACACAGTGTAATGGATTTGTACATATCTTCATATCATTAAGTTTTTTATGTATTACGTCAGGAACATGACGCAATACAACGTGGTTAATCCCATGTATGAACGAGAGCAAGTATGGCTATTAATTTACTAAATAGTAAAAAAATAATAAGGTGCGGAATGGAGCGAACAGTGCATTTATGTGTTCGTACTGTTCCAATGACAACATTGTCTTAAAAATTAAATAAAAACAGTCCTGATCGCGTTTCCAGAATTTTCATTTGCTAGCAACAGGTTTCGGGATGTTCCTCGAACCATCTTCAGGCTTTTTCTGCCGTTATGGGTGCTGGTGACCGCAGACGGAGCGAGATCCATGTAAATACGGTTCTTCAGCATTTTATACCGATCGCTATGCTCCATCTACAAATTGCTTTCAAAAATTTTGAAAACATTGTCGTAGATTGACCAAATATTATGACTGGAGCAAATTTTGTTTTAACAGGAAACCAGATTGACAAAATATTATGACCACAGCAAATTCTGTTTTAAAGACAAACCAGATACCGTACAGCATTGAAACTTCCTGGCAGATTAAGACTGTGAGTCGGACCGAGTCTCGAACTCGGGACCTTTGCCTTTTGGAAGGTAGGAGGCGAGGTACTGGCAGTAGTAAGGTGTGAGGAGGGGGCGTGAGTCGTGCTTGGGTAGCTTAGTTGGTGCAGCACTTGCCCGCGAAAGGCAAAGGTCCCGAGTACGAGTCTCGGTCTGGTATACAGCCTTTATCTGCCAGGAAGTTTCATATCAACGCACACTTCGCTGCAGAGTGAAAATCTCATACCGTACTACATTATTTATGCAGCTAAGGACCTTGTTAACGTAGCAGCCTTTTCAAAAAACCTCGCTGTGACTGCAGCTCACACGGCTGCAGTATTCCAAGATGGTATGGCGAGTCTGGTATTGGACGATAATATGATGAAAATGTTTTTAGGTCCGTTATACATCTGAGGTAGAGACAGGACTCCGATACTGGCGCAGCTGTAGGCGTGAGCTTGATGTCGTGGAATTGAAGGTCCAGATATGCATAATTTGAAACATTTGGTCATATGTTCGTATATTCTTCTGCTCAGTGGAACTTGTGATACAATTTCAATTTAGTGACTTACACGACACAGTTTTAGATTTACTCACGTAAAAGTACAGACTTCGAAACTCTCAAACGAGGTACCATGCACACTCATTGTTCCACCAGTGACCTACCGATTTGTGCCCAAAAGCTGTCTCAGTTTATTCAAGAATAAAAGTGCGACACACTGTTCACATTATATTACTCGCTCTCTTTCTGCAATTCCCATCAATACGCACACGTACTAATTTAAATGATTTATCCGTGAGGTAACGCACGAAATCCAACGCACCAGCCATGCCACATGTCTGCAGTCCGCGTTCTCATGTTTCTCACCGCCACACAACTCGAT
The DNA here is from genome assembly GCF_023897955.1 of Schistocerca gregaria. Lineage (NCBI taxonomy): Eukaryota > Metazoa > Arthropoda > Insecta > Orthoptera > Acrididae > Schistocerca > Schistocerca gregaria. The sequence continues at coordinate 822,322,538 of NC_064921.1, read as the reverse complement.
TGTTCAGTGTCCACAGGGTCTTTTTTGTTCACCATGTACTGAGAGTATACTGAAAAAATGTGTAATGAACATACGTCTGAATGTGCATGGTTTTCACGCTAGAGATCATTTATTCAATCATACTTTGATACAGAGACTGCGGTCTAATACGCGCTGCAATACCATGCAGCCACACTTACAGTATGCATGGTTTTCTCCTAGAGGATGGTACAGTTCCTCAGATGTCATGCCCTAGAGCCCTTTCCTGCCATAGTAATTGGTGACGTTGTGTCCGGTTCACTTCTCTATGTGATTCATGTTGAAGTGTGTGTGATACAGTGTTGTACACAATGGTTCCGACAAAGTGTTCACTTGCGGAAAGGCAAATAGCAAAGGGGGGGGGGGGGGGGGGGGAGAGCAGCAAGTTTGTCTCAGGAGAGCTATCCTCACCGACAGTAGCCACAGCATTCAATATTTGCAACAGTTTATCGCCATCTGTCTGATACAGGGTCGTTTCAGTAAACAGGAAACCCTGAAGAACGTACCCGAAATGTTCGAACACCAGAGTTGGAAGAAAATATGATTAACACATCAGGAAGGCGACCGTACCATTCGGTTTGCCCGCCAGTAAGGAGTAAGCCAGACGACCGTGTGTAACTTTCTCTATATGAGTTGTTACTACCTTTATCACTTCAGACGTGTGCAGGGCGTTCTAGAGACAGACTTTCCACATCGGGAGCAGTTTCGTCACTGGTTTCTTCACCAGGCAACCACGATTCTGGGATTTGTGCCCTATTCACAGCTGAGACCACCTTTACGAGGAGTGTTACGTTCAACTTTCTCATCAGTGATCTGTGCTATAATATGCAGAATATGGTATTCTGACAGCGAATTATCAGCATCAGAGCAGCCGGAATGTGAGGGCAGGGATAATTGGCGATCGTCTTTTGGCACCAGTCTTCCTTCAGCGTCGCCTAACGGGCCGGAACTATCGGCGTTTCTTGCGGGTGACTTTGTGACTTTGCCTCCCTTACTGGAAGAAGTGCGTTTGATGATACGAAGGGATACGTGGCGGCTACATGATGGTTATCCAGCCTACTGGACGGATCTTAATCGTGTCTTGCCAGGTCGGTGGACCGGACGAGGGTGTCCAGTTGCATGGCCTCACCTTCACCGGATCTCAACCGGTGTGGTTTCTGGTTATGGAGCCACCGCAAAAGTATCCTGTACACAGAAACCCGTTCCACATCTTGACGTTAACTACTAAACACAATGAATAAAACAGAACAATAAAGGGAAAATTTAATTATGTAGGCTCCCTAGAGCTATACCTTCAATTTTTTAAAATTGTTTTGTATTTCTACTAAGATGACATGTATGACACTGTCTGAAAATGCACTATGGATGAATAAACAACTAATTAACAGTGCCTCGGTAATAAAGTCTGAAGCTTTGAACATACTGTAGAACATCCTTCTTTTGCTTACTTTGTCTTGATAAAATGTTGCTTTCGATGTCTTAAACCATTATACAAATATAATATTTGTATGCTTTGTGATTTTTCATCGTAACCTAATATTTGCCTTTTTATTTTTTTAGATTTTATGAAGTCAGTATGTCCATTCCTGAACCGAGTTCCGGAAGACCAGAAGGATAATTTCTTTGATGATTTGATACAGCGTATGAAGAAACTGAATGGATTATCAAAGGACGTTGGAAGCAGTGAAGAGCCGAAATACTACTTCCACTTTAACATAATGGTGGCTATGGCCAAAAAACTGTAATTGGGAGTTTTGCACCACCGCTTGAACAATATTTAATAACGGAAATGACAAACAACACAGAGCACAGACACATTTATATGTAATTATCTTCCCGTAATCTATCTGTTTGGAAAAGCCTGCCAGGTTTAAATGGCAATATAAGAGTATCCTGATCTGTACAGTTTTGACGATATTCTTGTCAAAGATATCCCAACTGTGCTAGTGTTCCGTTTTTAATTACCAGGATGTCAACATGATGCTCACCTGCCCCCTTAATTTCTTGGCTTCTCTCTCACTTGAACATCAGGGGCATAGATGATTCGTTTCGCACCTCTGTCGAAATAAAGATCTACTAAAGCTTTGCTGCTATAGTATAAACACCAACAGAAGTGAAGGCAGAAAGCTTACCAATCGAACGGAGTGAAGTAACCGAAGAGAGAGACAACTAAAGGTCTGCACCTTTAGTCGTTCTTCATGTCGACAAGGGTGGCGAAAGGAAATATATTGTTAAGAAGAGTTATAATTTATACCTTCACTTGTATTCACTGAGAGATGCAGCTCAGATTATTACGAAAGGGGTTACTATTGCATAATTTTTTCTCATGGCAAATTTTGTGAACCCTGCAATACCAACAGTGCCACAAGCAAAACGTTTACCCCGCAAATAGTGTGAACTAATAGGGCGTGCTGAAAAGTAAAGTCTCCGATTTTCTACGTGGAAACTCTTACAACTTTTTAATTAATCCAACCTTATTAAGATAATGCATCTTCATTTTTCATGCGTACATATTTATGTCTGAACGAAGGAAGCCTGGCGAATAACACATTTCTTCCAGCGAGGGACATGTTTGTTAATATCGTCACTGCAGATTGTTTGACTTCGTTGACGGAGCCACACCCTCACCTCTGGTGGCACCGCTTCATCCCTATCAAACTGAAGTCCTCAAAGAAGTTCTTTAAGGTTTTGAAACAGCTGAAAATCGGATGAAGCCAAGTCGACATTGTATCGAGGATGGTCGATGACGGTGAACCAAAGAGGTCGTATTCTCGCAGATGTCACAGCGCTCGTGTGTGGTCTGGCATTGTCGTACTGAAGGACAGTGTGTTCGATATGCCGACAAACTCTTGGAATTCGCGTTTTCAGGTTTCTGAGTGTCTCGCAGTACACTGACACTGTTATGTTACACATCGCCATGCTGCATACTATAGTTTGGAGCCCTCTAGCGGCAGAGGGTTGCAAATTGCGTCAGCGATGCGGAAAAGTCTACCGGTTAATATCAGTGTCATGTAACAGCCGATATTGAAAACAAAATAAAATAAAATTCGAAGGGATTACTTTTCAACGCGTCCTCGTAATCGGACAATGTGGTATTTGAAGTTAAGAGCCGATCAGAAAATCAATCTTCAGCGAAGCTCTTTGTTGCGCAATATTTGATATCTATGCAAATCTAAATGTTTTCAGAGTGGACAGTAGTGGCATGAATTTATTTAGGTTTGTGAAGAAAGTGCCACTAGAAAACTTAAAGTGATTGCATTTCTAAGCAGAATAAGCTGGAGAAGTGTCACAAAGGATAATGATGTCAAACCTACACTACCAATTGCACTACCAATTGAGATTTCCAAGCACTCTTGGTGGTGGTGGTGATGGTTAGTGTTTAATGTCCCGTCGACAACGAGGTCATTAGAGACGGAGCGCAAGCTTGGGTTAGGGAAGGATTGGGAAGGAAACCGGCTGTGCCCTTTCAAAGGAATCATCCCGGCATTTGCCTGAAACGATTTAGGGAAATCACGGAAAATCTTAATCAGGTTGGCCGGAGACGGGATTGAACCGTCGTCCTCCCGAACGCGAGTCCAGTGTGGTAACCACTGCGCCACCTCGCTCGGTAGCACTCCTGGAAGAAAGGATACTGCGGAGACATGTCCTAGCAACAGCCTAGGGAATGTTTCCAGAATGATATTTTCAATCTGCAGAAACAAGTTTTTATAAAATGGATTAATGTTTTTAAATGATCTTTATCAAACACCGAATGTCTTCCTGAACGTGGAGAGTCACTACATCTACATCTACTCCTACATGGACACTCTGCAAATCACATTTAAGTGTCTGGCAGAAGGTTCATCGAACCACTGTCATAATTAACTATTATTCCAATCTCGTACAGCGCGTGGAAGGAGCGAAGATCCATATCTCTCCATACGAGCTCTGATTTCACTTATTTTATCATGGTGTTCGTTTCTCCCTATCTAGGTCGGCGTCAACAAAACATTTTCGCTTTCGGAATAGAAAGTTAGTGATTGGAATTTCGTGAGAAGATTGCCACGCAACGAAGACGCCTTTGTTTTAATGATGTCCATCCTAAATCCTGTATCATTTCAGTGACGCTCAATCCCCTATTTCGCGTTAGTACAAATAATGCTGCTCTTCTTTGAACTTTTTTATGTACTCCGCCAGTCCCATCTGGTAAGGATTCCAGACCTCACAGCAGTAGTCTGAAAGAGGATGGACAAGCGTAGTGTAGGCAGATCTGTTACATTTTCTAAGTGTTTCTATGTGTTTTTTCCAATTTAAATTGTTTGTAATTGTAATTCCTAGGTACTTAGTTGAATTTAGTACCTTTAGATTTGACTGATTTATGGTGTAACCGACGTTTAACGAATTCCTTTTAGCACTCATGTGCATGACCTCACACATTTCGTTATTTAGGGTGAATTGTCAATTTATGCACCATTGAGATATCTTTTCTAAATAGTTTTGCAATTTGTTTTGACCCTCTGATGAGTTTGCTAGTCGATAAACGACAGTGTTATATGCAATATTCATTCAAGGTATCTGGCATCGATTCTGTATTGCGTAGCCGTGGTTTTCCTCTTTCGTCGCTTTTCGGCTATTTAAGCACACTACAATGTGGGGAGAGAGGTCATCTCCTCCAGTTGGCTGATGACACCGCCTTCCTAGCCCTTTATCCTAACCTTAAACCTCCCCAACGTACCTTCCAAATTGACCAATTCACTGCTTAGTGCAACCAGTGGTTCCTCCGTGTCAACACCTCCAAGACCCAGGCGATCATCATAGATCGAACCACCCACTATTTCCATCTCCATGATCTCTACCTCACCATTTATGGCCGTCCTACCCACCTCAAACACCTTGGCCTCACCCTGGACCACCACCTCATCTGGACTCCCCATCTCCCTACCATCCAACACAAAGCTCACAACAGACTCTGCCTCCTGAAACTGCTGTCCGGCTGGACATGGGGTCTGCGTCCATCCACCATCCTTCACACCTACAATTCCTTGATCCACCCTATCCTCTGTTACGCCAGCGTGGTTTGTATTTCCGCCCCTCCCAGCTTCTATAAATCCATCCAAATCTTAGAACACAGTGCGCTCCAACTTGCCTTCTGCATCGGCATTCCGTCCCCCTTGTACATCTTCTACGACCATATCCACTTCCCCACGTTCTCCTTTTCTTTGAACACGTCTGCACACTATTTATTGTCCACCACATTGACCCCCTCACCCCTCATGTCTCCCTTCGTCTCCATCACCAGCCTGTTGCTGTGCTTTTACCGCTGTGTCCCACCCTCTGTCCATCTCCACACCCTCCGCTTCCTTTCCCAACGCAACTTTAACCATCTACCCCTCCCGGATGATGAGCGTCGCCCTGACATGTACCCTTCCTGCCGCTGACAGCTCTCCCCTGCCCATATGGCGCAGGGGAATGAAATCACAATAAAGAAAAAAATGGGGAGAGGGCTGGTTTTGGTCGGTTGGTTGGCGCTCTGGTGTGCTGTCTGGTTGTCGACGGTCGCTCTTCGCGCACTCTCTGCCTGTTTCTGTCACGTGGGCAGTGGGGCTGCGGACGGAGACTTGCGTGTGGTCTGCGAGCGTGTATTGCGTCTTGTGAGAGGGCGATGTTCTCGTCTGTGCTGCTAAATAATGTGAAGATGTGAAAGTGACTTTCGTATACATCAGCCTGCAACCAGATACGCTAAAGAATCAAACGGTGGGAATTATTCAGGTTCTTAGGGTTCTGATGTATACATGTTTCTTGAGTTTCTTGCTGTTTGCAGTTAAGGGATCTTATAGTGTTTGGACTCCCTTGCAGTCTGTTTCGTATTGACCACTGGTGCACAACGTATTGAACAGTGGTTACCTGTCTGAATGAGGTTTGCCTGTTTTGGTTTTATGTTGGTGTTTCCGTGGTGCGCGTCCTCTGTTGTAGCTGATCGTTTAACTGGGGGATGACGCCTTGACGGCATCCAGTTTGAATTGTAACCGATAGCGCGGTCGCCGTGTTTTCCAGTAGACACCAGTTCTTCATTGAATCTAAGTTGAGTATTTCAGTATTTGTTCCTGGTGACGCCGAGGCATCCGTCTTTCCTTCTTCTCCGTTCCTTTCAGCTTTCATTCAGGCTCGATCTGAGTTGTAGTTTCCGCAAACCCCTGATATGGTACTATTTGTCACTGAAATTTTGTAATATGTGAAAGATGGCTTTCATTCTACTGTGTTTTTAATGTCTTACTGCTCTTATATCTTAGAAAGGTGTCTTGCTTCTGTGGGAGTGTTTGTCAGTAAACCATTCCATTTATTGTTTCTATAGTTCTTAAGATTTATCTAAAGAGGGTTCCGAAATTATTTGTTTGGGATGGGCTTTGACGCCCGTAGACATTTTGTCTGTTTCGTAATGTTTCAATTCCTAGGTTAATTATGTATATTATTCTGGGGTAACAGCAGTCTGCTGTTGCCATGAAATTGTTAAATAAAATATGTTGGGAATTATAAGCCAGGGTGTGTGTTTCATTGATACTTAATGCCTTGTCTTTATTGGGTGGAAGTATCTTTGAGTGTGTGTCCCACGTCAGAATGACATTGATGGTAGCATAAAAAATGTAAGATGGCGTTGGTGGAAAACTAAAAGTTAGAAGATGTGAAATTAACATAGTTCTGCTATTGGGCAATTAAAAACAATTAAATTAGAAAAATTAAAAAATCCAAAAACGTTGAAAGTATACCAGTTATACCTTGAAAGACTGCTGACTCCACAGTCCAGGACGGCGCTATGCTCAAAAGTATCTGAACGATATGGACTTTGTGCCGCATTCAAAGGCACTCGATTATAAAACCCAATATGATTTTTGATTCTGTAAAATTTTCACTGTTCTTGGAGAACTTTTTCGTACTGGTTTCGGATCTGTTATTAATTTTTTTGCATCGTATACAGCTTTTTCACAAGCGAAGTAAACTCATTTTTCAATTAGATTAATGTTTCACCAGGAGAAATTTTGTTGCAAGTAAGGAAAATTGTATTTTAATAACATGGAGTAGCTGGCTACACTCGTGACAACCTTCTGACAGATAGGGGGAAGCATTAACTGATTGTGGACATGCTACAGTGTCATGAGACTACATTTGTATTGTTAGATGTACTTTTCCAGTTTCCTAGAAATGAGTTTCAACAAGTGCTTGAATAACAGAAACGTATTCTATTATGCTTGTGTTAACTATGTAATTGGTAAGAAAGGACTGGTCATTATTAGTTTTGTGAAAAATGTCTGCTAAACAAACTTTTTTGGTATGAGACTTGGCAATCAAGACAAAAGCTGAGCACAACACAAGATGCACCATACATATGTTGAGGGACTGAGATTGTGGAATAATGTGGAGAGGAAATCAGTGCTTTTTTCAATTCACATTGTGTAGAGGGAGCTGCAAAAACATATATATCGTTATTGTTGTTGTTGTATGGTTATTGTTGGACACAAAAAGATAGAAGGATATAAAATATCCTAATATTTCTTCGCCCTTACGGCCAGTTATGCATTGTAAATCTCTCCCTATTCCAAACCTACATACGATTCTTAAGCATTTGCGAGAGGAGAGCAGATCCAATAATGAATGCGATGATGGTGATAATTACAAGCTATAAAAAGATTATGTATCATAATTATTTAGTTACTACGATCTAAGTGATTTAACTCGTGACTTCACTCTGAAAAGAGATCTTGCCAAACTGTACGGGCTTATACTGGAAGCCAAACACCTCTTACCTGGAGACTCATTCTCTTTGTACGGGAACAGAGAAACAGAACAAGTAAAATTATTTATAGAAGAACATATGGCTCTTTGTTGTGACACTGAACGCTTATGATCCAAATCAGTGGAGGTTAATTATTGTCTTGTCAAAACATAGCTGAAAGATGTACTTTTATGTAATGGAAATTTGTTTATTTCAATACCAGTTGCACACTCAGTGTACCATAAGAAGATGTACTGTTCCGTATGCGGCACTATTGCCTAGGTTTGCATTAGCAGCCCAAGGCCGTAGGGTACCTATACTGCCTACTGTTTTTCGCTCTTTCCTCTCTGGTGGCAGAAGTGGTTACTGGCATCTGTCAAAACACAGACGAGATCAGTCATCTGGACCTTGGTCGGAACCACTTGTTAGCTCAAGAAGAGCTTTTCCACAAGCTCTCAATGTGATTGTCTATGGGCCCACCGCACCCACTGAGTGATTGCTGCTCTGGAGTAGTGTGACTTCTGGGAATGGAGGAGCCTGAATTTAACGGCAGCTATTATTGCTCGTTTACTCAAGTACGTAGAACGGAAAGAATCCTTGTACGCTTCGGTTTGAAACAGATACTTTGTCTTGGCGTGGCCATATCGCCATTCTCTAGTTACTATTTAAACGGATTGTGTACCGATAGAGTTTGAAAGTAGGATGTTTATATCTTCGTATGGGAAGTTGGCTGTTGATTCTGCTGCTGCATGCATACACCAATTTTGAGATATTATTATTGCGAGTAATAGCGCGCGAACAGCTAGCTGTTGGCAGCAGTGGGACGCAGCCTGGCGTGGGGAGAAGCCGCGAGTCAGGAGAGGCTGCAGCCCGCCCTGACCGTGATGGTGGCGCCGGGGGAGAGCTCTGTATTAGTCGAGGATTTCGGGTAATTTGCAATTTGGTGCGCCTCGTTGAGCGCTGAAGGGATTTTCTCAATTTTGTGTGTGCATACATTGAAAATAATATTCATATCTTTGTTGTCACCAGATACGTAATTATTGATGTACGAAATTGTAGAATAACTGATGTTTTCAAAATGATCAGGGAAAAGAAAGGTCTGATTGAGGTTTGTCAGTGTGTGAATCGTCAGTTTTCGGAATATAGCGAATTAAAAGTTTTTATTGACTCTTCATATTTTTTTTCACCGCTTAAGGTTTCTTGACTAAACCACTCCTTACATTTAATTTCTATGAAAAAGTGGAGTGGTTGCTTCATTAGTTGTGAACATGCGTTGCACTCTGCATGGATCGCAGTATTTCTTTTGAATTATTTTAGCATGTTGCTGGATGCATAATATTCAAGCAGTTGCAGCGGAAAGACGAGGTAAGTTTTCTGTTGCTTGCAGGAACATTACAATATAACTGAATATTTTAAAAATTGCGGTCACATACAAAAGACCTAATTTTTCCTGGTGTAGCGGTAGCGTCATCGGTCCCGAGTTCGAAAACTGCCACAGCTTAAATATTGATGATAATGACCGTTGACAGCTGAAGATTTCCAGCATAGGATGTCACCCTCATTCTTCCAGCAGCCATTTCAAAGAGGACGTAGGAACAGACTGAGAGTTATAGCACTCCCTTGTCCTTGGGATGGGAAACTGCACCTAAGAGTGGAAGTATCAGCAATGAACAACGGCAAGGGGATACAGAAGGCAATAGAAACCATGCATTAATGACACATGACGTGTATCCACAGGAAATCTGACATGTAATTGAAAAGGTGTCATGATGATCTCGCTATTGGCAAAAGATTCCGGAACAGTCTCAATTCTGGAATACTCTCGTATCTCCAGGAGCGGACTGCCAAAGAGAACGCAACAATGGGAAAAACATTGAATAACCAACGAAAGGATAACGTTTACGAGTTGTGGTGAGGAAAGTCAGAAGCTTGAACGAGGTAGGCAAGCTAGAACATCTGAAAAGGGAAATGCAAAGGCTCAATCTAGATACAGTTGGGGCCAGTGAAGAGAAGTGGAAAGAAGACACGGATTTCTGGTCAGATGAGCATACGGTAATATAAACATCAGCAGAAAATGGTATAACGGGAGTAGGATTCGTTATGACTAGGAGGAGGAGGAGGAGGAGGAGATTAGTGTCATTAGAGACGGAGCGCAAGCTCGGGTGAGGGAAAGATGGGGAAGGGAATCGGCCGTGCCCTTTCAAAGGAACCATACCAGAATTTGCTCGAAGCGATTTTGGAAAATCACGGAAAACCTAAATCAGTATGGCCGGACGCGGGATTTATGACTAGCAAGGTAGGAGATTGTGTTACTGTGGACAGTTCAGTGATAAGGTTGTTCTCATCACAATCGACGACAAACCAACACCGATAACAATAGCTCAGGTACACATGCCGAGGTCACAAACTAAACACGAATAGACAGAGAAAGTGTATGGTAATATTGAACGGGTAATACAGTACGAAGACTTCCGGCATAAGAAGTCAGCCTCATTCTGCCAACGGCCTTGTCAAAGAGGGCGGAGGAGCGGATAGAGGTTCAGGGCACTCTCTTGTCCTAGGGGTGGAAAATTGCCCCTAAAGGCGGAAGAATCAGCAATGATCAACGACATGAAGATGCAGAAGGCAGTGGAAACCACTGTATTAAAGACACGTAAAGTCTATCCACAGGACATGTGGCCTGTAGTTGAAGAAGTGTCATGATGATCTCTCCGTTGGCAAAAGATTCCGGAATAGTCCCCCATTTGGATCTCCGGCAGGGGGCTGCCAAGGGGGAGGTTACCATGAGAAAAAGATTGAATAATCAACGAAAGGATAACGTTCTACGAGTCGGGGCATGGAATGTCAGAAGCTTGAACGTGGTAGGGAAACTAGAAAATCTGAAAAGGGAAATGCAAAGGCTCCATCTAGATATAGTAGGGGTCAGTGAAGTGAAGTGGAAGGAAGACAAGGATTTCTGGTCAGATGAGTATCGGGTAATATCAAGAGCAGCAGAAAATGGTATAAGAGGTGTAGGATTCGTTATGAATAGGAAGGTAGGGCAGAGGTTGTGTTACTGTGAACAGTTCAGTGACCGGGTTGTTCTAATCAGAATCGACAGCAGACCAACACCGACAACGATAGTTCAGGTATCCATGCCGACGTCGCAAGCTGAAGATGAACAGATAGAGAAAGTGTATGAGGATACTGAAAGGGTAATGCAGTATGTAAAGGGGGACGAAAATCTAATAGTCATAAGCGACTGGAATGCAGTTGTAGGGGAAGGAGTAGAAGAAAAAGTTACAGGAGAATATGGGCTTGGGCCACGGAATGAAAGAGGAGAAAGACTAATTGAGTTCTGTCGTAAATTTCAGTTTGTAATAGCGAATACTCTGTTCAGGAACCATAAGAGGAGGAGGTATACTTGGAAAAGGCTGGGTGATACGGGAAGATTTCAGTTTGATTACATCATGGTGAGACAGAGGTTCTGAAATCAGATACTGGATTGTAAGACATACCCAGGAGCAGATATAGACTCAGATCACATAATGGCACTGATGGAGAGTAGGCTGAAGTTTAAGACATTAGTCAGGAAGAATCTAATGTTATAGGTACTGCCGTAAGGCATAGCTCAGTAGGCGGTACTGTCGAAGAGGAGTGGGCATCTCTAAAAAGGAAAATCATAGAAGTTGGAAAGATAAACATAGGTGCAAAGAGGATATCTGCGAATAAACCATGCGTAACAGAAGAAGTACTTCAGTTGATCGATGAAAGACGGAAGTATAAAAATGTTCAGGTACATTCAGGAATACAGAAATACAATTCGCTGAGGAATGAGATACACAGGAAGCGCAGAGGAGGTAAGGCTGCAGGAAAAAAGTGAAGAAAATCTAAAAAGAAAATAATTGTCCGAAGGACTGACTCAGAATATAGCACAGTCAAAATAACCTTTAGTGAAATTAAAAGTTGTAATTATGTAATAGGCGTATTTAAACTGTTTTAGCATGTAATTATCTGAACTGTTTCTTATTTAAATTGTTTTGTTAATTAAATTGCATTGTGTATTATTGAGAAAGAGCGGGAAACCGCGCATAGATACATTTTGAGAAAGAGCGGGAAACAGCGCGCAGTAATACATCTGTAATGGTAGCAGGGATTGTCTGCACCAAAAACCATTGTTGGCGGCGAGACCGCACTTTTGTAGCATTGAGCGTTGGAAGCGAGCAGTTGCGAGTAAGATGTGAGACGAGGCAGTCGTAGCTAGCGAGACATGAGAGGAGGTCGCTGTAAGCGAGGTATGAATTAACACTTTGAAAGAAGCGGTGTGCTCGCCAGCCACTCGCTATATGTAGCGCAATGCTAGTTTTTAAGAATTTTTGTAAAGAACTATGCCCCTTGTAATTGTTTGTCAAGATCGTTCTCAGAATATAGTTATGTAATTTTGATGGAAAATTAGGTATGTAGCGCAACGCTACTTTTTAAGAATTTTTGTAAAACCATTGTTGGCGGCGAGACCGCACTTTTGTAGCATTGAGCGTTGGAAGCGAGCAGTTGCGAGTAAGATGTGAGACGAGGCAGTCGTAGCTAGCGAGACATGAGAGGAGGTCGCTGTAAGCGAGGTATGAATTAACACTTTGAAAGAAGCGGTGTGCTAGCCAGCCACTCGCTATATGTAGCGCAATGCTAGTTTTTAAGAATTTTTGTAAAGAACTATGCCCCTTGTAATTGTTTGTCAAGATCGTTCTCAGAATATAGTTATGTAATTTTGATGGAAAATTAGGTATGTAGCGCAACGCTACTTTTTAAGAATTTTTGTAAAGAACTATACCCCTTGTAATTGTTTGTCAAGATCGTTCTCAGAATATAGTTAACTTCTACCAGATTAAATGCATTAAGAATTTTCTATCCCAAAATCATTCACGTAAATGCTTTACGGAATTTATTGTTATCTTAAAAGAAAAGTCTAAACTGAGCTTCAGCTTTTATCAAATCTAAATTAACTTAAAGAATTCCAGTCACAAAGTATTATGAAACTCCACCAGCAGCTTATAATTATGTTAAAGAGAAGTAAGTATATTCATTCCACAGTTTGCTGTAGCAGTCAGATGGCGATCCAGTATAAATAATTAAAGGTAAGAATCAGTCTTAATAATTTCAGGTAACGACTGAGGGTCACGGCGACAACACATTTTATGTTTCGTCGTAATAATCAGCAGGTAGTCTTGACAGAGCAGCAGTTAAAAGATTTTAAGAGACGCAGCGTTCAGTCAGCAAGCAAACGTTCATCCAATATTAGACGGGAAGGTTTCAAAGTGAAACTGAAATTCGACTGTTAAATCCAGAGGAGAGAGCGTAAGGTGGAAAGAGTACTTTGAAGGCTCTATGAGGGAGAAGATTTGTCTGATGTGATAGAAGAAGAAACAGGAGTCGATTGAGAAAAGATAGCGGATCCAGTATTAGAATCAAAATTTAAAAGAGCTTTGGGGGACTTGAGATCTAATAAGGCAGATGGGATAGATAACATTCCATGAGAATTTCTAAAATCATTATGGTAAGTGGTAAAAAACCGACTATTCACGTGTAGAATGTATGAGTCAGGCGACATCAACACAATTCCGAGTACTGCTAGAGCTGACAAGTGCGAGGATTATCTCACCATCAACTTAACAGTTCATACATTCCGGTACCTGAGCAGAATAATATATATAAGAATGGAAAGCAAAATTGAGGATGTGTTAGATGACGATCAGTTGCGGTTTATGATAGAAACAGGACTAAAGAAAAATCAAGAGACGTTCGTAGGATTTGTAGACCTGAAAAAAGCGTTCGTCTATGTAGAATGGTGCAAGAGATTCGAAATTCCGAGAAAAATCAGCTATATGAAAGACTGGTAATATAAAGTATGTTCAAGTGCCAAGAGGGAATACTAACAGTGGACGACCGAGAACGAAGTGCTCGGATTAAAAAGCGTGTAAGGTAAGGATGTAGTTTTTCGCCCCTTCTGTTCAATCTGTACAGCGAAGAAGCAATGATGGAAGTAGAAGAAAGGTTCAGCAGTGGGATTAAAATTCAAGGAGAAACAACATAAATGATATGAATCGCTGATGACCTTGCTATCCTGATAGAAGGTGAAGAAGAGTTACATGTTATTCTGAATGGAATGAACCATCTAATGAGAGTTTATGGTAACGATAATAAAGTTTCGCTAGATAGCCTAGCAACTTTTGGAGAAGAAGTGTAGATAACGAGAGAGCTTTATACATTTTTGTGTATGTGTTGCCATAATAATAACTTTTGATGTTGAAGCTATCACTAGCCCTACAACAGTAATAATTTTTGATAATGACTTTCAAGTTATTTAAACTGTGTTAACAGATTCGGATGTAAGCTAAGATGACTTAAATATGATACAGAATGACAAAATTTGTCTTTACGCTTGAAAAAAGAAGAGTAATTGTTGCGAAAAAATTGTAAATTTCAGAGAGTTTGTTTTAAAATGAATGTATTTAATTCTTTAAAGTTACAAATGCAGACTAGAAAAAATAAAAACTGTGTATCACTTTCGTGGACTAAAATTCTTAGATATGATACGTAGTTTCAAAACATAATATAAATGTGATATTGTTATGTACACAGAAGAGGAAAATTGAGATCTTAATAAGAGATAGAGAACCCACAAAACGAAACATAAATGCAAATGGGATAATCCCATGGGGCGTATTTCTAGGAAATTTATGGCAAGAAATATATGTCAGACTGAACTACAGAAATGTCTATTTCTTTTTATTGTTTTAATGTGAGTACTATAACGTCAACCAGCAATGGATACGAACTGTTTACAGTAGAACTGACTATACTGACAGTAATGCAAAAATAGGATATTCGCAAAAGACAATCACTGTTTTACATCAACAGGACCGTTAAACATGAAGCAGGTCCCTCGTATAATATGTTTACGACCCATGTAGGGACATGAGAAATCGCCAGTTTCCATATCAAATCAGTTTTATTAATAAGATATGTTTATTTTACTCTTTGTATGCTGTAGACATATCTGTATCTGTATGAATTCCTCTTTCCACTTCGAAATTTAGCCAAGATACAACGTCCTCCAAAAATATTGTCTTGATCTGTCATTACAATAGGATCCAGTGTGGATTGTCCAAATGGGTTGACATTATCTACGCTGTCATCACTCTTGAAAGAGATGTCAGAAACAGAATAAGTCTCCTTAGTTTCTTTTCTTTTTTTGTGTACTTGTAGCTTTGGTCCAAGCATAGCTTTTTATATCTCATGGTCATTTTTTGAAACTTCTTGGCAGATTAAAACTGTGTGCAGGACCGAGATTCGATGTCCTCCTTCTTTGTTGGGAGGCATTTCTTTTTCAGCAATGAGTTTACTGCGTATGGAACGGCGACAGCTCACGGTACACCGCTGTAAGGCTGCGTGCTGTGTATTAGTTGACCCTGTATCACTTTTTTAAATGAACTGTGTCATATATCAAGATGACAAAAGTCACAGGATACCTCCTAATATTGAGTCGGACCTGCCGTCGCCTGGCGTAGTACAGCAACTCGACGTGGTATGGACTCAACAAGTCGTTAGAAGTACTCTACAGAAATACTGAACCGTACTGCCTCATCAGTCGCCTATGATTCCTAAAAGTTTGCCGCTGAGGAATTTTGTGCATGAACTGGCCTCTTGATTATGTCCCATAATATTCGATCGGATTCATGCCAGGCGATCTGGGTGCCCAAGTCATACGCTCGAACTGTTCAGAACGTTCTTAAAAACATTAGGGAACAATGGTGGCCCCGTGATATGGCTCTTTGTTATCCATAAAAACTTCATCGTTGTTTGGGAACATGAAGTCCAAGAATGGCTGCAAATGGTCTCCAAGCAGCTCATCGTAATCACGTACAATCATTGCTTGATTCAGTTGGACAAGAGGACCCATTCCAATCCCTGTAAACAGACGCCTCACCTTTATGGAGCCACCAACAGCTTCCACTGTGTCTTGTTGATGATTTGGATCCATGGCTTCGAGGGGTCTGTATCACACTCAAACCCTACCATCAGCTCTTACCGACTGAAATCGGGAGTCATCTGATTAGCCCATGGTTTTCCAGTCGTCTGGGATGCTACCATTATGGTCACGAGCCCAGGAGAGGCGATGTTGTGCTGCTACCAAAGAAACTAGCGTCGGTCTTCTGCTGCCAAATTTCTTCGCACTGTCATAATAGATACGTTAGTATTGATTGTTACCACTGACAACTCTACATAAACGCCGCTGCTCTCGGTCGTTATGTTTAGGTTGTCGGTGACACCATTATTCGTGGTAAGAGGCAATGCCTGAAATATAGCATTCTAGCCACACTCTTGGCGCTATAGATCCCGGAATGTTGAAATCCCTAATGACTTGGAATGTCCCATAGTCTAACTCCAACTAACATTCCGTGTTCAAAGCCCGTTAATTCCCACTGCGCGACAATAATCACGTCGGAAACCCTTTCACATGAAACAGGTGTGTACAAATGATAGCTCCGCCTACGCACTGCCCTTTTACACCTTGTATAATTTATACTATCTTCATCTGTATACATGAATATCACTATCCCATGACTTTTCACACCTGCGTGTATTTTGGAATGTAGCGTATCATATTTAAGTATTATAGTGATTGCTTAACAATTATCGCATTATAATAAATCTGTAAATAACGAATAACCCAACCCACACAGCACAATTTTCTATGTAGCTCAAATTTCGTTACTGGTGTAAATGTGCCAAGTATTTTAGAACTGTGTGCATATTTATTTTCAGTATTTTAATTCAAAAGTGATGTTTCTGTTGAAAAAGCAAATTATGATTACCTATTCCTAAATTTCGGCTGTATAACTGACAGTAGGAATGTTTGTAGTAGGTATAGTTTTCTTATGAACAGACTCGATGGATCAGATAGTTGGAGAGTTTTGGCTATATCATGTTTAGGGCACCTGACCCTACGTTGTGTCGTCTAGTTCTAATAGCGACAGACTTCGTGTGAGTGTGTCTTGTGGATGGACAGTTGTACGTTTACCTACAACCATGTACGAATCGCACATGGATTTTAAAGCTGTTCTGTAACTGAAGTCTTGTAGGACCTCACATTGTTCATATGTAGCCAACTTGTGAAACTTGGAAAAAGTATTGTTATGCTCTCTTACCGCGACAAGAATTCCTAGTTTAGTATTGGTACCACTCAGCTGTTTCTGGGTAGCCTTTGACATTTCCTTATTTGCGTATTTACTAATGGACTGTGGCTACGGTACCAAGGCCTGTGCAACACGTTGGGCTCCTGCCAATGAGAGCTTCGTGTTTATTGTAATTATTACCTCATTCTTCTTAATTGAGTGATTATTAACTAAATGAAATCGAGTCCAGACCATTCTGAACTTAAAGAACCTTATTGCATCTTATGGTATGACACTGAAAAGTTTTAATTAAACGTTGTCTTAAGAGTCTTGTTATATCTTGAATTTTGGAGCAAAACTATGTTCGCTAGACCAACATTTTTTTTAATGCTACAATATTAAACGTGGTGCTAGAATTTAAATTAAATTTTTTGTGTAGTTATAATTTTTGGGGCTAATATTTTCATAGGCTTAATGACTGTACCTTGTTGTAAGTCCATACATATTATAAAAATGCAGTGTATGTGAGTGTGTGTGTGTGTGTGTGTATGTAAGTTCCACATTTCCTTCCAAGCCACTAGATCAGTTTCAACCAAGTCTAGTACACGTAGCCCTTACTGTCAGGCAACAATCGCTGTGTAGGTAAGAACCAACTACCTATTATAGATAAGTAGATAAGTAGTGACGTCTTAAACAATGAGATTCGTGAGAAACTGCTATGTTGTGTGTGACGTATTGAATTCGCAATACGTTTCTTAGGCAATATCCACGTATGCCGCTAAATGCACTTCATCGATCCACGTATTTTTCAGCAGACATGACGTCATAAACACTGAGATTTATGAAAACCTGCGGCATCGTGCGTGAAATTTAAATTTATTACTTATTTTCTACTACTTCTATACGCAACAAATTTTGTAGACAGTATCCAGTATACCACTGAATGTACTTGCTAAAGCATATCATTACAGGACATATAGATTGGGAAATATGACATCGTAAACACTGACACTCGCAAAAACTACCGCATAGTGTTAAGACGTTTAAATTTTTTACGTGTTTGCTACTAACTCTTCCCACAACGTATTTCGCTGTCAGTATTACATGACATATAGTTCGACAGATATGACGTCAAAAATACTGAGATGTGTGAAAAAACGTTACAACACGTATGAAATTTTAATACATTTATTGTTTACTGATAACAATAAGGCACTCCAACAGTCAGTCAACTTAAGGAAATCCCTGACACCTTGAAACGCCTTTGGCAGCTTTCAACTATGCAACGCGAACGGCTGTAGGCGGAAACGACGGCCGTCTATACAGCTATGAAGAGCCTTTGCCATAGAGACGTTTCCCGAACCGCTTTGTAGACACGCGAATTAGCTGAGTCGAGTGTACAGAAACTATCCGTGATCACATTTCTTAATCTGGATACTGTACTTATACAGCGGTACATTGTGCACATTTCTTTGATACGAATGTTTCATAATTTCAGAGGTGTTTTCACGAATACATGAAAATGAAATTTTTTCGATACTTCACTACAAATACAGTTCATTTTTTGTTGGCGTATCAACCAGAAAATTAGAAAAATGAATACTCGGGTATTGCCATGTTTGTCAGCTAGTCAAATTGTAATATTAGTGTTTTCAGTAGACGGATATTATTTTACTGGTAACTCAATCTATAGATGTCAGCCTTTTATTTGCCGTGGGCCTACCTGCTTCCTACAATATGAAAACCTCAAAGCTGTGTTGAAGTACAGGAACTATGAGAAATATTTTGACACAATATGTGGGGATTTGAAAGCAGTTAGCACGGTAATACGTCAACAATCCGGCTTCACAAAAGTGCCTTATGTCATTTGTGAATGGGACAGCCAAGCGAAAAACAGAGTTTTAGGGGCAAGTAATTGGGGTGAAAGAAAAACCCTCCAACGGAATTCATAGAATGTAATAAATGAACTAGTTGTTCAACCATCCAAGGTACAATTATCTTTTCATATCACGCTTGAACTAACGAAACAGTTAACTAAAGCATTTCCAAGAATTGGTGACTGCATCATGTAGCTGGTAACAAGATTTCCAAAAGTATCTTATGAGCAACATAAATAAGGGCTTTTTGTGGGGCCACAGAACAGAAATGTAATGAAAGATAATTTGTCTGAAAGTACAATGCATCCAGTGGAGAAAAGGGCTCTGATTCTTTTTGAAGAACTAGTGACGAATTTCGAGAGCAAGAACAAACACCTAAATTACAAAACCACGGTTAAAACAATGTTGCCAGATTTCATGAAATTTGAGTGTAACATGAGTGTGAAGGTTCATTTTCTGCCTTGACATACTGATTTTTTGCCTGCAAACCTGGGTACTGTCACTGAAGAACAAGTAGAACGGTTTCACCACGAAAGGCGAAACGCAAACATTATGCAAAACATAGATAGCAGTTGCGAATGCAGACAATCAATGACGAAAAGTTTTGCCCCTTGTCAGAAGGAACTTCATGCAGTGGAACCAGCAAAGCGAAATTAAATTGCCACACATGTGTTGTGCTTTGTAACAATTATTAGCTGGTTCAAGTGGCTCTGAGCACTATGGGACTTAATATCTGAGGTCATCAGTCCCCTAATTATTAGCAGTTTAAGTTAATATGTGCTGTTATCTATTCTAATGCAGTGTGTAGTAATTATACACACGATACAAAATAAGTAATTTTAATGGAATTAAAATCCCCTGTTAGAATAAAATGTGATTTCATCTAAAACATTAGATGTCATATGTAGAAAAAGCTGACGTGATACAGAAAAACAAAAATCAGATTGGAAAATTTGTCAAATAACACCTTACAGTCACAAAACATTCCTCTAAGAATGTTAAAGGCCAGTATAATGCTATTAATTAAAAACAGATAAAAGTGTGACAATAGTGGGGTAACTAGGGATTAAGGATCTAAGTTACACGTTGAACAACTCATGTGAACGAACTTATTCCGATTAATATACCACACACATAGCGTAAGATGAATTAAATTCACACAAGCAAGCACAACATTTCAGTTTTAAACGTTCTTCAGGCAGTGTTACGAAGACCACACTTTGGATGTTGCTCAGTAATGCTACACCTTACAAACTACCATTTTAGGGGGGAAGAAGATTAGTGCTGAACTAGAAAAACGTGATCCAACTTTAAAAAACACTTGTGGCTAAAATAACTTCCTAAGCAGACCTCAGCGACCTTTTGCCCAAACACGAACTGACCAGGCCTATAACAGTGCAAAACACATGTTACTTACAATACAAATCTCAGCATGCAAACATGCAAACAGTAGGCACTCCGAGTCACTGTTCTGTAACTGTCAGCAAATGGAACAGTTCAATTAATGTACGATGCCTGACACTTGACTGTTGACTCTCAAATTAACTGACAAGTTGTTATTGCCATGCCTAATTGTCATACAACAACATATAGCACATATTGCTAAAAGAACATGCTAAACAATTAGATGATACTTCATTTTTGGGTATACATGAGGCTGTGCACGAATATGATCTTTTAAGAAAGGCTGCGAAATTTACTGATTGGAACAGAGGGTTTCCAAAAGCATTTCATCGTGTATTCCCTTGTATTTCGCTAATCAACTGCTAAATAATACCGAGATCTAATCGTAACACAAAATGATCAAAGAAAATGTAGGACAAAGTTCCACACAGAGGAGAAAGTCTGTTCCATGTCTAAATTTTCTGTAATATGCAGGCATACTTGGAGCTATTTTAGTTGTGGTACACAAATCCGTTGCCTTGACTTTTCAGAAGTTTTTCAGTAACGCATCATCTCATAAAGCACGTTGAAGAAGGTTCTAGTGTAGAACAAGAAAAATATAACTGGTATTACTGACTGACTACCTAATATAGATTACGTCACATTTGAACTAGGGCCTACCTGTGCTGGCATGGTCATCCACCAACTCTTACATTTACCGACATTTTAGCAGAGGGAAGCATACTAAAAATGTTGCATTTTGTTTATATAGTTAACAAAGTGTATCACTTAACTACAAATATTCGTAGTACAGATATATGCCTTCATAATGTTCCAAATATGAGTTGTAAAAACACAAAATGCCCACATCACCAAAGGCATTGGTGGAACGAACTTCCAAACTGAGGTGAAAGTTTGGTATCTGAAAAGACGATCTTCGCATCAAACTAAAAGTGCTTATCATATACCTAATGATTTCTAGAACATACCACACATACAGGTTGCTTGTTACAGTATGTAAGTACAATTTCAGATCTCTAATGGTGAACCAAAATAAGATCTTTGGACTAAAATAAAGTTATTTATCAAAATACGTAATATTTCGAGTACAAAATCGACATAGCATTCCCACCAAGTCTGATTGTTCGGTACTGTTAGAAAAATATACGTGGCCCACTCAAAGCACTATTAATTTAACCTACAGGTTAAATGACACCTGTCGACGCACTTAGTTCTATCTTGGTACAAAACTTCAATAAAACTAAAACTTTGTGTATTATTTATAGAAATAAATAAAAGTTTGTTCTATAACACGACAGAACACTTACAGGTATTACTACTGATGTAACTTATAGCTTAAAGTGCACTTGTCGACAACAATAGTTTGACCTTTGCACAAAAATAAACAACGTTAGTCTAAGTCTAAGCTGTCTGTATTATTTTGTCAAAAATATAGCTTAATTCGATTAAAATCGAAAAGTGAGTCAAGGAGTACAGTGACCGCAATACATAATCATTAACTTTATCTAAAACACCTGTCAGCTTCTGCTAATAATGCTAACATTGTTTATCACACAGTGGAGACTAAAAGGCGCTTAAGTGAAACAGTGTAACGAATCAGTGTGATCTCAAAATGGTAAGCCACAGTTTCATATAGCTAGCTAGATATCGTCATTTTTTATTCTTACCATCAGATTATCGTGAATTTTGCCTACGTTATAGGGGCTGTTACATTGTTTCTCCCCTGATATATGGCTCTGCTGTTAAGTAACATTTTATAACAATATTTAATAACTTTAACAACCTGAGTATCAGGTGATAAAAATAATTACTAACACGTATCTCTTTCTTTTAACTTCCCTGTGCGAAGATAAGCGAGTATCTCGAGATAGATATTATCTGCTATATCGATTTGAAAGTGCAATAGCCGGCCTGAGTGGCCGAGAGGTTCTAGGCGCTACAGTCTGGAACTGCCCGACCGCTACTAACGCAGGTTCGAGTCGTGCTTCGGGCATGGATGTGTGTGATGTCCTTAGGTTAGTTAGGTTTAAGTAGGTCTACGTTCTAGGGGACTGATGACTACGGCAGTCCCATAGTGCTCAGAGAAATTTGAACCATTTTTAAAAGTGCAATATGAGTGCTGACTACCGGTCACTAGATAGTATCATCATTAGTTGAAGAGCTGACAATATATGGGTCTGCCATCATCATGAAAAAAATAACTTACATGACAGAATAATTTTGTTAAATGGAATATAAATGTTTTTGCATTGAAATCGATACACAGTGAAGGTTGCAGTTATCATATCTGTGGGTTCTGTCGTGTTAATCGATTACTGATCTTCTTTCACTAAATATTTCGTCTTGAGACTGATGGATGTTGTTCTTATTCGGAATTTTTGCAAGAATGTAATCTGTATTAGACATTCAACAAGATTGATTGGCTATTTATAGTAGCAACCAATTAATTATTTTTGTAATAGGAATTTATTTATTAAGCGAACTGTTTTATTCGTTCTGTGCAATGCCTAGTCTCTGTACATAACTGGAAATGCGGTATCTGCTACCTAGCTCTGCATCAATAAGGAAAGGACACACAAGCATAGGTTTCTTTCTTGTTTGAAGAAAATAAACAGATTTTAACCATATTTAATTTATTCTGACTGAAAATACTTCAGAGATTAGTTAGGTTTATTACTTTTATTATCACACGACCGTTTTCAGGCTCTTATAAGCCCATTTTCAGGTGTCGTAACTTGGTGGTGTGACCCCGAGCGCCGCGGTGAAAGTGTACCACCTCGGCTCTTGGGTGTCACAGCACCAAGTTACGACACCTGAAGATGGGCTTATAAGAGCCTGAAGCCGGTCGTGTGATAATAAAAGAACTTTACAACTGTAGCGGGATTTTCAGCCTCTGGTATAATGCTCAGTTGGGAATGTTCCACCAACAGAATGGTTTATAATTATTACCTTGCAATTGATATGAAGCCTCGGAATTACTTTTGCATCAGATGCTAGTAAAAGGTTATATGATCACTAAGCATAACCAAATTACCATGGGAACATTTCATTCTAGTGCAGTATTTGATCTAGTGTTCAATCAATAACATGATTTGCAGTCTGCATAGTAACACTCTAAGTACGACATATGTCCATTTGAAGTTTTTGGTAACAAATGAGAATTCCTGTAATATTACTAAATGTTTACTATTCCTTCTGTGACACCCTGTACTATGTTGTGAATAAGGTGCTGAAATTCCTATTCTGTAATTTAATAATAAAATGAGTTCATTCGCGAATACACAATTTGGTCAATAAACTTGGAAAATAAAGGAACTAATCTAACAAGGTTATCAGAAGAACGTTTCCTTTCTAAAACCATGAGCTGTTAAAACTTCATGTTCGTGATTTTTGTATTTTGGTGAAACTCAAAATTACGAAAGTATTACCTTTTAGTACTCCATTATATATTACTTCCTTTTTGTGTATGGTAAATGGCAAAAGTTCTAATGATGTGATATTGCGCGATTGTTGCTCGCTATGCATGGCCTACATTCATACACAGGCTCCAGGAAGAGCAAACAGTATGCAAAAGACACTATAGCAAATTCGTAGATCATATACAGATGTTCACTTTGTATCTTCTCATATTTTTTTAACTTACAATCTCAACTGAGTGAACATACTATTAGCTCAAAAATATTTCTCATACTTATGAGTGATTTTTTTAGTACTGAACATAGTAGAAAAGTTAAATGAAATTAAAGTTAAGCCGGGGTTTGGGAACATGATTGATGTTGTCCACAGATTCTTACTTGTTACTGGTAGATGTGCCTACAATTAAGCACACGCCAGTAGTAGTTTCTGAACTTGTATGGATGTAATTACATGGCTATGTACCTAGTGTTGACTAAAATCAATTCAGCTACGATGCTACATTTGTATAATTCTAATTACAGCTGAGGTAGCTGTAGTTAATAAATTTCAGACTAGTCAAAAATCTAAAGTTTTCATTAAGAACATTTTCGTGTATTATTAATGTATAATTCATTGTGCTGTAAGTGCCAGGTATGATCGTCTCCTTAGCAGAAATTGTTTCCCTGAGCTGCTGATGTCTGTCCCTTAGGCATGGTCTGAATGGAGTGGGGCAAGCAGCATGATTGTGATTCCCCCTGAAACAAGCAACGCAAACTTGGTTAGATTTAGTGTCCTGGATGCAAGCATTTTGAGGGGCATTTGCAATTAGCAAAACCAGCGTCCAGCAGCGCGTGCACATGTGATGGAGCCCAATTTGTGTTTCTCGAGCGTTCAGGGAGCAATGAGCTATGTCCATTGAAAAAATTATCACAGTGGTACAATAAAGGCCAGAAATTTGGCAGTCTAGTCACTGTCAATATAAAAATAGGTCGATTGTAAGCATTTAAGATTAATGTTAACAGTAAATAAAAATTGTTTTTGTGTCATACTGTTTTGAGAAAAATAATTCAGAAACACGTCTCACACATTTCTTGCTACTAGTGACAAACTATTATTTCGTCTACCGAGATCGCCATGTTGAACATTACGAGACTGATGGATTATCTCAACCCACAGCTTACCCATTGGCTTCTACAAAAAGGAAGCAATGAGACATGCTGGCATTCCTAAATAAAAAATTTTTACTGATGGAGAAAAGTTCAAGTGAAAATGAAGCACATGAGAACTTAAAACAAGATGGGGGTCATATGTTTCTCATGAGTATTTTGCCTTCTGTGAAGAAGTTGTCTACAATACAGGAATTGTATTTTCAGGGGAAAAAATCGATGAGTGTTGGAGTGAAGCGGCGAGTGAGAATCAGACTGGTTATTCTTCTCCTCCCAGACTATGACAGTATCAGACAAATTAGTCTTGATAATTTACACATCACACATTACTCAAATTACCTCTGCTGTGCTTGCCTTCAAACTATAATATGTTATAAGCATGTGACATAAACGTTTTCTGGGTATGGTACCGCGTTATAATGTGCAAAAGTACTGCTGCTGGAGAAAAACCAACGTTTCGGCCACGGTTGCAGAGGCCGTCGTCTCGAACTACTCGTGTGTTCTAGCTAAGCAGAGTCCCTTATATTGTGATGTTACTGTTCACTGCGCACGCCATTACGTCATAATTTTAAAAAGATAGTTCGTTACATTGGTCACTTAAGGAAGAAGGAGAGGGAACTTAATTTTGATAGGTTATTGCGGTGGAGGGACAGCGTAACCTCTGTTGTCTGTTGGCTCTTGTATTATGCGCCATGACTGGTGGACACCGTTGAATGAGAGGTTGTCTCTTGCTTACCAAATGCGGGACGTCTTCCCCTCGTCGGCAGTTACTCGCCGGTAGTGCTCGTGCCTCGTGTTGACAGTGCGATCTGTTGGGTTCCGACTGCTGGCAGCCAAGATGGGGCAAACTTGAGTTCATCTTCTCTTGCCTCTGAGCACTATGGGACTTAACATCTGTGGTCATCAGTCCCGTAGAACTTAGAACTACTTAAACCTAACTAACCTAAGGACATCACACACATCCATGCCCGAGGCAGGATTCGAACCTGCGACCGTAGCGGTCACGCGGTTCCAGAATGAAGCGCCTAGAATCGCACGGCCACACTGGCCGGCTCATCTTCTCTATTCATGTTCTCACGGTGTTTAAGTATTTCGACGGCCTCTCTGATTTTGCGATTCGTCATAACCGGCTGCTTCAGCGAAGCCTTTGTGTAGGCCAAGCAGCCGGTTATGACGAAACGCAAAATCAGAGGGGCCATCGAAATACTTAGACACCCAAAGAACACGAATAGAGAAGGTGGACTCAGGCTTGTCTCTCTTGGTTGCCAGCAGTCAGAGCCCAACAGACAGTACTGTCAACACGAGGAACGAGCACTACCGGAGAGTGACTCCCGCCGCGGGGAAGACTCCCAGCATCTCCTTCTTCCTTAAGTGATCTACGAAACGAACTATTAAAATTATGACATAATGGCACGCGTAGTGAACAGCAACAACAAAACATAAGCACACTGCATTTCTAGGACGCACCAGTAGACCCAGAAGGCGGCTGCGGCAACCGTGGCCAAAACGTTAGTTTCTCTCCAGCAGCAGTAGTTTCATACGTATGACGCGGTACCACATCCAGAAAACTTTTATGTCGACTGACTCCGGCAGCGGAAGCGTACGCAATTGTGTTACAAGCAATTGTTTAAACCAATTTCGTTAAAAATAAAATTGTGAAAAACCAACAAAAATTTCAGATCTACTTATCTCAAGGTAACCATAAGCTTTTCCTCTGGCAATATAGTTGAATGGAAATTGGTGCAACTACTCTCAAGTGTCCACTGAGCTTTTCCAAATATAATCAAATGTAGGCTCTGATGTCCCCGTGTATTCATGGAATTTTTTTTGGAATCTGATTGTAAACTGATTGTAAACTCAAGTACAACGTATTAAACTCTCCAAAAAATTCTCTCTCTTTCACTAGTATTCTTGGAAACTTCCTCACAGTAGATAAATTTTCCATGATAGCTCTGTCACTGTTTTCCTGGTAAGTCCTTATAAGGTTCCCTGAATACTTCCTGCGCTGGCCAGTCATGAGTCCTGTTCGGCATCTGACATCAAAACCTACAGGGTGAGAACTCTCAGACAACCGCAGTTAACTCTCGAGGTGAAACTGAATGTCACGCGCCCCCAATCGACCTGCAGTCTGTCTCAATCGATTATAAGTACATTATTCGGTAAAAAGCTTGATTCTCACACATCTCACAGCTTAATTCGTTAGCCTCATGTTGATCTGCCTACCGTTTCGTTAATTGTAGTTACTGTGATATATCCAGATAAACTAAACTACTGCATGAAACAATTAAACGATCGCCAGTTCTCTAGGGCATTGAGTCACCAGAATCTTAAGAAAGGTAATAGCAAAGAAATTTAAGCAAATAATCACTGGCGTGGAGACAGCAAATTTGTAACACGAATGGTAGGAAAAGGTGGTAGATATACAGTACAAATAAATGCTAGCCTTTGGCACTCGAGACTGTACAACACTCCTTACACACAGGAACGGGGCTAGATATTTAACGACTGTATGCCTAAACCCACGTACTTGGTCCTTCCAGTGGCGGTTATCTGCTGCTCTCTGCACTGCCTGCAATGATGTTTCCTGTAATAATTATTGTCTAGCACGGACAGGAGCCATTCACACCAACCATTCACACCAACAGTACCAAGCTGATCTGGCAGAATTCGTTGTATTTTGTTAAACATTCGCACAGTGTGGGGCTGCTCTGTTCACAATTAACATTATTCCACGATGGTCGTGATCAGTATTTGTACTCCAAGTAGGTGTCGGTTGTGATGTGTAAGGTTGCTGTCTAATTGATGGCATCCAATGCAAAAACACGGTGCATAGAAAACATAATCACTGTTCAACGGATGTTTTATCAGTCGACGATTGGCACAGTTCTTCCTAGAGTACTAAACAATTGAACAGCTTATAACACTAGCATGCTCGTGACAGAATCGCGACGCGGATGCTCCATAGAATTTCGGGTAGGTTACACGAACGAGGAAGTACCTGCTCTCGTGATATTCAGCCAGTCATAACGATATGTATTTATTTCACTTAGAACTTGCAGTTAGGATTATACCAGTCCACATTATTTTTTCGTAACCGTCGCGTCGCGGTTGAATGTTGTTCTCCCTACACGACACACGAAACCGAGATACATCAACTTTTGGATAAATAACGATACTACGTCGTGAA
This sequence comes from Schistocerca gregaria, assembly GCF_023897955.1. Lineage (NCBI taxonomy): Eukaryota > Metazoa > Arthropoda > Insecta > Orthoptera > Acrididae > Schistocerca > Schistocerca gregaria. The sequence continues at coordinate 822,294,591 of NC_064921.1, read as the reverse complement.
CACGGAAATTAAACGCAAAATTTGTGTGGCCAACATTTTCAATTACCTCTCCATAACTCGTAAGGTAGGTGCTGGAGCCACGGCATCAACACAACACTCCGCCCACGCTCCACGAAAGCTACGCCACACTCCCCATCCCTGCTCTGCACTCGGCAGAGAGGCGACTGTCGATAGTCAACGATACAGTTCTATGCTTACAGGATGTCACGCTATTCCAAAGCAGAATACATCACGAGAAAATAAATAAATCAGAAAACAATGAGCTTGCAGACATTTATTCTGAAATACTAAATTTTGAAAGTAAAGAATATGATGCTACTGGTTAAATAAATGACTGGCTTAACTTCAACTTTACTACGTAAAAAAATGACTTTCAGTAACCTCAGTGCAACATAATGAAAAATTTAGAAAAATTCAAGCAAATTACTTATGATTATTGAAAAACTGAATGGAATTTACTGTAAGCGAGTGAGGAACCGATTTTAATTTTAAAATAACAACAGTAAAATACATACCAAACCAAAAGAAGTCACTCGCTAAGCTAAATACTGAATAAACGAATCTGTGCGCTCTTTATTTGTGCTGTATCTTTAGCTATTAGTTTTCCATTGAATTTTTGGGTAAATTTAAATGAATATATACTCAAAATTACAAATTAGTTAAGTCTCTGTTATACAATATGAGAATGAACAGTTACTGTTACTGAGGCAGAAAATTTAGACTGAAACTGAGGATAATGACAACACAGGTACCCTACAAGTTATAGCTATTGCACTTTACTATTCAGAAGAGCGATACTTTGAGAAAGAAATGCCTCTAGGTAATGTCTATGTCAGTTTATAATTGTAGCTGTGTAGAAGACATAGAATGTAGCCGACGACAATGCTGAACTGCCGCTATTGCTGTTGAGGCTGGCTGGTAACCGCGAGTCATCTCCAGAGCCACGGGTCATTATGGGACAGGCAATAATTACAGTTGCAGCTTCCTCTGCCTGGCCGCTCCTACCGTGCTGTCAATACCCGCGAATTAACGAATTTGGTGAGCATACACTGGCGCGATCATAGCGGGACACTGAGTCTGCGGGAGTGCCCAACAAACACTTGCGCACTCTTTCATGACTCAAGCTACTTTGCTTCCTCTCTCCTCGCAACGCGACAGAGACACTCCATACGCAAAGATAAACAATGGGACAGCTACTGCCATTTCGTCGATGCTTTCGGGACAGTTAAATAAGCGTCCCTTGGCTATTACCCAGCAGTTTACAGTATATTCATTATAATTACAATCAATTACACACACATCAAAAAACGTTTCGCATCACCCCAGATGCAAGAACTCCTGAAGATAGACGTTGACTGTGGATTTTGTATCACAGACACAGTTTCTTTGACTGTTCAGAGATGTCACTAAACTCGGCCAGAGATGTGAACAACTATGCACGAACAGAGGATATTAGACGGAGGGGGTCCGACAGCCGATCACTTCGTCATTCCACCAGGAAAGAGGTACACGGCTCGTGTTGTCTGTAGTTCAATCATGACTAGACGGTAAATACCACTGTTCGATGGTGTCCGCGTTGTAACTTCATGCCAGGAGGGGTTCTCAACAACGGAAGTGTCCTGGCGTCTCGGAGTGAACCAAAGCGATGTTGCTCGGACATGGAGGAGATACAGAGAGACAGGAACTGTCGATGACATGCCTCGCTCAGCCGCCCAAGGGTTATTACTGCAGTGTATGACTGCTAAGTACTGATTATGGCTCGGAGGAACTCTCACAGCAAAGCCACCATGTTGAATAATGCTTTTCGTGCAGGCAGAGGACGTCGTGTTACAACTCAAACTGTGTGCAGTAGGACGCATGATGCGCAACTTCACTCCCGACTTCCATGTCGAGGTGCATCTTTGTAACCACGACACCATGAAGCGCGGTATAGATCGGTCCAACAACGTGCTCAATGGACCGCTCAGGATTGGCTTTACGTTCTCTTCACCGATGAGTGTCGGATATGCCTGCAACCAGACACTCGTCGGAGACGTGTTTGCAGGAAACCCGGCCAGCCTGAACGCTTTAGACACATTCTCCAGCGAGTGCAGCAAGTTGGAGGTTCGCTGCCGTTTTGGGGTGACAGTATGTGGGGCCGAAGTATGTCGCTGGTGGTCATGGCTGTACGATACAGGAATGCCGTCCTCCGAACGGAAGCGCAATCATATCGGCAGCATATTGGCGAGACATTCATCTTCAGACATTGCTCGACTACAGTGGTCAGCATGTTCTGCTGACTTGAACACTATCGCAAGTGCCTTGGATAGACTGAAAAGGCCTGTTTATGGAAGACGTGACCCACCAACCATCCTGACGGATTTACACCGAACTGCCGTTGAGGTGTGGGTCAATCTGTAGAACAGTGTCCTGACGAACTTGTAGTATGCCACGACGAATACAGGTATGCATCAATGCAAGAGGACATGCTAGTGGGTATTAGAAGTACCGGTGTGTACAGCTATATGGACAACTACCTCTGCAGGTCTCGCCGTATGGTGGTACAACATGCAATTTGTGGTTTTCATAAGCAATAAAAAGGACGGAAATGCTGTTTATGTTTATCTCTATGCCAGTTTTCTGTACACGTTACGAAACTCTCGGAACGGAGGTGATGCAAAACTTTTTTTGATGTGTGTAGGCATTAATAAATACACTGTTAAATCGATTATGTATTAAATATGGTTTCTGTGATCAAGATTACACATTCAGAATCAAAAATACAGCACAAGTTATCAACGGATATTAAACGGTGAAAAAATTTGTATGGTACAGAAGGTATTTCATCTGCACATATGCCATATATTTTTTGAGTTTTTTCCTAAGGTAAAAAAGAATCGGGTAATGTCCGACGAATACAAAAGGAAATGCAGATGGGTAAATGCATTCAATTTTGTTTACATAAAATTTGTTAATAATTCATTACGCTTCTCATTAATTGTCATAATTAAGTGAGGGCATTTAATTAGCATGACAGCATTGTGGCATTATAATTCAGCCTGTCAGTGTGGGCGAGCGGTTCTAGGCGCTTCAGTCTGGAACCGCGTGACCGCTACCGTCGTAGGTTCGAATCCTGTCTCGGGCATGGATATGTGTGATGTCCTTAGGTTAGTTAGGTTTAAGTAGTTCTAAGTTCTAAGGGACTGATGACCTAAGATGTTAAGTCCCATAGTGCTCCGAGCTATTTGAACCATTTGAACCATTATAACTCAAATCATCAGAGTATACCATAACATTTAAAAAAATCAATACATTTGAAATGAAAACTCCAGTCACTGATGTACAAGAAAACGTAAGGAATATAGTTAAAGGTATATAAAAAAATGACTAAGAGAATAAGAAGCGAGACACGAAATCTCTTGTTACAATGTTTACTTTAGACAATTTTTCATAAATATCATAATTATTAACAGACTTCGTTTCTCATAATGAGAGTTTGTGTGTTTCAAGCAAGCGTCCCGAGAAAACTTAAATGTCTACAACAAAGGTTTACAGAGGTTGTGCTGAAAAGGGAAACACTGCGTTCCACACGCCTATTTACAAAGGACGCCACAGCGTTCCAAGAGCCCACAGCGGCACAGTGCAGAGTTGGCGTTGTTGCGTATGGCGCAGTGGCACGTTTGATTTCTCAGTTTGTGTTGTGACATTCCAGAAGGTCCACCTGCTTTGCATGCTTCGGACACTCACTCTCGAGTAATCTAGAGGATTCCTCATATTTCTGTCAATGTGGGTAACTCAACGTTGTCCATATTCACACGCATACACAGACCTGAAACTCACACATTTTCTGAGTGCATCGGTATTAGCTTGCATAATACATGGGATGAAAGAATTTTTACAACATATTATTTACAAACTTACAGATGATGCAAATACCAGAGTGACATTTACACACATTGGTCACAGCTTCGGTTTCCCTTTCATTTCATTTGCTTCCAGAACATTTACTCTTTATGCTAAATTTCTCGTTATACTTTTTTAAAATTCGTTGATGATCGTCTGGTTCAAGAAATAAATTTGGAATGAATTTTCAAAATTACAGTTTTAATTAGATCGTCACTGGAAATTATTTCTCAGAATAATCAGTTCTTTACTGATCCAACTTCAGGTCAGCAATGTTACGAACACCTAACAGCTTGCCAGAATTAGGAAAAACTAAACAGTAAGCATTAGTGTGGGGTATACTGGCAATATTAAATGGTCCAGCATAAATCAATTTAAATTTTGGAATCTCAATATCAGTCTAGCTTGATTTGTCGTTCTCATTAACGAGAACGAGGCTGCCATTTGTGAACTTAGCAAACTGCGATATCGCGTCATGACGCTGTATTCGTGCGTCGGCTTTCTTTTTCATTACCTCTCGTAAACGTTCTTTCTTCACCTCAATGTCAATATTACACTGAAGCGTCAAAGAAACTACTGTACTATGGGCATGCGTACTTTAAAACAGAGATATGTAAAGAGGCAGAATACGGCGCTGCGGTTGGCAGCGGCTATGCAAGACAACGAGTATCTGGCGCAGTTGTTAGGCCGGCTACTGCTGCACTGGCAGATTGTCAAGATTTAAGTGAGATTGAACGTGGTGTTATAGTCAGAGAAAGAGCGATGGGGCAAAGTGTCTCCGAGGTAGCGATGAAGTGCGGATTTTTTCTACGACCATTCCATGAGTGAGCCATGAATATCAGGAACTCGGTATAACATTAAATCTCCGACATCGCTGCGGCCGGAGAAAGATCCTACAAGATCGGGACCAACGACAACTGAGGTAAGTTGTTCAGGGCGACAGAAGTGCAACACATCCGCAAATTGCGGCAGATTTCAATGCTGGGCCATCAACAAGCCTCAGCAAGTGAACCATTCAACGAAAGACACAAGCGCTTTCAACTACTCAACTGCTACAGTGTGCCATGCAGATATCTGTAGCACACTCCCAGTCTCCTTGGTCGCTGGCTGTACCCAGCCTTGAGGTGATGGTCTAGGCATCGGCCCTTCGCAAACATAAGATGATGTAAAGCCAATTAAACAGTATGAGGTAACTGAGGACCATACCAAGTGCAAACTGTTTGTTCATCTAAAATGTTGCTGCACTGCACTGCCCCTCATGCTGCACCTTCGGTTGTGGGGCAGCTGCTCTAGTGACCTCACACAAAGAAGGCCCACCCCAGAGTGTGGTCACCTTTCTGAACGTGAAAACGCTTCGCTGTAACAATAGTATTTAATGTCAAATCACTTCTTGTATGAGAGCGTCTTTTAAAAAGGAAAACACACTCAATATAGATTTTACGTTTGCTACAGGGTACAATGCGCATCTTATTATTTTGCGACACATAACGAAGTGAAAAAAAAAATGCATCACCGCCATCGAGAGGCCTATACAAGTATACCTTGCATAAAACTGAGGAAAAAATACTTCCACTACATTGCTGCGAGCATTACTGATCACCGCGAATGTCCTCATATCGAAACAATCACTGTTTTGTCTTTTTTGTTGGTGTAACAGTTCCAAGCAGTATACAACTACAGCTTTGTGCACTGCCACTTTTTCCACTATGTCCTCAAGGTCCGTGTGACGTGCTAAACGCAATGCCCACTACTCAAACAGTTCATACAGTCATAATCATTCGCTCCCAGCAGCAGTCAGGGGTATCATAAAACCTATTTACAGATACCTGGAAAATCCAGGATTACTGAAGTGTGCATGGTCAGACTCAAACTCCCAATGAGTCGTTAAATACTCTTACACGGACTCCCTTACCAAAAAATGTTTTTGTTGGAATGAAGACACTTAAGTGGGGGCACAGTGTTGTTGTTATTGTTTTTAGAGATGGCAACATTGGTATGGTGAAAGTGCTACAATATGTGGAAATTAATGCTGTAGAAAACTGCATCAGAGAACCTGAAAAGTTGACAAGAGTATGATACACACTATGGTGCAGGATGCTTCTCAGTGACTAAAAATAAAAAAATAGCATATATTGAGTTACCGTCTTTCGAAACTTCCGAAGCCGTTCATGAGAATTTACGTTTTCTGTTGCATTTTTCCTTAATCTCAAAAATCACTTTGAATGGATGAATGGATTATTCAAATTTCAAGGAGTAATAACAATATATATATATATATATATATATATATATATATATATATATATATATATATATACTGAGTCTACTGAACTAACAGAAGAACATAATGTTATGTACAGCTAAAATTATTTAGGATAACGTAGAAAAAAGTACACAAAATTTTAACTGTGTAATTAAAAAATTGTGTACTCGAAAGCAGTGGCTGAAATGCAACAATTGTAGTTCAGTAAACTCAGAACATACAGTTTAATGTCCTGTAGAAGTTTCATGTCAATGGCAACAGGGGTTCTGGAAACACATTGAAGCCAAGTCACTAAATTTTACGTTGTTGGGATATGGTCTTACAACTCCCCTCAAAAAGACATACAAAAACCATTAATTTCATAAGAGACAGACAGTAGTGTCCTGTCTTCGCTCTAGTTGGTTTGTAAGCTGCTCGAGCAGTGGTTATACACTGACGATGCCTTCCTAGGTCACCAGAGTAATGCAAAACGAAGTAGTTTTATCATTTTAAAATTTGTCGAATTAGTGATTGAGACAGTAAACTTGCAGGGTATCTATCCGATGTCACACAAATATATCGTGCATTGGAGTGTTAAGAGCGTTGCATTCCACATGATTAATACTTCAGAAAACATATGTCTTTAACAATATAGCATTTTTAGGGGCAGAACGTTGTAGCTACAAAAATGCATGTCTATGCCCTATAATCATTTCTCTCATACTTGTACCTTCCTGGTAGTGACTCCAGATAGTGTAATAATACTTCAGAATTGATAGCACAGTTGATATACATGAAATGTTTCAAATTTCTCTGTCTGGAGCTCCATCGTGTATAAACCACACGTTTATTCTTAACCATCCGTTATATCATTGAAACACTGTCTGCTCTACTATACACCGATAAGAGGTGCCACGCTCCTCGATATGCACTGATCTGGAGACATCTTGTGCATTTGGATGGATGCCGTGTGTAAGACTGATGCGGAACAGTCTTTACTGAATGGCAGTTACAGACACAGCTCGCCCTGTTTCTTCACGAGAAGTGGAACGTAGTAGGTGTCAGCTGCAGATGCACAGGATAATATTAAAACCATGTGGTCAGTTGTGAACAAAGTGTCTGGTCAGTAGCACAAGGTCGACGATATCAAGTCATTTCGCAGTAAAATATTTCTGTTACTGATAAATCAGATATGTGTACAGTATTTAACAATCTTTTCTGAGCACTGCTGGTGAATTAAATAAAAATTTAGTTTATACAGGAAATCATATAACTTTCTAGGGAAATGCATTTCCGAGATTGATGTGTGAAATACTCCTCTGTGATACAGACACGAGAGAGATTGAGTCAATAATTAAATCATTGAAGAGTAAGTACTCTCATGGTTATGATGGAGCGTCTAGCAGAATATTAAAGTACTGTGCTGCACATGTTAGCCCTGTATTTAGCCATATTTGTAATGTTTCCTTTAGGAGTGGTCAGTTTCCTGAGCGATTAAAGTACTCAGTAGTAAAGCCGGTTTATAAAAAGGTAGAAAGGAATAATGTAGATAATTTTAGACCTATTTCTACGCCATCAGTGCCGGCATGTGTGGCCGAGCGGTTCTATGCGCTTTACTCTGGAACCGCTCGACCGCTATGGTTACAGGTTCGAATCATGCCTCCGGCATTGTTGTGTGTTATGTCCTTAGGTTAGTTAGGTTTAAGTAGTTCTAAATTCTAGGGGACAGATGACCTCATATTCGGTCCCATAGTGTTCAGAGCCATTTGAACCATTTTTTTATGCCATCAGTGTTAGCTACAGTTATTGAAAAGGCTTGTATGTAAGGATAATTGATCATTTTATATCACACGATTATGTATCACATGTACAGTTCAGCATTAGAAGTCGTTTAACAACTGAAAATGCTATATTTTCTTTTCTCTGTGAGATAATGGATGGGCTAAACAAAAGGTTTCGAACACTTTAAATATTTTTTGATTTAACTAAAGAATTTGATTGTGTTGATCAGAAAATATTGCTCCAGAAATTTTACCAATTTGGAAAACAGGGAGTAGCTCATAACTGGTTCACCTCTTACTTTAGCAACAGGCGGCAAAAGGCACTATTCACAATGTGGATAACGGCTCTGATGTGGAGGCTAAGTGGGGTACTGTCAAGTGGGGGGTGCCCCAGGGATCAGTGTTAAGGCCACTCCTGTTCCTTATTTATATAAATGAAATCCTCTCTAATATTACACGTAACTCTAAAATTTTTCTGTTTGCTGATGACACTAGCTTGGTAGTAAGGGATGTTGTATGCAACATTGGCTCGGTTTCAAATAGTGCAGTACCTGACGTAAGTTCATGGCTTGTAGAAAAATAAACTAATGCTAAATCACAGTAAGACTCAGGTTTTACACTATCTAACACACATTTCACCAAAATCTGACCACCAGTATGATAACAGTACCTTTTTTATGATTACTGCCTCACATGTGCTGTGAAAACACCTTCCAGCGAGGGTCAACACTAGAACAGTAATCATGGACATGACTGAAAAATGAGGGAACAATGCTCTTCGAAACAGAACGCTGATATATCCGCTATCCCATCATTGTGGAAGATTAGATTAACTGTATGGGGTACCTCCTTCAGATAGCTGTTGGAAATGTTCTATAATGCCGCCAGCTCTTCCAACATGTTGCGATGTATTTCCGACTTTTGTCATTGGGTATCATCACCTGTGCATTTTATTTCTACCAACCTGTATGTGGTGGTAGCTGCATAGTTACACCATGCAGTGTTCAGCATTCTGTAAGAGCCGATGGACTGAAACGTAATAATGTCGGTTTAGCACGTGACACAGACCTTGAGGACATAGTAGAAAAAGTGGCAGTGCACAAAGCTGTAGTTGTATACTGCTTGGAACTGTTACACCAACAAAAAAGACAAAACAATGATGGTTTCGATATGAGGACATTCTGCGGTGATCAGTAATGTTCGCAGCAATGTAGTGGAAGTAATTTTTCCTCAGTTTTATGCAAGGTACACTTGTATAGGCCTCTCGATGACGGTGCTGCATTTCTTTTCACTTCGTCATGTGTCGCAAACTAATAAGATGCGCATTGTATCCTGTAGCAAACGTAAAATCTATACTGAGTGTGTTTTCCTTTTTAAAAGATGCTCTCATACAAGAAGTGATTTGACGTTAGATACTATTGTTACAGTGAAGCGTTTTCACGTTCAGAAAGGTGACCACACTCTGGGGTGGGCCTTCATTGTGTGAGGTCACTAGAGCAACTGCCCCACAACCGAAGGTGCAGCATGAGGGGCAGTGCAGTGCAGCAACATTTTAGATGAACTGAAACGTCCCCTTTGAACAATTTATACACGACTGTGCTTAAACTGACACACAATAATTTTTGGCGCAACGCAATTTGACTATCAAAAATCCCTACAAAAGAATGGCCCTAACTAACATTAACCTATACCTTTCACAAATCACTTACCTCACAAAAATCTTCGTTACTCGAGCTACTGCAATACAGTGAGCACCACTACTGCCAGCTAAATAAAATATTCAAACTACTGAAGGCACTAACTACTGACAGGCATAGTTAGCAAATGAAAGATTTTAATACAGAACAGACAATGTATTTACCTTAATAGTCATAATATATAAATCAGTTCATGACACCAATTCTTACAAATTTTAAAGCTCCGCCATCTCTCTCCCCACGTCCACCACTGCTGGCGGCTCACCTCCAACTGCGCAACGCTATGCGCTGTTAGCATCCAGCTGCCGCTGCCCAACACTACAATGGCGAGTATTACAACAATGCCAACCAGCCACAGACTGCACACGGCACAGCCAGTGATTTTCATACAGAGCGCTACGTGGCGGCGGCGTTACCAATTAAAAAAAAACCTATACATCCTACTTACATAGCCCCCATGCTCCCCACAAAAAAAAATTACAAATTGTTTTGGGCAGTGGCCAATACAGATTTGAAAATTTTTTTCATAATTACAATAACAAAGAAATGAAATGCACACACTTATCGATACAATGTTGGTCAAGAGCTAAAATATTCTCACAGTCCATATAGACAGTCCTGATCATTCATCACAGTAAAAATGCAGTGTTTTTTTTTTCAAAGTTTGAGCAATAAAAGAAATTGCACTTGGAAGTAGTGGATTTCTAAGCAGTCTTGAAGAAGTAGTGTTGTCCTTCCAACGAAAGACAGTGCTGACTCTTGACATGCAGACAGGTAATGGGCTACAACAGAGTCAGTCGACGTTGAAGACTATCGGTAGGTAGGTCATCACAGAGCAGACCCACTGTAGTCCTGGTAGAGATTACGGTAATGGTGGGCCACCAGAGGTGCAGACCCATTGCAGTCCTTGTAGAAATAATGGTATTGGTGGGTCATCAAAGGTGTAGACCCACTGTAGTCCTTGTAGAGATGGCCAGCAGCCATCTGTTTGACTGTGCAGGCGCACAATCACCACTGAAGAGTCTTGCGGATTATATAACAAGTCCATAACCACCACTTGTGCACTCAGAAAAATTGTTTTTGAAATGTCCTTAGAACCAGCAATGCTGTTATCCAGTCCCTTACTGAGTTATTAACACATGTGCAAACACTATCAGTCCCTACTTCTCACATATTGTCCATATACTATGACAAACAGAAACTTGTGCAGTGAAATGTAATTTACAAGTTACTTAATTTGATGAACTGGTGTCAATTACAATTTTATAACATGAGAATACAATAACAAAGGTAAAAAATACATCATTAAAGAACATAACAACACCGATAACATTTGCAGTAATACAGGCTTTACATAAGAATCGTAATAACAAATATATCAGTGTTACAAAAATTATGACATAAGTACATACAAAAAAGATAAAAATAACTTTTGAAACATCAACTTCACACATGAGCATTAAAACAAAACAGAATAAATAATGTTTAAACATCTTTACGAAGTAAATAGCATGTTATTAATGCAAATTATATTTGAGGATAACAATATTTCTCATCATAGTGAATGTAGCTTAGTATTAGAAGAGAAAAAATTCTATGAAACAGTACACAGAGACACGAAGAAAACAAATACACAAGGGTACACAAACAAATAGTGGGATAACACAAGGAAAGGACAGGGTTTGTTTTACTGCAGTATTTTGCAAACAAAACTTTCTTTACTTTTCGGAGATCTCACTTCGTTCTTCATTATTTCCAAAAAGTCATATCTATACGTGCTTTCTGTACTTTTCTCATATAACCTCTCAGTGCATTTCTTCAAATCCATCGCAACTCATTCTCTTATATAGGCTACCCCCTCTTAAGCTAACTTAAATCTACTGAGCTCAAATGCTTAACTAAGGGACGAGGCAATGCAGAAGCACAAAACAATTAACACAAACAGAAATGATAAAAAAACGGAAATTGGCAAAAAAAGGCAGCAATATTACAACTAATATAAGGCAATGCGCAGCAAACAAGAAAAAATAAATCCGTAGTAAAACTGGCTTAACAGAGTAATACAAAGTCAAATTCAGTAACATTGTGCCTGGTAAACAGCAGCAGCAAATGCAACAGCTTATAACTAAGCATGACAAAGCTCAAGCAGAAAAAATGTTACACTAAAGACAACAATGCAGATAAGGACAATGTCTATTCACATCTTAATATCTATGCAATTAAAGTGGTGCACCACAAAAATTAATGCTACAACAAATTACCAAGTACTTGAAAAGAAAATTATATATACAGTTACTGTTATTAGTCGCTTCTTATTGCTCTTTCCATTCCAAGAGCTCCTTTTTCGCAGAATGTGGATCATAAAATAATTATTTAATAGATCTGTCGACAGAAAGTGTTCACATTAGCAAATGCATTTAATTTTATAAAACCAATGCTGTAACACAGCTGGAAAACAGATATCAAATGAAATAAGCAACTATGGACAAAGCATAAAAATAAATTCAATAGTCATGTGACATTTCATAAGTTAGTAGAATTCTCTCAACTCTCGTAGAAAGACGTTTGTTATAATCAGGTGTCAGATGTAAGTATCTTTCTCAGTAATGAGCGTGTCGTATTTGCGGTGCTTTCTACAAAGGAATGGCAATAGAGAGGATAATGGCCCTTTTTTTTCTCCACCTGTGCCTCTGAAAGGCACACACTAATGGCTCTCTTTTGTCAGGTGGTTATCGCGCAGCTGGGTGCCCATGACGCATTACGTGCAGGTGGTCACTTAATTGTCTTACCGAAATATTTACGACACCAGTTTCCGCTACAGTGGCAGTCTCATATAAAAAATTTCACAGGTCAAGAATTTGCGTTACAAATCTGTAAAAATATAATCATTTAAAATTAATAGTGTTCACAAATTTTCGTCGGCATTGTAATACATTCACGCATTTACATACATTTCATAACTCTTAAAGTACGATTCTTGGTTTCCAACAACCTTTTTCACAAATCAGAGTCCCTAACCACTACTCATTATTCCTTACCTTATGACACATATGTATATTCGTCGACACTTCTTCAATATGTCATCATAACAGATACGTAACATAACCAAATAACTCATATAGCATCAGCTTAAGCATACGTCAGCAGCATAATTCACATCGTCGTCGTAATAATAACATCATAACACCACAGTCAAATTCTCAAAATCGTCGTAGCTTCCTCCACTAATTTAAAAACCTAAAAAAATTCTCTGCTCATGTCAAAAGTGTCATCTACCTCAAACGTACTTTAAAAATCATGATCCCATACCAAATACATCATTCAAAGCTCTCATAATATCACAATGGTTCCGAAAAAAATGAACTGTTCACAAAGTACAGACAAAATACAATTTCATAAGTGTGAAATTATCCAACTGTGTAATTACGTAAACATCTGTCATTGATGCAGTAAAAAAAAGTTTGTCTCTCAGTTAAATTATCAGATAGCTGTGTAATTTATGTGTTAGAGAAATATGGTACCGATGTGTAAAGTTGTATAAGTAAATACCATATTAGCTAGGGCTCCTTGTGCTTGCCAAACACATGGTACACAAAGTAAGCATGTACCCCCCTGAGGATTAATGTAATTATATCCTCAGGTGTTGCAGATTAGAGCAATGGAATGAAATGTATCATGGAAAACCTTTGTATCATTGTACTTCAAATATCTTTAAGAACAAATGTTTAAGTACAAAATTAATCACTCAAATATGTGTAAGGGTAGCGCTAAACTGTGCGTCTTGTTGTAAGATAATCTCTGTGGAAGTGTCGTAGTTATCGTCTTCCGAAAACTAAGTTCTGCAGAAGTCAATGTACTTACCTCATGATAAACAAAAGTGAAATGCTTTGCGTATAGATATCGTAGTTACTACGCTTATTGCCATGATGAAGTAAGTACTGTACTGTAATGTATTGTTATGCTACAGAAAAGGCTGTCTCATTGTAGCTATACCACAAAAGTTACTAGTAAAACATGGTTTACTTTCCAGAATTATTCAGAAAAACTGCAGATATAAAACAGATACACCGCAAAAGCAACATTGTAAATTGTCACTCATTAGTAGCGTCGTGATATAATCGTGTAGCTGTCACATATACTAACCACTGTGTCATCTGGTATCTCACAGAAAGTACTTTAAATCCAGAATGTATTTGCAAGTAAACCAAAATGTTGCATTAAAATCTCATTAGTAGTACTGGTAAATGTTCTAAGTATGTCAGCCTTATGGTCGTTACATAATCGTGCCACTAACAAGCAAGAATGTACACACACACAATGACACTGTGTCATCTGTTCACTGTGACAATGCATTCGTAATTTCTGTTTAGATAAGTTCTCTTGGTTCTTGATTGGATATTTAACTTAAATATTGCTGCATGTTAAGAGATTATAAGTCTGACAAAGCATACTAGTAATGTGAAGTGAAAAGTTATATGGCAAATACAAAGTTAAAAAGCAGATTATCTTTCAATAAACGGTTTTACATGTGAAATGTGGTGTAAAACTTTACTCTTCCTAGTACGCAGAGTTTCAACTTCAACGCAATTATCATGTGGTATACGTCGGATTCTGTAAGGTCCATTATAAACTAGAAAGAATTTGTGACTCAAGTGTTTCTTCTTATGTGACAATGGATGAGCTTTAATGAGAACTTTCTGACCAATATATAATTTCTTTGCATTTGCTTTACCGTGTAAATTTTTCCTTTTGTCTGCAGCAGAATTTATATTTTTAATAGCCAAATCAATTATGTCTTTGTGTCGAAGTTTACGTGTATTCGGAAAAGGTACAAGCTCTCTGATTCTGTTTGGTGGTTCTTTATTCTTCAGTACAAGAACAGGTGGTAAAGCAGTGGAGTCATGAGGCATTTCATTCAGCACGTTTTGAAATAAGTGTAAATATCTGTCCCAATGCTGATGTTTTCTGTGACAATAAAGTCTGCAAAGCTTATTGATTTCTTTCATAATCCGTTCAGACGGGTTACAATGTGGTGAGTACAATGAAATAAAAACAGATTTGATTTTATGGTTACAAAGCATGCGTGACCAAACAGCAGATCTGAATTGCGGTCCGTTATCTGAAATTACTTTACTAACGTGTCCAACTTCACGTAAGAAATTTCTAACAAAGGCGTTGGATACAGACCGTCCAGTGGCTTTACGTAACGGAGTGAAAGAAACAAATTTTGAAGTTAAGTTCAACAGCGACTAGAACGTACGAAAATCCATTAGATGTTCTGACAAGCGGTCCCAAGAGATCAACAGCAGCAAATTCTTTTAATTTAGAAGGAATGATAGGAAACAATGGAGCACGATGAGAGACAGTAGATGGTTTCGCCTTTTGACAAAGTTTACAAATAGACAAGACTCTTCGAATTCTCTTTTCCATATTGTTAAAATAACAAGTCGTTCGAAGAATATGATAACATTTTCGTGGACCAAAATGTGCATAGCTGAAATGAATGTACCAAATGAGCTTATTAACAAAATCGTCTGGAATGCAAAGTACCCATAGCTTGTCATCAACAGTGCATCGTTTGAACAGTATGTTGTTTCGAACCAGATAATAATGCCGAATCTGTGTGTGTGTCTTTTCATGCCATTTACTTTTGATGTCTTTCCAAATCGGATCTTTATCTCGTTCATGAGCAATGTCCTTTAAAGATGTGGTGATGAAGTTTTCAAAGGCGACTTTCTGGATGTAAAGAATACTGAAATTTCTCTCGAGGTTGCTTTCAGTGTTACTTTTCTCAAGCCCAGCCGGTGCACGTGACAGTGCGTCCGCAACAATGTTCTCCTTGCCGGGAATGTAGACTATTGTGAAGTGGAATTCTTGCAGAAACAATGCCCAACGTTTTAACCTGTCATGATTTAATTTTGAAGGCATAAGAAATTGTAATGCACGATGGTCACTGTATACTTTTACGTGCTTACCATAAAGAAAGAAACGGAATTTGTTAAATGCCCAAACGATAGCTAAAGCTTCTAATTCAGTAACGGAATAATCTTTTTCAGATTTTGTTAGCACTCGGCTAGCAAAACCAATGGTTTTCTGAACAGTAATGTCATTTTCTGTAGCTTCTTGAAATAAATGGGCACCAAGACCGACTTTAGAAGAATCCGTGCTAAGGCAAAAATCTTGTGAGAGATCTGGATGAGCTAGTATTGGCGCGTTAAGTAACGATTCTTTCAAAGAATTGAATTCCAACTGTGCTTGTTCGTCCCAGTTCCAAATAGTATTTTTTCCAGTGAGAGAACAAAGTTTTGGTGTAACTAGAATTTGCATATTCAGAAAACGACGGTAAAATTTTACGATACCTAGAAAACTGCGGAATTGTTTTTTTTGTGGATGGAATTGGAATGGCTCTGATTGCTTCTAACTTTTCAGGATCCGGCTTGATGCCTTCAGTAGAAATAATATGTCCCAAAAACTTCACTTTTGTCCTACCGAATTCAGACTTTTCCAAGTTAACTGTAATTCCAGATTCTGCAAAAATATGTAACACGCTGTTGAGGATGCGATTATGTTGTTCCCATGAGGCTTCTGCTATAGAATATCGTCCACATATAAGGTGATGTGACGTTTTAAGAATTCAGGTAATATGGAATTTAGCCCGCGAATGAATGCTGCCGAAGAAATGTTCAAGCCAAAAGGAAGTTTCCGAAACTGATAACAAACGCCGAAACAAAGGAAAGCTGTGTATTTTCTACATTCTGGATGAAGTTCGATCTGATAAAAGCTGGATCTGAGATCAATGGAAGACAACACTTTTACACCATTAAAATTTTGAAGAAGTTCTTCCAACGTTTGCGGCCTGTGTTTCAGGAATAATGATAGTATTGATTTGTCTCGAATCCAAGACAAGCCTGATCGACCCATTTTTCTTCTCAACAATATGTAATGGATTGTTGTATGAGCTTACTGCAGGCTCAATAATGCCCTCGTCAAGCATAGATTGTATTTCTGTTCTAACACGGTCCCTATAATGTGCTGGAATTACGTATGGTCTAACACAAAATTTAGTATGCTCACGAACACGAAATTGGTATTGAAATCCCTTGATTGTTCCTGTTTTGTGAGTAAAAACTGTGGAATGTGCTTGTAAAATCTCAAAAAGGTCCTGCCTATCAGTGTCATTACAATTCTCAATTGTTTGAATTTTATTCTGAATTAACTCATTAGTTTCAATTGTGCCGTCGATATCATCCCTGTCAGTACTTGCAGAGCGACTGTTAGTGTCTAGTTCCGTAGAAAATTCCGAACTGTTGTCAAACAGAAGGTGAAGCCGATTAATTTCCTCATCATGGTTTGCGAGCCAATCTTCAAATTTCAAAGCTATTGACTTACCTTCTTTCTCTAAACTTATTTCAGCATCGTGAAAATTTAAGATTGCTTTGTTTTCATTCAAAAGGTCTACTCCCAGTATAATTTCCGTCGACAATAATGGAACAATAAGAAAACTCATAGAGAAGCTGTGGCTTTGACAAAAGAATTCTAAGTTGGTTTGTTGGCGTACATCTACACTTTTTCCAATGACTGCACCTTGTAATTTAATCTTGCGTAACGGAAGTGTGGGGCAATCTTTCGATTTGCTGCATTTACTAAAAGCTGTTTCACTAATTACTGAAATGGGACTGCCTGAGTCAAGTACTGCCGTAAATTTTACGTCATTTACTGTAATGTGAATCACAGGATATGCAATTTTGTTATGTTTTACGTCCTGTTCCTGGAGTAAGATGTCCCTAATGTCTTTCATTTTTACGTAATTACTAGCTACGGCAGCTGCGTCGTCAGTTTCATGCGTAAGTTTTGTGGCTGCCAGCGGTATGAGTCATTGCCTATTGTGTCTTTGTTGGCGCGAGTCGTTAATGGGATTAGGAGACCTAACTTCTACAAATTCACCTTGTCGAGAGGGCCCTGCTCTGTTTGATTCCCGCCAGTTCTGCTGCAATTCAGGTCTGTCGTTACGATCATGTCGTGTGTCGTCATGTCGGTAGATTCCATAGTTTCTTTCTTGTCGGTCACGTGGTGAAGAATTTCTCCCTGAATCGTAACTGCGCGCTGGACCATTGCGTCTTAAGTTATTCCGTCTCCCTTGATAATAATTATTTTGGTTTCCATATTGTCTGTTTCTCTGATTGTCTCTGTGATAGTCATTACCGCGGAGAGGTGATCTTTCCCTGTAATAATTACTACTCCGCCAACGGTTGTCATACGGGTGGTGTCCGTTTTGGTCACGATTTACGTTGTACGAATAGACTTGTCGTGTATTATTTCTGTGATAGCGGAATTGTGACAGGTGTGACCTGTAATTGTTGTGTTCCTGTTTTCGCGTTCGATTGTCAGTGTCAATTTCCAGTTCTTGTAACAGTCCCTGAAAAGCTTCAGTGTCGTCTGTGCATCGTCCTGCTAAAATAATCTGTCGTAAATGTTCAGGTAATTTGATTAAGCAAATGCGGATGAGTTCTGAGGGGCTGTATGGGTTTGAAAGATACTGATTCTTATGTAACATGTCTTCAAAATATTTGACAAGACTGGAAAATTCAGATTGTTCGAAATGTTTCATCATTATGATGCTATGTTTTACTCGGTCTTGTGTGGCTTGGGACCAATATGCTGAGAGGAAGGCATCGTAAAATTCTCCTTCACTGTGGCAATCGTGAATGACCGATCGCATTCTGACAGCTGGTTCATTCTCTAAATAGCCACACATAAATTCTAATCTGTGCTCTAGTGACCAGTTGGGAGGAAAACAATGAGAGAATTGATAGAGCCACGCTTGTGGATGAATGTCGTTGCCAGAATTCTTAAATGTTTTGAATTTACGTGTAGTAATGAACAGCTTATAGTCAAAATCATCGTGTCGGCGGATCGCATATCGGTCATTGTTACGTCGTTTCGGCGGTTCCATCTCAAAATTCAGTGTATTTTGCCAATTACTTTCATGATTTCCAAAATGCCCTGTGTTATTATTTTGTGGTTGTTCTGTATTGCTATGTCCCTCTTCCCATACTGGGGCGCGAGTGTCCTC
The DNA here is from genome assembly GCF_023897955.1 of Schistocerca gregaria. NCBI lineage: Eukaryota > Metazoa > Arthropoda > Insecta > Orthoptera > Acrididae > Schistocerca > Schistocerca gregaria. The sequence continues at coordinate 822,275,916 of NC_064921.1, read as the reverse complement.
TGAAATATGTAATTCTTGTATTACTTGAGCGAACTGATCTTGTACTTCCCGCATTTCTCTTTTGTACTGTGTGTTGATTTGATTTTGATTCTGTTTGAATTTCCTAATTTGTTCATATTCTTCAGTGTCAGTGAAGGCTACAGGTTTTGTGTCATTCAGATCATCATCTACCTTCGTAGATAAGTTAGTGAACTGATCTGAAAGTTCGGCTACTTTCTCCGATAGTGAATACATTTCCTCAGTGTGTTTTTCTGAACCAAGTTTCAGAGTGTCCGTTTGTGTTGAAATCGAATCTACTGTGACCTTTAAGTTTTCCTGAGTTCTTGCAAGTTGCGTAACCGAATCGGTGGATGCAACTGAGTCAATTTTAGCTTGCAAGGTCTCATGATTTTCATGAACAATTGTTTGCAGTTCTTTTATGGCTGCTTCGTGATTCTGTAATGCATTTTCATGCCGCGAAAAAATAGGTTGGAAATGCTCAAAAATTCGTGTTTTTACGTCATTACAGACTTTTTGACATTTCGATTCGATTTTATGTAATTCAGTAGTTAAATCTTCACGTGTTTGTTCAAGCATATGTTCCACTGTGTCTAACTTTTGAAGCTTTTGCTGTGTTTGTCTCTGATTTTGTTCCATTGTGTCCAACTTTTGCTGTGTTTGTCTCTGATTTTGTTCCACTGTGTCTAATGTTTGAAGATTATGTTCCATTGTGTCTAACTTTTGAAGATTTTGTTAAATTGTGTCTAACTGTTGCTGTGTTTGTCTCTGGTTTTGTTTCATTTGTTGCATTAATTGCAATAAAAATGTATTAGTGTCTGGAATCTGATCATCTATGCTTTTCGGCAGTGCATTTGCACCGGCAACATTCACAGTTTGACAAGCAGAAAATGTGTCTCGGCTTATTTGAGAAAAACGGTGAGGACGCAAAACCTGAATGTACAGTATTTGCAAGATTGTGTCCTGTCATATCGGATTCCTTGCGCGAGCTGTTGCCGACCAATCGATCGATAATGCTTCCCTGTTCACTAATTGTTTCACTGCCTACACCATTATTTGCAACCCGCTCCATTTCCCTATGCACAATTACCAAATTACTACTTTGAACATTAGTTAATTCATTACATGGTGGCGCTAACACACTGCTTTCGTCTTCACTGTCATTTCTCAGTTTACTTTGGAGCCTAGTATTACGTTTTTCACACGCCATTATTGTCACAATATTTCACACGACAACACAAAAAAGCACAATTTGAAGAGCAAAAATAAGAGAACACATTAACATAGCACTGAAAATAATATCTAGTTAATTGCAAGCGCAGCTGCGAAATACTTGGTGCAACTCTACATGCATGCCACAACTGTTTTACTGTACAACAATGAAAGACTACAACTACAAAGGAAATTCCCTCTATGATTACGCGCTAGCAATAAAAAAAATCTACTTTAATTACACAAACTACAAGAAAAAATCAGAAGATTCCAGTGAGGTATCCTCGGCTAAGGGTCGACATATGAAACGTCCCCTTTGAACAATTTATACACGACTGTGCTTAAACTGACACACAATAATTTTTGGCGCAACGCAATTTGACTATCAAAAATCCCTACAAAAGAATGGCCCTGACTAACATTAACCTATACCTTTCACAAATCACTTACCTCACAAAAATCTTCGTTACTCGAGCTACTGCAATACAGTGAGCACCACTACTGCCAGCTAAATAAAATATTCAAACTACTGAAGGCACTAACTACTGACAGGCATAGTTAGCAAATGAAAGATTTTAATACAGAACAGACAATGTATTTACCTTAATAGTCATAATATATAAATCAGTTCGTGACACCAATTCTTACAAATTTTAAAACTCCACCATCTCTCTCCCCACGTCCACCACTGCTGGCGGCTCACCTCCAACTGCGCAACGCTACGCGCTGTTAGCATCCAGCTGCCGCTGCCCAACACTACAATGGCGAGTATTACAACAATGCCAACCAGCCACAGACTGCACACGGCACAGCCAGTGATTTTCATACAGAGCGCTATGTGGCGGCGGCGTTACCAATTAAAAAAAAAACCTAAACATCCTACTTACAGAACAAACAGTTTGTACTTGGTATGGTCCTCAGTTACCTCATACTGTTTAATTGGCTTTACATCATTTTATGTTTGCGAAGGGCCGATGCCTAGACCATCACCTCAAGGCTGGGTACAGCCAGCGACCAAGGAGAATGGGAGTGTGCCACAGATAACTGCATAGCACACTGTAGCAGTTGAGTAGTTGAAAGCGCTTGTGTCCCCCCCCCCACCCCCCACTGCGCAAAGATGGAAGGAGGGATGAGGGAGGTAGGAGAGTGAATTGTGGGAGTTGGGAGTGCCTATAATTTGGTACTTCTTAGCTGTACCATGAGTAAAATGCATGTTCAACTGCCACCCCTCTGCCATCTTCGAAACTACATTTTTCACCATTTATAATGGGTGCTGTTTTTTTATCACGACCAATTCACTGTGTAATTAAAACAGTGAAGCCTTTTCCATCAGCTGCAGTAGTATGTATTGGCTTCGATTACCTGGGCTGTAATGTGATTGTCGAGCAGACATCTGTAGCGAGTTCTGACGCCAAACAGATATAGATATAGTCCTCAGCTGCAAGCTTACAAGTAATACGCTTATTAAACTCCTCTCTTCCCCCGAGAACCATGGACTTTGCCGTTGGTGAGGAGGCTTACGTGCCTCAGCGATACAGATAGCCGTACCGTAGGTGCAACCACAACGGAGGGGTATCTGTTGAGAGGCCAGACAAACGTGTGATTCCTAAAGAGGGGCAGCAGCCATTTCAGTAGTTGCAGGGGCAACAGTGTGGATTATTGACTGATCTGGCCTTGTAACACTAACCAAAACGGCATTGCTGTGCTGGTACTGCAAACGGTTGAAAGCTAGGGGAAACTACGCCCTTAATTTTTCCCGAGGGCATGCAGCTCTACTGTATGGTTAATGATGATGGCGTCCTCTTGGGTAAAATATTCCGGAGGTAAAATAGTCCCCTATTCGCATCTCCGGGCGGGGACTACTCAAGAGGACGTCGTTATCAAGAGAAAGCGTGGAATGTCAGATCCCTTAATCGGTCAGGTAGGTTAGAAAATTTGAAAATGGAAATGGATAGGTTAAAGTTAGATATAGTCGGAATTAGTGAAGTTCGGTGGCAGGAGGAACAAGACTTTTGGTCAGGCGAATCAAGGGTTATAAATACAAAGTCAAATAGGGGTAATGCAGGAGTAGGTTTAATAATGAATAAAAAATAGGAGTGCGAAAAAGCCACTACAAACAGCATAGTGAACGCATTATTGTGGACAAGGTAGACACAAAGCCCACGCCTACTACAGTAGTACAAGTTGATAAGCCAACTAGCACTGCAGATGAAGAAATTGAAGAAATGTATGAGGAAACAAAAGAAATTATTCAGATAGTGAAAGGAGACGAAAATTTAATAGTTATTGGTGACTGGAATTCGGTAGTAGGAAAAGGGTGAGAGGGAAACATAGTTGGTGAATATGGATTGGCGGTAAGAAATGAAAGAGGAAGCCGCCTGATACAATTCTGCACAGAGCACAACTTAATCGTAGCTAACACTTGGTTCAAGAATCATAAAAGAATGTTGTATACATGGAAGAAGCCTGGAGATACTGACAGGTTTCGGATAGATTATGTAATGGTTAGACAGAGATTTAGGAACCAGGTTTTAAATTGAAGGCATTTCCAGGGGCCGATGTGGACTCTGACCTCAATCTATTGGTTATGAACTGTAGATTAAAACTGAAGAAACTGCAAAATCGTGGGAATTTAAGGAGATGGGACCTGGATAACCGGAAAGAATCAGAGGTTGTACAAAGTTACAGGGAGAGCATAATGGAACAAATGACAGGAATTGGGGAAACAAATACAGTAGAAGAAGAATGGGTAGCTTTGAGGGATGAAGTAGTGAGGACAGCAGAGGATCAAGTAGGTAAAATGACGCAGGCTATTAGAAATCCTTGGTTAACGGAAGCAATACTGAATTTAATTCATGAAAGGAGAAAATATAAAAATGCAGTAAACGAAGCAGGCAAAAAGTAATACAAACGTTTCAAAAATGAGATCGACAGGAAGTGCAAAATGGCTAGCTAGAGGACAAATGTAAGGATGTAGAGGCTTATCTCACTAGGGGTAAGACAGATACTGCCTACAGGAAAATTAAAGAGACCTTTGGAGAAAAGAGAACAATTTGTATGAATATCAAGAGCTCAGATGGAAACCCAGTTCTAAGTAAAGAAGGGAAAGCAGAAAGGTGGAGGGACTATAGAGGGGCGGTGTTCTTGAGGACAATATTATGGAAATGGAAGAGGATGTAGATGAAGATGAAATGGGAGATATGATACTGCGTGAAGAGTTTGAAAGATCACTGAAAGACCTGAGTCGAAACAAGGCCCCGGAAGTAGACAACATTCCATTAGAACTACTGACAGCCTTAGGAGAGCCAGTCCTGAGAAAACTCTACCTTCTGGTGAGCAAGATGTATGAGACAGGCGAAATACCCTCAGACTTCAAGAAGAATATAATAATTCCAATCCCAAAGAAAGCAGGTGTTGACAGATGTGAAAATTACCGAACTATCAGTTTAATAAGTCACGGCTGCAAAATACTAACGCGAATTCTTTACAGACGAATGGAAAAACTCATAGAAGCCGACCTCGGGGAAGATCAGTTTGGATTCCATAGAAATATTGCAACATGTGAGGCAATACTGACCCTACGACTTGTCTTAGAAGGAGGATTAAGGAAAGGCAAACCCACGTTTCTTGCATTTGTAGACTTAGAGAAATCTTTTGACAACGTTGACCAGAATACTCTCTTTAAAATTCTGAAGGTGGCACGGGTAAATTACAGGGAGCGAAAGGCTGTTTATAATTTGTACAGAAAGCAGATGGCATTTATAAGAGTTGAGAGGCATGAAAGAAAAGCAGTGGTTGGGAAGGGAGTGAGACAGGGTTGTAGCCTCTCCCCGATGTTATTCAATCTGTATATTGAGCAAGCAGTAAAGGAAACAAAAGAAAAATTCGGAGTAGGTATTAAAATCCATGGAGTAGAAATAAAAACCTTGAGGTTCGTCGATGACATTGTAATTCTGTCAGAGACGACAAACGACTTGGAAGTGCAGTTGAACGGAATGGATAGCGTCTTGAGAGGAGGATATAAGTTGAACGTCCACAAAAGCAAAACGAGGATAATGGAATGTAGTCGAATTCAGTCGGGAGATGCTGAGGGTATTAGATTAGGAAATGAGACACTTAAAGTAGTAAAAAAAGTTTTGCTATTTGGTGAGCAAAATAACTGATGATGGTAGAAGTACAGAGGATATAAAATGTAGACTGGCAATGGCAAGGACAGCGTTTCTGAAAAAGCGAAATTTGTTAACATCGAGGATAGATTTAAGTGTCAGGAAGTCATTTATGAAAGTATTTGTATGGGGTGTAGCCATGTATGGAAGTGAAACATGGACGATAAATAGTTTAGACAAGAAGAGGAGAGAAGCTTTCGAAATGTGGTGCTACAGAAGAACGCTGAAGATTAGATGGGTAGATCACATACCTAATGAGGAAGTATTGAATAGAATTGGGGAGAAGAGGAGTTCGTGGTACAACTTAACAGGAAGAAGATACCGGGTGCTAGGACATGGTCTGAGGCATCAAGGGATCACCAATTTAGTATTAGAGGGCAGCGTGGACGGTAAAATCGTAGAAGGAGACCAAGAGATGAATATACTCAGCAGATTCAGAAGGATGTAGGTTGCGGTAGGTACTGGGAAGCAAGAAGCTGCACGGGATAGAGTGGCATGAAGAGCTGCATCAAACCAGTCCCAGCACTGAAGACCAGAAGAACAACAAACTCCTCTCTGTTGAGTGGTATTGTGAAATCTATCCCGAGAGAGATAACATCAGTTGAACGGAAATTTTTGAGTCCTATTGCTATTTTCTGCATTTCGTACGTAGTGCTATGCATATAGTTGTGTAATTAGGACAGATATCTACGATTAATTACATAATTATGAGCAATCTGTAGTTCAATTTCCCAAACAAATTAAATAAAGTATACTAACCTAAGCTTCCTCTCCTCCATCTGGACAGTTTCCTTGTGTTGATGGTGCACTTGGGCTTTCTGTCCAAAAAGACCAGAGTTTGAGTCCTGGAAATAGCAGTATCATTTTGAATTTCAGACCACTTCCTGGGTGGGGTGGGGGGTGGGGTGGGATGTCAGGGTAGCACTGGGATAAACTAATCGACATCAAATTTCGATATTTTCGCCATAATTCGAAATTGCCATCATATTTGCAATTCTCACCGATGAGATGGGTGAGGGGAAGGCGTTGGTGAGCAATGTGCAGGCTGAGGAAAACACATGATGTCATCTAGGGATGTGGTGGGTTTGGGGTGGGGGTATAGGTGGTAGTGGGTGGTGGGACTGTTATAGGGGTGGGGGTGGGAGTTGATCAACTGAATAAATTTACATATCAATTTGATATCAAAAGTGTCCTGGGAGCCTCAGTACCCTACTGCGCATATGCTAGCATCTTAAGGGTCTTACAATTGCAGTTGCGATAACCTGAATAAAATGTCTGAAAGCAGCTGAGACGTCCTGCTAAACCTGCAGGACAGGAGAAGTAATAGGAATTGTGGAAGGGGGCCAGAATGAGCGGCTGTCAGTTACACTCCAAACATAACACGTTATGTAGTTGTCCAAACATTTCAGTGCTTGATTATCGACAGAAAACGACATTAACTCTTAAATGGCTGAATACCCATGAATTAAATACAACAGCTATAAATATTTTTGAGACAGAGGGATCCAGGCTTTAACCTTAAATAGTATATAAGCCCAAGTGATGTAAGACATGATAAGTAAAAATCGAAAATTTTAAAGCGTCTGAAGGTTTATTATTTTAAGAACAAGACAAGTACTATAAATTTTTAACAGGCAGAAGGCCCACAGCTTTATCTTGAAAGAATGTAATACATGATAAGTAAGAACCTTAAACCTTAAAGCGGCTGAAGGTCGATGCTTTAAAACAATACAATAAATTTTCAACAGGGAAAAGGCCCAAGCTTTATCTTCAGACAATAAGACTTGCCCAGTTTAGAAAAACTTACTTTTATAACGGTTGAAGGCCTTTGATTTTAAAAACAGAACTACAAGCATACAAACTCCAACCATCGGATATGAGCCATTAAATATACACATTTAAACGCCAACACGATAAGCAGTAAAGGCAACGGTGCTCAGAAGTTTCCAGGGGGCTCGGTCTGCCCTTGAAATCTTAACGTTCGCTTAGGCGAGACAAGAAGTCGGCCCAACTATACTCGATCCGCCGGCAACACAACCAAGAGACAGTCAGGGACCCACCGACATGACGACCTGCTAACCACCGACCTGAATACGAGAATTCCAAAGCCAAAAAGTTACAGACATAGCCGCTCACAACCAAAAGTACATTAAGCTGTCAAAAACTACACACCATGTTTGACAGTGACAACAGGTGAGGAAAGGACACTGCCTGATTTTACGTCAGCTACTTGGGCAGGTAACCGGAACACTAACGGCCACAAGGCGGTAAACTCCGCTGGTGAACTTTAATTTCAAACCGACAAATATAGTTAATTCCACCACACGGCGGCTAAATCTTCACCAACTCGAACACTCGCTGTTGCTCCCAGGAATACCACCAACAGCGAACCACCAACCAAGGGAACAACGTGAACAGACGTGGCTTCGGTGGTTAGATCACCACTCAACTTTCATGTCCTGGTTTGGTGAGCCACGAACCCCGTAGCACTGGGAACAGCCCCCACACCCCCTGACACTGCACAGAGACCGACAGCGGGCCCGGCCGACTGCGCCACGCGGAGACTTGCTTGCTGATCCGCTCCAACTGACCGACTGGCTGCGCACCGCCAAGCCGGAAATATAAACACCAGGCCGAAGATGGCATACGGTGCAAATGTCGATACACACCGCTGGTGCCACACGTAAAAATAGGAAGAACCACGGCATAACCGCAATAACCGCGGGAAACCAAACCCAGAGTAACAGCCAAGTTTTAAAGTAACGCATAAGCCGGGGTCAGCACGGTTCAGCAACGACTTAGACGAAGACGGTAGTGTGAAACAAACTGCAGCCAAATGTCCACTCTTTCTGTCGTTAAGTTTCTTTTAAGGAACGGGCAAAACAGATACATAAAATGTGTACCTAACTCAATTATCTGAATGTATTACAGTATAACAAATACGAGTATAATACTCCCGATGCCATAGTCAGTTCGTTCGATCAACGTCCCATGTAATTATCTTTTTGTGGCAGTTACACCTGTTCTAGGACAGATTAAAACTTTATTGAGCAACAAATGTGTATGCTGAATTAAGGCCATTTTGTATGAAGTGTACAGCCAATTTATAAATATTTCACTATTAGTTCTTTGAATCACCAGAGGACGAAAGCCACGTCGTAATTACATTTACCAAAGAAAAACAAACAAAACCTTAAAACAGTATTTTCTGTTAGGGAATAAAATTGTATTATAATTTCCGCAGTGAAATTTAAAACATTAGTAAAATACGTAAGTTTAGAAAACCAGCTAACCATAAGTATTATACGAAGATTAGAACGTAAATAGTGGCAACTATTTATTCACAACCGACGCAAAAGAGTTACATGTTTGCACTTGTTACTATCCTTCAAAGTAAACACCAGCATTGTGTAGAAACAGTTGCCAGCTATGTGGAAGGCGTAGTATACCGGTTAGCAGAGCCCGTTAGCTGTCACTATCAATAAAATTCTTTTGAGCTGTTGACAGCATTATCGATATATAAAACTGTTCGACGTTTCGGCCACTACTGCACTCTCCGACGTTTCGGCCACTGCTTCAAACGAGCTTCCTCAGGAGGCGGAGAAAGTTGCTTTACGTAATTTGATGGGGCACTTGAGGATAGGAGAAGGGATGTTCGGCGTACGTTGTTAGTCTTTATATTATTCCTTGTCATTGGTGGGTAAGGATGTTTCTCATTGGCGTTTAGATTACTTCTTGCCATTCGTGGAAAAGGGCGAATCAGAAACGGACGTAGCACTGCCTACTCGTTGTCAAATGCGGGCAGCGACGTGCCCTCGCTGAGTATGCGTACGATCATCGCGGTGCTCCGCTCGCACGTGTAAGTTGCTTTGCGCCCTGTCCGCTACCTAATGTCTCTCTCTCATTAGACAGTGTAGCTCAGCACAAAGCCCTGAGGAAGCCCTCTACAGTAGTGGTCGAAACGTCGGACAGTTGATGTACTGAGAATGCGGCCAACAATCCAGAACAGTTTGATAGACAAAGTTCAATACTATTAACAGAAATGATTTGGTCTTGGCTACATAAATTTGTAGTCTCCTGCATTTCTATCATCAACCTTATGATACAGTGTTCTCTTACAGCTATTGTACTGTATCAGAACTCCCCAAGATGCGATGATATAACTTTCCGTTAGGTTTCGTGATTTTGTGTAGCGTTTTCATCTTTATATTTTCATTTCAAGTATTCTTCACTATCGATTGGAAGCTCATGCGAGCGATCTTATTTCTGACGCTCTCAAACTTTTTCCAGCCACATGAAATAAAGTGACAGGCAGATGTCACTTTCCTTCTGGTAAACGTGGAGCTTATTGGACGCAATGCTAACGCACCACTGTGTTTTTGTAACAAATTTGCCAAAGTAAATGGTGGGTCTCAGTACTCGTTGGCGTGAATTGCGTTATTCATGTAACCAGTCGAGTGATTTTAAATTTTTATTTAAGAAACAACCAAAAGACTTCTTCCGGCAGTCACAGGAGCGACCACAAATTATACAAGTCTATGTAGGATCAACTTATATGGCACTTAGAACTGACTCTTAACTGATGCAGTGTCTCCCCCGACCAACACCACCAGATAATGAAGGGACAGACGCTTGGTGCCATTTAGAGTAAAACCCTCGAAGGAACGTTAACTAAAATTCTATGAGACCTGATGCGATCTAAGTTTGTGGAGTACTTTATCTTGATTTTTAATATAAAATTTGTCTTGATTGCACATCTATAAAAAGGTGCTCTGACTCGATTGCTAACTCATGATTTTCATATTTAAAATAGAAAAAAAAATATTGTTAGCAAATACTTCTACCTACTTACAATATTTACCCTATAAAAATAAAAGAAAATGACTGAGCATAGCATCAGAATTCCGTTACAGTAAGAAACTCGTCAAATGTAGTACAAACATGTACAGAGTCATAAAAATTACTCTGTGGTCTATGATGCTGCAATTTAACATAGAGACAAATGCGCAGCTGCTAGAGAGCAGAACGGCGTGCACGGTCTCATGATTAAAGTTATCGTATTAAAAATCATACTATTGGAAGTTAAATTATGTGCAGTTAAGGGTTACGTTTTAACATGATTGTTTATGTTATCCGCATGTTGTAACCAATTGGAAACATACCACGGCATCAGTTGTAATTTTGTTTTTGAACGCTAGAACCGGTTTCATCCACCAGGTACGTTTCCCAAGTGATTATGAACGCAGCGCAGTTGAGATACACAGAAAAGGAAAACAGCAACTCGTATTCTAATATGTAGGCTATTATTAACCAACTTGTGACAAAACATGTAAACTTACTCGTACAGTACACTGTGATGTATATTACAATTTTCAGGCTCCTCTAACTGTGCACCACCAAAGACAAAATCGGTTCACAACACTTTCTTATACTGATCACATTACGGGTCTGGAGATGTACGGAAGTCTTATTTTACGAAAAGTTCGTGTTATTAGATGTTATTAATATAGACAAAGTGTCCATCAAACAGTTCTAGTTAGAAATTCAGGAATGAAAAAGAAGGAGTGGGTCACCAATAAATTCCTTAGATCTTCTTAAACTGATTTTTACTACTAGCTAAAGTCGTTATGGCTGCTGGAAATATATTGTTAATGTGTGCTTCTGAATAATGGACACCTTTCTGGACGGGAGTAGGTAACTTTAAACTTTTGTAAAGATACTTAAAAATTGTTCCCATGGGGCGAATTGTTGGTTTGAAAAATGAGGTATATTATATACGATAAATCTCATTAACGCGTAAATAACTGGGAAGCCATAGACAGTTCATTTCGGCCTTGGTTTTGAAACGTCCCCTTAGAACGATTATAAATGACTGTGCTTAAACCGACACACAATATTTTTTGGCGCAACGCAAACTGACTTTCAAAAATCCATACAAAAGAATGGCCCAGACTAACATTAACCTATACCTTTCAAAAATCACTTACCTCACAAAAATCTTCGTTACTCCAACTACTGCAATACAGCGAGCGCCACTACTTCCAGCTAAATAAAAGATTCAAACTACTGCAAGCACTAATTTTGATAGAGAACAAACACGGTATTTACCTCAATAGTGTTCAAATGTCATTATATATATATATATATATATATATATATATATATATATATATATATATATATATATCAGTTCATGGCATCCAGTCATACAAATTTACTGTCTCTGTCCAAAACTGCGCCATCTCACTCCCCACATCCACCACTGCTGGTGGCTCACCTCCAACTGCGCAACGCTATAAGCTGTTAACGTCCAGTTGCCCAACACTACAATGGTACAATGGTAGACAACAATGCAAACTAGCCAGAGACTGCACACAGCACAGTCACTGATTTTCATACAGAGCGCTACGTGCCGTTACCAATAAGAAAACCTAAACAGCCTACGTACATAGCCCCCATGCTCCCCACAAAAAAATTTACAAATTGTTTTGGGCAGTGGCTAATACAGATTTGAAATTTTTTTTCATAATTACAATAACAATGAAATCAAATGGACATACTTATTGATACAATTTTGGTCAAAACCTAAAATTTTCTCACAATCTATACAGTCCAAATCGTTAATCACAGTAAAATAGCAGTGTTTTTCTGAAAGTCTGAGCAGTAAAAGAAAATGCACACAGAAGTAGTTGATTTCCATGCAATCTTGAAGAAGTAGTGTTGTCCCTCCAACGGAAAGACAGTGCTGACTCTTGACATGCAGACAGGTATTGGGCCACAAGTGAGCAAACCCACTGCAGAGTCAGTCGAAGTTTTGAAGAATGTTGGTAGATAGGTTATTACAGAGCAGACCCACTGTAGATCTGGTAGAGTGTATGGGATTGGTGGGATACCAGAGTTGCAGACCCACTGCAGTCCTTGTAGAAATAATGGTATTGGTGGGCCATCAAAGTTGCAGACCCACTTTAGTCCTTGTAGAGACGGCCAGCAGCTATCTGTTGCGACTGTGCAGGTGCACAATCACCATTGAAGAGTCTTGCAGAGAATATAGCAAGTCCATAAACCACTCACAAACCACTCAGAAAGTTTTTGGAATTGTCCTTAGGACCAGCAGTGCTGTTAATCAGTCCCTTGAAGAATTATTAACACACGTCCAAACACCAATGGATTTCTTTTTTTCACATATTGTCCATATACTATAACCAATAGAAATATGTGCAGTGAAATGAATGCTTACAAGTTACTTAATTTGATGAACTGGTGTCAATTACAATTCTATAACATGAGTATACAATACCAAAGGTACAAAATACATCATTAAAGAACATAATAATACAGATAACATTTGTAGTAATACAGGCTTTACAAAAGAATCGAAATAACATATACATCAGTGTTACAGGAATTATGACCTAAGTAAATAAATAAAATAATGAGAATAGTTTTCGAAACATTAATTTCACATATGAGCATTAAAACAATATAAAATAAATAATGTCTAAACATCTTACGAAGAAAATAACATAGTATTTGGAAAATTCTACAACATAAATCTTATTATCTAAACACGTAAGACAGGAAAAAGATAAGTAGACAAGGGTACATAAACACATAGCAAAATAATACAAAAGGAAAGATAGGATTCGTTTTCAGTGTAGCATTTGGTACTGCAGTCCAACCCAAAACTTCATTCCAAAGATCTTTTCTCTTATTTCAACATTTGTTTCGACAAAAAAATCCTATCCAAGTATGCTTTCTGTATTTATATGTTCACATATTTCTTTCTTCATTATTTATTTTCCATTATCTTGCCTCATCATTTATTTCCAAGAAAATCCTACCTAAACCTGTTGTCCACAAACCCTACCACTTTGCTCATATCCTCTTTCAAAATACTTTTTTTGCCAAACCATTTTCTTATAGCTTCTCAATGCATTTCTTCCAATTCATCACAACTCGTTCTCTTATATAGCTTACCCCATCTTAAGGTAACTTAAATCTACTGAGCTCAGATGCATAACTAAGGGACGAGGCAATGCAGCAGCACAAAATAATTAATACAAACAGCAATGAAAAAAATGGAAATTAGCAAAGCAAGCAGCAGAAAATCTAAATTACCAGATCAAATGCAACATTACAACTAATATCAGCCAATGTGCAGCAACAAGAAAAGTAAATCAGTAGTAAAACTGGCTTAACAGAGTAATACAAAGTGTCATTCAGTAGCACTATGCATAGCAAACAGCAACAGAAAGTGCTATAACTTATACCTAAACATGGCAAAGCTCAAGCAGAAAAAATATTACAGTAAAAATGGCCATGACTAATACCTATGTCACATCTTAACACTAGAGTGATGCATCACAAAAATTTACTCTGCAAGAAAGTTGCCAAGTCATTAGAAAATTATTTATGCAATTCCTATGAAGGGAAATGTCTATTTGTGGTCTCTTTTATACGAAAGTACATCATAAAATTGTTATTTACTGAGTCTGTAGACAGAAAGTAGTGATATTAGTACATCTATAAAATTTTATTTTAACCAATGCTGCAGTGCAGCTAGAAACCAGATATTAAACAAAATGAGCAATCTCTCAACTAGAAAGACTATAGATGTAGAAATGTTTCTCATCATTTCATTAGGCAGTTTAGTAAATATCATAAATTAAGATCTCCACAGTGTAATCACATGTTTTCCAGTTTGAGCGTGTCGAATTTGCGATGCTTTCTACATAGGAATGTCAGTAGTGAGGATAATGTCCTCTTTTTTTTCACCTGTGCTTCCGAAAGGCACACACTAATGGATTATTTCCTGGTGACTGTCGTGCAGACAGGTGCATATTTACATCAGTTTCTGCTACAGTGACAGTTTGATACAAATAAAATTTCACAGGTCGAAATATTTCCATTACAAATGTGTAGAAACAAAATCCTATAAATATAACAGTGTCCAAAAAATTTTCGCCGGCATTGTGATACATTCACTCATTTACACACATCTCATAACTCTTCAAGTACGATTCTTGGTTCCCTACATCCTTTTTTCACAAGTCAGAGTCCCTAACCACTACTCATTATTCCTTACCTTATTACACATGTATATTTGTCGACATCAATATTTCGTCATAATAAATAAGTAGCATAATCAAATTCCTCATATTGCATCAGCTTATTTATCATGAACATACCTCAACAGCATAATACACATCGTCATCGTAATAATAACATCATAAAAGCTCAGCCAAGTCTCAAAACCGTCGTAGCTTCCTCCAATAATTTCAAAACCCAAAAATAATTCTCTGCTCATTTCAATAGTGTCATCTACCTCAAACGTATTTTAAAATCATAATCCCATATCAAATACATCATTAAGAGCTCTCATAGTATCACAATGGTTCTGAAAAAATATGAACAGTTCACAAAGTACAGTCAAAATACAATTTCATAAGTGTGAAGTTATCCAACTGTGTAATTACGTAACCATCTGTCACTGATGTAGTAAAATAAACGTTTGTCTCTCTAAGTTAAATGATCAGATAGCTGTGTACTTTAAGTGTCAGAGAAATATGGTATCGATGTGTAAAGCTGGCAAATACCATATTAGCTAGGGCTCCTTGTGCTTACCAAACACATCGTATGCAAAGAAAGCGGTTACCCCCCTGAGGATTAATGTAATTATACCCTGAGGTGTTAGAGATTACAGCAATGTAATGAAATGTATCACGGAAAACTCTCTTCAAAATTAATCACTCAAATGCGTGTCCTGTAGTGCTAAACTGTGCGTCTTGTGGTCACATAATCTCTGTCATTACTAAAAGGTAAAAAATTTGCCAAGTGTCGTAATTATCGTCGTCCGTAATCATAGTTCTGTGGAAGTCAATGTACTTACCTTGTAATAAACAAAAGCGAAATGCTGTGCGTAAAGATATCGTAGTTATTACGTACAGTTCCGTGATCAAGAAAGTACTACACTGTAACGTATTGTTGTGCTACAAAAAAGGCTGTCTTATTGTAGCTATACCACAAAGTTACTACTAAAACATGTTTTACTTTCCAGAAGAATTCAGAAAAACTATGCAGATATAAAGCAGATACAGCACAAAAGCAATAATATAAATTGTGTCACTCATTAGTATCTTCGTGATATAATCGTGTAGCTGTCAAATAAAGTAACCGCTGTGTCATCTGGTATCTCTCAGGAAGTACTTTAAATTCAGAATGTATTTTCAAGTAAACCAAAGTGTTGCATTAAAATCTCGTTGGCGGTACCGGAAGATGTATGTATGTGAGCCTTATAGTCGTTACGTAATTGTGCAACAAACAAGCAAAAATATACACACATAATAACACTGTGTCGTCTCTTCATTATAACAATGCATTCGTAATTACTGTCTAAGTAAGTTGCCCAGGTTCTTGACTGGATATTTAACTTCAAACATTGTTGCATAGTAACAGTTTTATAAGTCTGACAAAGCATACTAGAAGTGTGAAGTGGAAAGTTTTATGGCAAAGACAAAGTTAAAAAGCAGATTATCTTTCAACAAACGATTTTACATGTGAAGTGTGGTGCAATCCTTTACTCTTCATAGTACTCAGAGTTTGAACTTGATGCAATTATCGTGCGGTATACGTCGGTAAATAATACTGGAATTTTTCTCAAGATTAGCGTCTATGTTATTTTTCTCTGAGCCAGCCGGCGCACGTGGCTGCCTGCGGTGCGAGTCATTGTCTGTCTCTTTGTTGGCTAGCGTCGTTACTGTGATTTGGAGACCTAACTTCTATAAATTCACCTTGTCGAGAGAGCCCAGCCCTGTTTGAATGTCGCCAGTTCTGATGCAATTCAAGTCTGTCGTTACGATTATGTCGTCTGTCGTCATGTCGGTAGTTCCTGTAGTTTCTTTCCTGACGGTTAAGTGGTGGAGAAATTCTCGCTGAATTATCACTGCACGGTGGACCGTTGCGTCTGAAGTTATTCTGTCTCCCGTGATAATAATAGTTTTGGTTGCCATATTGTCTATTTTTATGATTCTCTCTGTTATATTCATTACTACTGTTTTGTTCACGATTTAGGTTATTATTTCTGTCATCACGGAATTGTGACGGATGTTACCTGTAACTGTTGGATTTCTGTTTTCGCGCCCCGCGACTGTCAGTCTCAATTTCCAGTTCTTGTATGAGTCCCTGAAAAGCTTCAATGTCGTCT
Source organism: Schistocerca gregaria (assembly GCF_023897955.1). Classification (NCBI taxonomy): domain Eukaryota; kingdom Metazoa; phylum Arthropoda; class Insecta; order Orthoptera; family Acrididae; genus Schistocerca; species Schistocerca gregaria. Next base: position 822,259,338 of record NC_064921.1, on the reverse strand, counting down.
TTGCAACGTCCTGCCAAAATAATTTGTAGCAAATGTTCAGGTAATTTGATTAAGCAAATGCGGATGAGTTCTGAGGGGCTGTATGGGTTTGACAGGTACTGATTCTTGTGCAACATGTCTTCAAAATATTTCACAAGACTGGAAAATTCAGGTTGTTCGAAATGTTTCATTAATATGATGCTATGTTTTACTCGGTCTTGTGTAGCTTGAGACCAATATGCTGAGAGGAAGGCACGGTAAAATTCTTCTTCACTGTTGGCAATCGTGAATGATCGATCGCATTCTTACAGCTGGTTCATTCCCTAAATAGCAACACATAAATTCTAATCTGTGTTCTAATGACCTGTTGGGAGGATAACAGTGAGAGAATTCATGAAGCCACGCTTGTGGATGAATGTCGTTGCCGGAATTCTTAAATGTTTTCAATTTACGTGTAGTAATAAACAGCTTATAGTCAAAATCATCATGTCGGCGAGTCGCATATCGGTCATTGTTACTTCGTTTCGGCGGTTCCATCTCAAAATTCGGTGTACCTTGCCAATTTCTTTCATAATTTGCGAAGTACCCCGTGTTATTATTTTGTGTCTGTTCCGTATTTCTATGTCCCTCTTCCCGTATTGATGCGAGAGTTTCCTCTGAAATACGTAATTCTTGTATTACCTGTGTCTGCAGATCTAGTACTTCCCGGATTTCACTGTTCTGTTGCGTATTAATTTGACTCTGATTTTGTTTGAATTTCCTAATTCGTTCGCACTGTTCTGTGACATTAAAGACTACCGGTTTTGTGTCATTCAGATTATCATCTACCTTCGTAGATAAATTATTTAGCTGATCCGAAAGTTCAACTACTTTCTCTGATAATGAACTAATTTCCTCCATGTGTCTTTCTGAACCAATTTGCATAGTATCTACTGTGTCCTTTAAGTTTTCCTGAGTTTTTGCAAGTTGTGTAACCGAATCGGAAGATGCAACTGAGTCAATTTTAGCTTGCAACTTGTCGTGATTTTCATGAACTATAGTTTGCAGTTCCTTTATGGCTGCTTCGTGATTCTGTAATGCATTTTCATGACGCGAAAAAATAGGTTGGAAATGCTCACAAATTTGTGTTTTTACATCATTACAGACTTTTTGACATTTCGATTCGATTTTATGTAACTCAGTAGTTAAATCTTCACGTGTTTGTTCAAGTGTGCTGGCTCACTTTTGAATATTTTGTTTCATTGCGTCTAACTGTTGCTGTGTTTGTCTCTGGTGTTGTTCCATTGTGTTTAACTTTTGAAGATTTTCTTCCATTCTGTCTAACTTTTCAAGATTTTGTTCCACTGTGTCTAACTTTTGAGGCTTTTGCTTTGTTTGTCTCTGGTTTTGTTCCATTTGTTGCATTAATTGCAATAATAATGTATTAGTGTCTGGAATCTGATTCTCTATGTTTTTAGCAGTTCATTTTCACCGGCAACATTTACATTTTGACAAGCAGAAAATTAGTCTTGACTCATTTGAGGAAACGGTGAGGACCCAAAACCTGAGCCAAAAGTATTTGCAATATTGTGTTCTGTCATTCCGGATTACTGAGGCGAGCTGTTGCCGACCGATCGGTCGAAAATGCTTCCCTGTTCACTATTTGTTTCACTGTCCACACCATTATTTGCCGCCCGCTCCATTTCCCTATGCATAATTACCAAATTACTACTTCGAATGTCTGATAATTCATTACACAGTGGTGCTGATAAGCTACACTTGTCGTCACTATTATTTCTCAGTTTACTTTGGGGCGTAGTGTTACGTTTCTCCCACGCCATTATTGTCACAATATTTCACTCGATAACACAGAAAAGCACAATTTGAAGAGAAAAAACAAAATCGTTCAAATGGCTATGAGCACTATGGGACTTAACATCTATGGTCATCAGTCCCCTAGAACTTAGAACTACTTAAACCTAACTAACATAAGGACATCACACAAACCCACGCCTGAGGTAAGATTCGAACCTGCGAACGTAGCAAAACAAGAGAACACATTAACATAGCACTCAAAATAATATCTAGTTAATTGCAAGCGCAGCTGCGAAATACTTGGCGCAAATCTACATGCAAGCCACAACTGTTTTACTGTACAACAAAATGAAAGACTGCAACGACAAAGGAGACCCTCTCTACAATTACGCGTTAGCAATAAACAAAAGCTACACTATTTACACAAACTGAAAGAAAAAGCAGAAGATTCCAGTGAGGTATCCTCGGCGAAGTGTCGACATATGAAACGTCCCCTTAGAAAAATTAATTAATTACTGTGCTGATAAACCTCTTACATTATTTGATTTTCAAACAGCTGAGCAGAACTGAACGTACTCAGACATTTCGCTCTTTCCCTATTCTGATCAACACTAAAATGACACACAATATTTTTAGCGCAACGCAATCTGACTTTCAAAAATCCCTACAATAGAATGGCCCTGACTAACATTAGCCTATACCTTTCACAAATCACTTACCTCACAAAAATCTTCGTTACTCGAACTACTGCAATACCGCGAGTGCCACTACTGCCAGCTAAATAAAAGAATCAAACTACTGAAGGCTTAAACTACTGATAGGCATAGTTAGCAAATGAAAGATTTTGATAGAGAACAAACAATGTATTTACCTCAATACTGTTCAAAAGTCATCATATATATATATATATATATATATATATGTGTGTGTGTGTGTGTGTGTGCGTGTCTCTGATGGACACAAGTCCAGATCATCCGCTCTCAAAACTCGGCCATCTCTCTCCCCACATCCACCACTGCTGGAGGCTCACCTACAACTGCGGAACGCTACGAGCTGTTAACAGCCAACTGCCCAACACTACAACAGCAAATTCCAGCAATCCAAACCAGCCACAGACTGCACATAGCACAGTCAGTGATTTTCATATAGAGCGCTACGTGGCATTACCAATAAAAAAACAGAAACAGCCTACTTACAACACTTTTTGTAATTCTGAGCGTAACATGGATCAAATGCAGGGAAAGGTCATGTGCAATTGTACAAAAGCCACGCTGTAGTTATAAGACGGCAAACGTATGAGAGTGAAGTAGAAATTGCGAAGGGAGTTAGACACCGCTGTTATTCTGTCTATAAATATAATCAGCAAGGGAAACCAAGGAGGAATTATGAAATGCAATTATGGTTCAGGGAGAAAAAAATAAAGACTTTGAGTTACGTCAGAGACATTATAACACATTCAGGGAGTGATATATACAATGGCAGACAACAATGCAAACTAGCCAGAGACTGCACATATTGAGTAAATGAGATAATATAGTGAGTATCAACTATCTTTTTCGTAGTACTGTTACTTTCTGTCTTAAATTATCCATTGCGTAATAAGTAACAGATCGATATATCTCTTGCGAAAGCAAGAAAAAACATGTTGCTCACGATTAAACAGGGATTATTTATGCAAAATGTTACACAATGGTCCCATAATTTGAGAGGCGATGCCAACGGCCTTGCCGCAGTGGTAACACCGGCTCCGTCAGATCACCAAAGTCGGCCTGTGCTGTCACTTGGATGGGTGACTATCCGGTCTGCCGAGCGCTGTTGACAAGCGGGGTGAACTAAGCCCTTGTGAGGCAAAGTGAGGAGCTACTTGATAGAAAGTAACGGCTCCGGTCTCGTAAACTGACTTACAGCCGGGAGAGCGGTGTGCTGACCACGTGCCCTTCTATACCCACATTCAGTGACGCCTGTGGGCGGACGATGACACGTTGGCCAGTCGGTACCGTTGGCTCCTTCAGGGCCTGTTCGGACGGAGTTTTTATGTTCGAGAGGCGATATTGTGGTCCAAACCAAGACAAAAATATCCACTTAACATGGCTTCTAAAACGTATATATTAAGAGCTGTGACCATTTGTTCAGTATTAGAAAATTGTTTCACACTAGCGTATAGGAAGAAATGCTCATAGCACTTAAGGTATACATTTTATAGCCCATGTAAACTAGAGTTTTTTTTCTAGTTTGAGTCCATACTGCCACCTTTCAATATACGGTATGATTTTTTTAACTTCCAGTATAAATAAAAATTGGCCTTTGCGTTTAGGTCTCGCGTTGTGAGAGTTCGATACAATCTTAATTATGTATATAGACAATTCATCCGTACCGGAAACCGAGAATATCGACAACTTTTGCCTGTTATCAACATTGAACATGGCAAAATATTGGTCTCGGAAACAGCAAGGCTTTCGAGAATGTTTTAATTTCAAGTTTGAAGTCGGATATCAAATGACAAAAACATATTTTTGCTAGTGATACAATTACAAATTTACATAAACTGTGCAATTTTGATTTTGCCTAAATTTATGATTCTAGGTGAACTGGAGTGACTATAGTTTTGATGAACGAGCTTGCGCGTGTCAAAATGTGTCGTAAATGGCCGTACCTTGTGATTTCAGTGTCTTGGAAGCTTCACTTTTGTACTCCGTCAAGGGACCGTAGCAAGGCAGACATACAGACAGAAAGGTAATCCAACAGAGGTTCGATTTTTACCGGCTGAAGTAAGGAACCCAAAAAAAAAAAAAGAATTGTACGTACATTGTGTTTTCGCCAGTTTATGAGCAGTGTTCTGACACAAAGACACACGAATCAGGAAACGAATCCAGTTCCAATAAATCCCAAACGCAGCCGATGTCTTCTCATCAGTGTTCAACGCTTACTGAAGGCGTGGACGCGAAAAGCACACCCTGTGTACATAAGCCGGCCACCGATGCAGTTTCCAAGATACAGACGGGTTTTCGAATAGACTTCTGTTGATAATGGGCCGCCTGAATTATCTTTCAATTGTCGCAGGGTGGTCATAAACAGTCTGAAAGGCTTGTAGGGGGGTTGCAGGGTAGGCTGTAGTGAGAAATGATTGCTGAGAACAAAATTCATACGTTGCGGGAAGTCCGATTTAATTAGCAATTCAAGCATTTGTACGGGCAAAAGTGCGGTGATGCACAGACATCTGTTTGTCTGTGAGTTACCAGATCTTCAAATGCTCATCACCAGCTAAAATATGCCTTTGCCTGAAGTTAGAAATTTAAGCTAGGTGAACAGAAGCTACGTTTGTGATGACTGAGGAAACGAAGGAAGAACCCATTTAGAAAAAGCTTCTCCGGTACGCTGCTTGGATTCACGCGTTCAAACACTTGTGTAGCTAACTTCAATAATAACAAAATCAGAAACGATTAATAATTATTTCCCAGTGCAACCTACCCTGCAAAACCTTACAAGCTTTCCAGGACGTCACCGACCGCCCTGTACATCTCTCAGGCTTTAGCTGGCCTGGTGCGCTATGTTCCGTAGTACAGCGCGGCGAGCCACCCCCACGTACCAGACCACGACACACGGACTGGACGATCTGAAACATGCACCGTGTTCTCCATTCGACAACTGCAGCGTCTTCTATCAATCTCCTCTATTCTCAATCCTCAACAAGTCTGGAAATTGCACAGCACGCTTGTATCAATGATCTGCAATACCTGTGGAATACTTTGCCTTTTCAGAGAAGCTTAAGCACTGATTAACTTTACATGTTGCATAGCTTAGAAGAGCAAATCAGATAGTATATTTCTGTACTGGCCGGTTTTAGCCCCGCGGCTGCCACCGGGTACGAAGCTGGTGGCCTGCGACATCAGCACAGAGATGCTGGAGTTCTGCAGGCAGCACAACGCGCTGCCAGGCACCATCACGTACGAGCAGCTGGACGTGGTTCAGCCCGACCTGGAGAACTCCGCCGTGTGGCAGTACGCGCCCTTTGGCAAGGTGTTCTGTTTGCTGCTGCTGCATTGGGTGCCCGACAACAGGTGTGTAATCAGTTTGTCGCCTTTATCAACTACTGTGTAAAGGCTGGCATGTCTTAATTCTCCGACTGTAGTTCAAGAGGGGTTAAACTTGAACACTCCAACTATTGCTATAGTGGTACTTCCAAGAGTAAGAAATGCCGTAAATTTCAGTCATACATTTTCTCCAATAATATGTTTAGTTTATTTATATTAATATATTATGTTACTGATAAAACTAGAATATGTAAGGCTTGTTGCCACACTGGCCTGAGAATGTATTAGCTGGCCGCTTTGGCCGAGCGGTTCTAGGCGCTTCAGTCTGGAACCGCGCTGCTGCTACGGTCGCAGGTTCGAATCCTGCCTCGGGGATTGTTGTGTGTGATGTCATTAGTTTAGTTAGGTTTAAGTAGTTGTAAGTCTATGGGACTGATGACCTCAGATGTTAAGTCCCATTTTGTTTAGAGCCATTTGAGCCATTTTGGAATGTATTAGGTATTAAAACGATGTCACAGAGCACCATGTTACTACTGGGGAAGTCAAAAGCTAAAGATCACCGTTTAAAATAGAAATAAACTATTTTACATTCAGGCCAACCGCAGCTTTTGAGAGGCATGACGTTAGGAAGAAGTCCGCTAACAGATAGTTAAATTGTTTTTCATTAAAACACAATAAGTTTCACTGCCTACGGCCACATCGTCAGGTGCAGCATACGCGGTGAAAAGCAAAGTACAGTGTCACCATGTTTTGCGGATATTATAATTAATAGAGGAATGTCTAAAATATAGTCACAACTTAAAAAGATTGTAGGCATAACCGTCGCTCCTAGACAGGATTTACTGTTCAGTGAATATCTTCATATGGCGTACCTCCATTTCCTAAAATTTGTTTGCATCAAAAAAGGCCGCTAAAAGTTTTTTTAAAAATGTCCGGCTTAGTGTTGAAAAATTGCCACTACTAACATGATTCGTCGCGACACTACGCAGATTACTATGTGGAAAGTGTCAGGTGGCAGTGTCTTACCAGTGTGACAGAAGGGCAGCTCCGTATAGGACAAAGCAAAAGCACCCTGCATGCCCGACAAGGAGAGACTAGCTGGCTGGCGGAACGGAAGCTATCCATGTGGAACGAGGCCCACAAGAAAGACAGGCCGCGGCGTGTACGTCACGAATGTAGGCCTGCGCTCGCTCGTTCGCTCTACTCAGCAGACAAAAACTACGTTTCTACATCTGTTAACTCGTAACTAGTTGCGTACGGTACGAACGAGAATTGAATCTTTAACAGGAATCCGCTATTATGGATTATTACTGTTATTAGTCCTACAATGAAAGGAAGTCCGTACATTTACTTAAAATTTATTACGGCTGTACTGGGGTACAATAAAGTTAAAATAATGCCACAATGGTTATCAGTTGCAGAAGGAACCACTTCTTGTATGAAATGAGGACTGTTAAGCAGAATAGACTAAATGCTGTACACATTTATATCGAGTATTAAATTTTGTTATAATACTGTTAATCAGTAGGACTTCGTAATAGCAAATACCAGAGATGATGCAATTCTTGTTAGCGTGTACACACCCAGCTGCGAGGTAACAAGTCTAGGAACGCATTTTTCCTGCTGCGCTGAGCGAGAGAGCGGGTTCAGGCCCACCTTCACGCTTCAGTCTGGAACGCTACGGTCGAAGGTTTGAATCCTGCCTCGGGCATAGATGTGCGTGATGTCCTTAGGTTAGTTAGGTTTAAGTAGTTCTAAGTTCTAGGGGACTGATGACCTCAGCAGTTAAGTCCCATAGTGCTCAGAGCCATTTGCAATACTTGGCACATGATGATTAATAATTCTAAAAATGACCTACCTCAGTAGTGGAGGAGGAGATTAGTGTTTAACGTCTCGTCGACAACGAGGTCATTAGAGAAGTAGCGCAAGCTCGGGTGAAGGAAGGATGGGGAAGGAAACCGGCCGTGCCATTTCAAAGAAACCATCCCGGCATTTGCCTGAAGTGATTTAAAGAAATGACGGAAAACCTAAATCAGGATGGCCGGAGACGGGATTGAACCGTCGTCCTCCCGAATGCGACCTACCTCAGTGGTAGTCAACTTTTTTTTGCTACGGTAAAATTTCTAGCTTCTGAGCGCCGATGCGCCTAGAAAGTCACTGTTCGGAAGATACGAGGTCGTGCTAAAAACTAATTCCTCCGAATTTTTAATTCTGTTCTCTATACAGGTTGAGGTATTAAAGATCTGACACATTACTCGGTCGACATGGTTTCGAACTGTTACTTGTAAAATAGAGGTGTGTAACGTTAAGTACGTCGGTGCGTAACAAACGCCGTGTTGTAATCAAGTTTCTAACCGCAGACAACATGCCTCTAATTGAAATCTGTAGATGAATGAAAACTGTGTACAGTGATGATTGTATCGACATCAGAATGTACGATGCTGGGCTGTTTGTGCTTGTAATGAAGCGAGTAAAATTCGTCGAGGGAGACCAAGAGATGAGTACAATAAACAGATTCAGAAGGATGTAGGTAGCAGTACTTATTTCGGGATGAAGAGATTTGCGCAGAGATAGAGTAGCATGGACAGCGGCATCAAAGCAGTCTTCGGGCTGAAGACCACAACAACAACAACAACAACCTCATTGTGTGTGGCAGAGCATCATCTCTTTCCAAAACTTCAGAAACACCTCCTTTCTTTGATAGTGATGAATCAGTGCAATTAGAGGTAAGTTTTCAGCTGTGTCAATAACGTTAGACACTCTAGAATGACTGTATCAACAATCTGGTCTCTCAATGGGGGCCTGTGTTCCTCACCAAGGTTACTTTGTTGAGCAGTAAATATGTAGACATGAAGAATACTGAAGTAGAATGTTAATAAAGTTTGGTTTACTTAAATAGCCTTACAAGTTTTCAAATTTAAAAAATTCAGTATACCCTCTCACCCTCTTAATTACGATTCTCTAGTGAACTCCAGCCACAAACCTGGGGGAGGAGTGGGAAGGGGGGTTTCCCGGGAGGAATGATCAGTAGTTAGGAATATGACAGGAAGAACAAGTGTCCAGTAAACATGGACTGTAACATTGGCATCTTATAAGCTATTAGCTCTTCTTCTTCTCCGATACTGTGAAACCAGTCGGACATCGACAACGACCACGTCCTCTGCCACTTACGCAGAATCGTCACTGGAGAGTGGGGCAATCTGGACCAGACTGGACAGTCTCATCGATGGTACACAAACTGCAGTTTCAAGTCTGCATCCGAACAACGAAACATTCCACCATGTATTAACTTTGGCTCAGGAGTGCTGTGAAAAACCTCTCATGGGAAACAGGGGATTTTGCCATTACAAAAATGTCTGTGTTTCTGATTTGGTGTTCTGGACACATCGCAAATGAAAATACACGCTTCCCTCAGACCCAAATTTTGTTTTCTGTGCCGTGGATTTCCAAACAAACGGGCAATGCAAAATTTCTGATGTTGAGTGGATTTTTTAGAGTAACTAAAAGTAGATGTTTGGAAATGTTTGGGTTACACTACTTTACCTATTATTTCATTTCTATACAGTGAGGAGAATTCAGCATACGTTCTTTGTCCAGAACATCAGCTATGAATTTCGTCTTGGTCATTAACTGATTTTCATTGCTATTTCTTGCTTCTGTTACTATATGTAGATTTTATTTTAGTAAATAGAGTTATTCCTGATAACCTCATTTTCACCAAATAAGATACAAACTGCTGAGCAGACAGCTCTCACAAGGAAGCAATTTTGGCGCTGATGTGTCAAAATGGGCAACAACTCACGACAGACGAGACTCGCTACAGGAATAAAATGGCAGGGCGCTGCAGTAGAATCAATTGCCACATGTAGTCAAAGGAGGCCACAAAACCGTCCACGTAAAAGGGGCTTCCGACGTCCTCTTGTGGGACATTCCATAATAAATAGTTTTTAGGAGCAGACTTTGCACCAGTAGATAATTATGACCTTTACAGGACGACAATTATTGAACTATTTGAATAAAACGTAAATTACTTATAAACTACGACGTGTGCACACAATTTATTCAACATCGTCACTACGTATATTCATATTTACATTATGATATTTTCGTTATACCTACCACATTGACCGTGATGAGAGGCATACGAAGAGCGAAATTCTGCATGACCCACTGAAGTGGTGGAACGTCGATGCTGTCGATGACTTCCTAAATGGCTGTTTTCAGCCCCACCTGGAGAATATGGCGGCCAGTAGAGGTCCAAGCCATTGGTCTCTGGGTACCCAAGAGCCACAATGTGTGTCCCCAAAGAGCTGCTCCAGGACAGCAAACACTCTCCTGCTTAGATGGCGCCGAGCTCCGTCTTCCATGAACCACACCTTGTCTAAATCTGGGATGGGGATTAAATCATCTTCCAAAACCTTCACGTACCGTTCGGTAGTGTCCTCGCAATCAAGGAATATGGCACCGATTATTCCGTGACTGGACATTGCAAACAATGCAGTCTCCCGTTTAGGGTGACGGGACTTCTCGACTGTGAAATGCGGATTCTCAGTCCCCAAATACGTCAATTTCACTTATTGCAGAACCCATCCAGGTTAAATTGGGCCTCGTCACTAAACCAAACAACAATGGGCATACTAATTCCCATTATGTCACGCGTCCAACAGTGCAGTTTGAACGTCCTAACGCAAACCGTTCAGAAGTTATGACGATTTTATTTCATATAGTTCAATAATTGCCACCCTGTATATCCTTAAGGCCAGCTAAATTCCAACACAGAGGAAGATGTACGGTTTTGCGCTGATTAATTCAAGTTGTTACAATAAAATGTGCCTCACTCGGAATGTTTCCACAATATCACAAGTAAACATAATTCAACTTTATTTATTTGAATAGGTAAACTTCGAACAGAAACAAACGTTGTCCAGAAATTCTTCTTAGTGTTGTGTAGGAAAGTTTCGTCACAAACAACTGTTCTTCAACGAAGTCAGAATTGATTCTTTAGAGCTTGGATTACGTTCTCGTGAGCAACGAAAAGTCTGTCTTCAAAACAAAGTACGTATGCAGAGTTGTTTCTCACGGGCAGCACGAGTTGTCCACGGCGCGGAACACAAAGGCTCGGTGTGCAGGTCGCGGCCGACGTCCTATCTGAGGCTGTATCGAAGCAGTGGTGCTACTTCAGTCGCTGGCTGGCGAAGACGGAGCTGGCTCTAGCTGGATACGTGCCGGGATAAATACTCGCGCGGCGGAAGGTTATAATTTTTGTATTGGCTAGCGAAGCCGAAGCGGGTGCAGCAAGAGGTGCATGTCTGGAGTGACCCCTGTTCTGCACCCTCTGGCTGTATACTGGGAGACCCTCTGTGGGTTGAGCAAGATACCGCGGGAACCAGCATGGACGCAGGTGATGGATTAACGATAACACACTGAACAGAGATGCGATGCAGGTTGGCGGCGTCGAAGACGAAGCCGAGCTAGACACCAGTTTGCTCGACAGTCGGCCCACAAATGATAACAAATGTAACTAGAATGACAGGATAGTGTCACTAAATTATTAAAACTGCTTAAAATTTATTATTAGCAAAGAAAGAAGCATATCATTCTAATGGTAAATTAAGTCCCCTTTCTGCTAACATAATCAGATTTCTTGTAACAGGTCCATCTGACTCCTTGATTGTTAATTTATCACGTTTCATTAAACATCTTTCCAAAATTTATCCATTGCCATTTTTTTCGCCTAAATAAATCTCTGTTAATTTTACGTGCTACTGATACAACTATACTGAAATGTCCAGTGGGTGGAGCTTTATTAAGAGGATATACTGTGCTTCCCTGACCTTGTATGCTGCAGCAACACAAACACAAAAGTAAATCGTTTCGAATACAAGCATCGCATATAATCAGATGACTAGTACATGGACACACCAGCCACACGTAAATCTGACATTGCCGCGTCGCTACCTATACCTGTCCATGCATAGCTTTAAGCGACCGTGCCACACCCCCTCTCATACCAACGGCGCCATGTTCGTTCTAGCGTTGCCTACTCATCGCTACTCGGGACAGCTTTTCGTGTGGCAGAGAACCGTTAACGTGTGCTACAATGCTACCTATCCTTTGCCGAGCTTTGTGCAGGTGTTTGCAGAGTATGTGTGTATGTGTCATGTAATCTCACAATTTCAATTATTATCGTAATTACTATAATTTAGGATATAATGTGATTTTTATTTAACATGACATCAGAAACCAAGATGGCGATCCAAGATGGTGGACCTGAAAATACGAATACACTTCCTAGGTCACTTTTCTTAACTTTAAAGTGGCGGGAAATGAAAAAAAGACATTTCTTGCAAATGAGAAAAGTAAAAATAATTTAACAGTACCCAACGATTGTACAGAGATTGAAATAAATATTTATGACTTCATCCAAAATATGGACAATTTTTCGTGAACTTTAGAATTGTTATAGCTAGTCCAGATGGATCAGAATCGTATTATCCAACGTATGATGGAAAATCCAATAATTATGTGGCAAAACCGTTTGATTTTGTGACTGTAAAAGAAAGAAATAATGTTTTATCTATATTCGAACATCCTTTGATTTCATCAAGAGCTGTGTTATATCTGACGTCATCTGTTATTACTAAAAGAAGCTTAGAAGGACATATTCTAAATACCAGAAAAATAAAGTACATTATCCGTTACCAATTCTTCACGAATTTTTAAAGATTATAAAGAAATTATGTGCGAAGGAGACTTAACGTAATTTTTACAAGGTCTTCTAGTTCTGGACAGGCAATTCTCAGATGACCTGATTATAATGATGCTGGATTGAAATTACAGATACTCTTCCTAAAGAAGGATAAGTTATAAAAGAATTGATGGCAATGTGTGTAATAATTATTAAATATGAACCAACTTACGAGTTACAACAACGAGAAAATATTCTGAAAATTCCAAAAGTTCAACTGTAGAAGTAGCAGGATTGAGTGATAAGAAAAATTTCGAACTAGATAAGATGGCGCCCGTCTATAATGGCCTCGTTGTCGATGGGACGTTAAACACTAACCACCACCTAAGATGGCGTGTAGAAATAATATTGTAAGTTCAAAGGAAAGGTCTAAGAAACTTTGTGCTGAACTTTTAATGAAAAAATTCCTTCAGATACTTGAACGTATGTAACAATGTATTGTAAGAAAAATTTAACTCATTTAACTCTTGGCACAGGATTCTTACTGAAAGTTTTTAACTATCTAAATGAATAAAAAAATTAGAAAATATTAAAGAAATTTTAATATTATGTGTTCATTTGAAACATTTTCAGAAAAATAAAGAAAGTAAAAACTGAAAGAATTAGTATGTTAATTAGGAAATTATTATTCATTATATTTTTTTCCTAAATAGCGTCTTTTATCTAAATTATATTAGCCTTTTCAATTTCAAAATCAGTTAATATTTGTGTGAGATCGATGGACACCGCTGGCTGTAGGACAAGTCTGCTTCTGCTGGCACTAGGAGCTTACAACTCGTATTTCATCCGACAGCGGGTGGTCTCTAGATAACGATAATACTGGCCAAGAGCAACAATTCACGTCAGTGAAAGCAAGGATGCGCGTTGAGTGAACTTACGTAAACTTTCTTCTGCGATGTTTGCAGCATGACGTACGTGACACATTCTCTCGCGCCAATCTAAGGCAGTTCAAAACTTCTTTCAGAGATGGCGCTGATGGACGATCCATTGAAAATAATAGCTGACTTGTTCTACTTTAAACTTTAATTAATTGTTTTTAAAGTTGTTTTCAGTATTCATAATATCATTTACATGTTATTTACATTTCTTCACTTCAAATTAAACACTAAAATGTGATGTAAATAACTTATTTATATCCATAATGAACTGATGGAAATAGTTCTTATAGTATGTACTTCGTCCCTCGAATACCAGATACACATACAATTTTAGAGCTTATTTACTCTGTCAAAGCTCTAAACCAAGAATGAAGACTGAAGGATTTTGACCATTATCTCATGAAATGATTAAAGCGTCAGTGGTTAGTGAAGAACTAGATATTTGACAAAATGTTTTCCATCCTCGCTTCCGTATGATTTATCACAATCCAATGGGCATGTTTAAGACCCGCCCTAAAGAGTGGGTGGTGTGTTTCAGCCCGAAATAATGGAGCTATCTGTTAACTCAGAGGCAACGTTCCGAGATGCACTGACGTACGGGATTTCAGAGGCCAGATGCTCGATTTATAGTACTAACCGAGTTGAAGGTGTTCGATAGCGAACGTTTTGCACTCTTTTGGAATGAAGTTAATTTTGTCCTATTAAATTTCATAATCATTAAATGGACAATATCAAACAGCTAAAGCAATGTGGTGACTGTCTAGAAGAAAGAATGTTAATGAATTTTATAAAGATAAGTAACGAAAAGATTGATTTTGATGGATTTGTGAAGAAATTGTATCGAGACATCACAAAATTAGAGTTACGTGTGAATAAGGTAGAACTGTCGGTAAAAAACACTAAAATATCAAGTAAAATCGAGAGTTCATAAAAATCTTATTGCTGCTCCAGAAGAAAGAATTGGGAAAATTTTGAGCAAGGGATAGATTTCTTACATTCACCATAATTCATTATGTTTATGTCCTTACATTCACTTTTTATAAAGAATTAAATTTTATTTTCTGAAATTTACATTTTATATGGAATATTAAACTATATTTTATTACGTTCACCTTTTGTATGAAAAAATTGGTTAACGTGGTACGAAAAAATTTTGAGTTTTATTAACTTTTCTAGCCGGCCGGAGTGGCCGTGCGGTTCTAGGCGCTAAAGCCTGGAACCGAGTCACCGCTACGGTCGCAGGTTCGAGTCCTGCCTCGGGCATAGATGTGTGTGATGTCCTTAGGTTAATTAGGTTTAATTAGTTCTAAGTTCTAGGTGACCTCAGAAGTTAAGACGCATAGTGCTCAGAGCCATTTGAACCATTAACTTTTCTAAGTAATTTAGAGGATATTAAGTGAGTTAGACCTGAAAAGCGGATTATAGTAGGAAGTTTTGTTAACTTCTGTGTAAATTCTAGTGAGCTAGCTTAAGAGGAACGAATCAACTAGTGAGCTAGAACTGAGATAGAAACTACGAGCCGGCCGCGGTGGTCTCGCGGTTCTAGGCGCGCAGTCCGGAACCGTGCGACTGCTACGGTCGCAGGTTCGAATCCTGCTTCGGGCATGGATGTGTGTGATGTCCTTAGGTTAGTTTGGTTTAAGTAGTTCTAAGTTCTAGGGGACTGATGACCACAGCAGTTGAGTCCCATAGTGCTCAGAGCCAGAAACTACGAAAACATCCTACTCTCACAGTCTATAGGAAATCTGACACCCACGCAGATTGAACCACATGTGGAATATTTGTAAGCTGCACTGAAGCGCCAAAGAAACAGGGAAAAGCATGAGTATTCAAATACAAAAAAAAAAAATGGTTCAAATGGCTCTGAGCACTATGGGACTTAACATCTGTGGTCAGCAGTCCCCTAGAACTTAGAACTACATAAACCTAACTAAGCTGAGGACATCACACACATCCATGCCCGAGGCAGGATTCGAACCTGCGACCGTAGCAGTCGCCCGGTTTCGGACTGAGCGCCTAGAACCGCTAGACCACCACGGCCGGCATTCAAATACAGAGAGATGTAAACAGGCAAAATACAGCGCAGCGGCCGGGAACGCCTACGTAAGACAACGTGCAGTTGTTAGATCGGTTACTACTACTACAATGGCGGGTTATCAAGATTTAAGTGAGTTTGAACGTGGTGCTATAGACGGCCCACGGGCGATGGGACGCAGCATCTTCGAGGTAGCGATAAAGTGGGGATTTTCCCGTGTGGCCATTACACGTGAGTACAGCGAGTATCAGGAATCCAGTAAAATATAAAATCTCCGACAGAGCTGCGGCCAGAAAAAGATCCTGCAAGAATGGGATCAATGTCGATTGAAGAGAATCGTTCAGCGTGACAGTCTTCCACAAATTGCTGCATATTTGAATGCTGGGCCAGCAAGAAGTGTCAGTGTGCGAACCATTTAACGAAACATCATCGATACGTGCTTTCAGAGCCAAATGTCTTCTCGTGTACTCTTGGTGATTGCACGACACAAACCATTACGTCTTGACTGGGCCCGTGAACCACGACATTGCATTCTCAGTGACTGGGAACATACAGCCTGGTGGACGAGTCTCGTTTTATATTGTGTCAAGCGGATGGACATGTTCGGCTATGGACACAACCTCATGAATCCATGGACCCAGCATGTTAGTTGGGGGCTGTTCGACCCGGTGGAGGCTCTGTAATGGTGTGGGTCGTGTGAAGTTGGAGGGATATGGTACCCCTGATACGTCTAGATACGACTCTGGCAGGTGACAGGTACGTAAGCATCCAGTCTGATCACCTGCGTCCACTCATGTCCATAGTGCATTCGGACGGGCAATTCCAGTACGACATTTCCACACCCCACACTTTCAGAGTTGTTACAGAGTGGCTCCAGGAACACTCTTCTGAGTTTAAACATTGGCGCTGGCTGCCAAACTCCGAGGACATGAACGTTTTGGGCATAACTGACATGCCTTGCAATGTGCTCAGAAGAAATCTCCACCCCTCGCACTCATACGGAATTATGGACAGCCCTGCAGGAATCATGGTGTCATTTCCCTCCAGTGCTACTTCAAGTGTTAGTCGAGTCCTTGTCACAACTTCAAAAAGTCTGAGTGCGATGTCTGTCTGAAATACTTTAAGGTGTAACTGTTGTGAAGATTTTTCAATTTCCCACGACCTATCCGAGTTGCAGAATTTGAGTAACTTCTCATGTCTGGGCTTCAAAGTCATATAATATTTCTTAAAAGACATCATAGTCGTCGTACACTGTATAAAATATTTATTGTTACTATTGCAACTTCGGCGTTATGGCCATTTTCAAGCAACACTGCAAAGTTACATTCTGTCAGAATATGAAACTATCTGACATGAGTAGAATTTCCTCACAGTCCACATACACAGCAATTCCATGTCACGACTCGTGAACGTGCAACCCTTACCAGCAGTAGATCTCCTGTGCGAGAACCCTTGTTGAAGGAGTCATACGAGCATTTGATAGAAAATTACTTAGAAATCCCATGGAAACACGTGAGAAAACAAATGAAAGTCCCATTACCTACCCAATAGATTATGATCATCAGAATATAATGTGTCGATTACACCTCTAGATTCCTCTTATGTCACCATTTAGAAATCCATTATAATTGCTAGATGTCCTATGGTTGATGGTGAATCAAATATCAATTGAAATTTTTTATGAGTTTGTTTAAGCTTCAGAAAAATTCACACATATCAACTACTTTTTCTATATAGTCTCCTGAATGGCAACGACATTTTTCCCAGTGGACAGGCTGTGAATTTATCCCATTTTCGTGAAATGAATGTGGCTGTGACAGTAGCCAGTTGTGCACAAACACTTCGAAGCACCAACATCGTAAATCTGCGACCTCCGATTGCTTTCTTCAGTGTTCCAAACAAAAGAAAATTGTAGGGCGATATTTCCAGGCGGTAGGATGGATATTCGAGTGTGGTCCACAAAAATGCGTGAATTTTTTGTTGATTTCGGGTAGC
The DNA here is from genome assembly GCF_023897955.1 of Schistocerca gregaria. Taxonomy (NCBI): domain Eukaryota; kingdom Metazoa; phylum Arthropoda; class Insecta; order Orthoptera; family Acrididae; genus Schistocerca; species Schistocerca gregaria. The sequence goes on along the minus strand of NC_064921.1, from coordinate 822,241,878 downwards.
TGTGGACGGTCGAGCGTTGTCATAAAGCATAGATCACATCCCGTAAATCTGCTGCTGAGATGCCGAACCGAGCAGACCGCTGTGAAGATGTGAAGGGTGTGGCGGATCGTCGTCCGGCAGAGCTTGCTCTGTCGGCGACCCCATCCGGCCCCCCAACGGCAACAACCCGGCAGATGGACATGGACCACGAGTCGGACACCTCTACGGACCGGCGCAGTCTTTATGCGACCTCAGCCACGGCTGAGGCAGCGAGTGGTTCGGCGGACGGCTTGTCGGCGGGGCCTGCCCCGTCGGCGGCCGCTAACCGCCGGCCACCTACGACTGTCCGGCCCAGCAGGAACGGAGATACGCAGAGGAGCCGACGGGCACTTTCGGCGGATGGGGGCTTGCCCCTGCACGCCTACGCCCGCGTACTTGACGTTGGCGGCCCGTCGGCGTCGTCCTGCGCTACCAAGGAAAACAGCAGCGCGGCCACAGTGCTGGCCGTTCAGCAAACGAGGGCCGAAACGGATGCTTTGGCAACTGTTCCGGAGCAAACCAAGTCACTGGCGCCAGTGGCTTCAATGGATGCAGCGCATACGCCGGAGGCAGAAAGGCAGCTTGCCTTCCTGATGGGACTCATCCCAGGCACAAAACCGGCAGCTGAAACCATGGAGGTGGAAAAGCACTCGCGCAAGCGGCCTGCCGACGCGAGTGCTGCCACCACCTGCAAGAGGTCTGCCACTAGCTCGAACAGCAGCGCACCCACGCTCCGCACACAGCGGAAAGCATCGAGGAAGGGTAACAAGACCCTTCCCCCGGCCGCTGACGATGAGGGCTTCACACAGCCCTCCCGCAAGCACACAGCCAGAGCTGTCGTGCTCGCCCAACAGTCGGCCATCAACACCGGCAACCGGTACTCCGGCCTCTCAAACGACGCTGGAGAGCCCATGGAGAGCCAACAGCAGAGGAAGTCGCCCCCACCGCCCCCTGTGGCCATCAAGTGGACCGGCGGCTTCAAAGAGTTCCGAGAGAAAATCAAAGCGGTTGTTAAGGGGAACGTGACGTTTCGAGTCGCAGGGCGCGACTTACATCGCGTTATCACCAAAACAGCTGAAGACTACCGTGGGGTCATGGACCTCACCGAAAAGGAGGGGCTTCACAGCTTCACCTACTCCTCGGAGCCGGTGAAGACGCTGAAGGTCGTCTTTCGCAAGCTCCCGTTCAGCATGGACCCAGGGTACCTGCGGGAGCTGCTTGAAGATCTGGGCTTTCCCATCCGCGCCACAGCGCGCATGAAGTCGCCCAGGGACCACTCCGACATGCCGCTGTTTATGGCGGTTCTCGATGACACCATCGAGAACCGCAAAATCTTCCAGCTGACGCACGTGGCCGATGTCGGCGTCACCGTGGAGAAGCTACGCAGGAGACGAGGCCCGCCGCAATGCTTCAACTGCCAGGCCCTCGACCACGTAGCGAAGTACTGTAAGATGCCTCCTCGCTGCGTCAAATGCGCGGGGGACCACGCCACTAAAGATTGTAAGATTCCGAGAAAGGACGCGCCCACTTGCTGCCATTGCGGCGAGAAACACGTGGCGTGCTACCGCGGCTGCACTGCCTTCCGGCGTGCCACCGCAAAACAACGAGGACAACCGGCGCACTCCGCGCGGGTGCAGTCCGGGAGAAGTTACGCAAACGCTGCCACTGACAAGGCACCCGCCAAGTCAACTGAGCAGCGTCCTGCCGACGCCGCCGTCGAACGGGGGCGTGGCAACCAGTCCGAGCCTGCTCCAGAGGCGGTAGTCGCTCACGGGCGCGGACCGCCGAGAGAGCAGCCTGCAACAGCGAGGGGCGGCCGCCGGCGCGGTCGGCGGAGGGAGCGTCCTGCCCGCGAGACGCCAGCTCCACAGCCTGCTGTTCGAGACCAGGCAGCGGCACCACCCCCAGGCACTGACAGGACTTCTGCAGCGAGTGTCGCGGAAGAAGTCAGGGCTATGAGGGAGGACTTCAAGCTGTTCCTGACACAACTTCCGCAGATGATTGCGTCTGCAGTGCAGTCGGCCGTTCAGGCCATCACCACACCAGCTGTCCCCACACCCAAACATGGATAGGCACATCCAGGGCCTAACCGTTTGTGTGTGGAATGCGAACAGCATCAGAACCCAAGCGGGAGAATTCCGCCAGTTCCTGCGTGATGAGCACGTGGACGTTTGCCTCGTCACCGAGACCTGGCTGAAGCCAGGCGTGGACGTGAGGGCTGCAAATTTCCGCTGCTACCGCACGGACCGGGCAACCCATGGAGGCGGAACGGCGGTGTACGTCAAAACGTCGTTGCGCCATCACCAGGTTCTACTCCCAGAGACGCCGACTCTGGAAACCACGGGCGTCGTCGTCTGCACTTCCGCAGGCCACGTCACGTTCGTGGCAGCGTACCGACAACCGTCGGGACACCTGCAATCCAGGGACATCGAGACGCTGCTGTCGATGCGCGGGCACCTCTTCATCGGCGGCGATCTCAATGCTAAACACCCGGAGTGGAACTCCAGGGTCACCACCATCAGCGGCAGACGCCTACTCCGGGTCGCAAACCTCCACGACGCCATAGTGCTGGGTCCCTTCGACCCCACGCACTACCCGAAGCGTGGCCGTCCCGATGTTCTAGACATCGCGATCGTGAAAGGGGCAGCTCACAACGCGATCGCGACCACGCGCTGTGCCCTGTCCTCAGATCACCTGCCAGTGATCTTTGACATGGACACAGACGGGATGGCCCCACCTGAGCACCGCAGCGCCCGCCTCAACACCAATTGGGCGCACTTCCAACAGCACCTAGCAGAGACGGTCACCGCCACACCCGATCCGGACGTGGAGGGGGTGGACGCCGCGCTAGCTGCGTTCACCCACTACACACTCGCGGCGGCAGATGCGGCGGCACCACAGCGACCAAGGAAGCCGATGGATAAATCCAAGCAGCTTCCGCCGGATATCTTGATGTCCATCCGTGAGAAGAACCGGGTCTTCCGTGAGTGGCAGATCACGAGAAGCCCCGCCACCAAACGCCTGCTAAATCGCCTGCGCCGCGAGATATCGGCGGCCGTCAGCCACCACCGAAATCGGGACTGGGCTGGCAAAATAGCCACGCTCAGAATCGATGACGGAAGTGCCTGGGCCGTAACTAAGAGCTTCCTGAGGAAGGGCCAACGCATCCCGCCGCTGCAAGTTGGCAGAGACGTCGTCGCGGAACCAGATGCCAAGGCGAGCGTCCTTGCGGACGCCTTCGCGGAAAACTTTACACCGGTGGACGACGTCGTCGATGACGACATGATCCACGAGGTGGACGAGCGCCTCCCACTGTACCTGACCCAGCAGGAAGAGGACGACATCCTCACAGAGGCAACAGAAGAAGAGGTCCAACATCACCTCAACTTCCTGCAGCCCAGGAAGGCAGGGGGATGTGACAAGATGGGTAACGCACTGCTGAAGAAGCTGCCGCCGGAAGCAGTGCGTGTCGTCACAGCGATATTCAACGCCATCCTTCGCACTGGCGTCTACCCTGCTGCGTGGAAACACGCACAGGTGGTCGCCATCCCGAAGGCTGGCAAAGATCCTAGGCTGGCGCAAAGCTATCGCCCAATAAGCCTCCTGCCTTCCCTCTCGAAAACCTTCGAGAGGATTTACTCGATCCGACTGCAGCGCCACGTCAGTGAAGAAGGCCTGCTTCCTGGCGAGCAGTTCGGATTCCGCCGCGGTCATGCTACGCAGCATCAGCTACTACGACTGGTGGAGCAGGCAATGGGGGCCCTGGAACATCGCGAGTACCTCGGGGCGGTTTTCCTTGATGTTTCTAGGGCCTTCGATAGCGTGTGGCACGACGGCCTCCTGTACAAGCTGCTGGTACAGGGGGTTCCTGTGTCGCACGTCCGCCTTCTCCAGTCGTACCTGCGCGGGCGCACCTTCCATGTGCGCGCTGACGGTGGCGTGTCAACGGCGCGCCACATCCGAGCAGGAGTACCGCAGGGGTCCGTGCTTGGCCCACTGCTGTACTCTCTGTACACCGCCGACGTGCCAAAGACGACGCCGAGGGTACACCTGGCGCTCTACGCGGACGACACCGCCATCTACACTCGCAGCAAGGACGCGCAGCTAATGCGCCGCCGGCTGCAGCTCTCCTGCAACGAGATTGGAGCCTGGGCCACCAAATGGCGGCTCAAGTTCAACGCCGGGAAAAGCCAGGCGGTGATATTCACGCGCCGCCGCATTCCCGACGCGCTGCTGCAAGTGCGGATCATGGGAGGCCCCATCCCGTGGTCGCGCACAGGAAAATACCTCGGCGTCACCCTCGATCGACGCCTGACGTGGGGTCCACACATCCGGGAGCTGAGGGGCCGAGCGCTCGGCAGGTTGCGCCTGCTGTACCCGCTCCTCAACCCAACGACGACACTGCCCCCCCCCCCCCCCCCCACTGCGGCCTCTCGCTGTACCTAGCACTCATCAGGCCAGTGCTAGAGTACGCGGCCGTGGTGTGGGGAAACGCGGCAGAAATGCACATCCAGACGCTGCAGCGTGTGCAGAATAAAGCCCTTCGGCTGGCTCTACACCTGCCGAGGGACTACGGCACACGCAGGCTGCACGACGCCGCTGGAGTCCAGATGTTGGAGCGCCGCTTCCGCGCGCTCGCTACACCATTTTATGAGTTGACGAGGACCTCCGAAAACCCGCTGGTCAGGGGGCTGGGAAACCAACCCCACTGGCGCCCAGCGACCAGATGGCCAGACCTGCTGCTGGAGTAATCCAAGCAGCAAGAGAAGAAAAATTACGAAGCGTGAAGACGTGAAGACGAACAAAACGTGAGGACCACAACGACAAATTGCGATCTCTGACGCAGGAACAGCAGGCCCTGCTTAACCTGCCCAAAACGTGCAGTGAATGCACGAGTTGTCACGCACGACGACGACGACATCCCGTAATCATTCGGAAATCACTTAAAACTGCAATGTTAGTATTTACATTAGGTTGCTTTCTCTTTAAAAGACGGATTATTTAATTTAACGTTTTTTCTGCGTGAAAAAGGTCAAATTTACATCACACAAAGGTATATCTACAGCAACAGCAATATTGAAGAATAAGTGTCATGCTGCCATACACCAGGAAGGCTTGTGGTCATAGCAGTGCAGCTAGTTGAGGACCGATTCGAATCTGCAGTTACAATCTAATGATACTATCATATTGAATTCACCAAGGAATCTACTGTTTCAATCTATGGAATGAATGTACTACTACCAGTATCATAACTGCTAGTGTCCATTACACTGGCCACACATCTTATGAGCTATTATAGGACATTTAACTGCACGAGCATCCTTATAACTAACTGGGCTATAATGCGGAAATCGTACTTCATTGGTCTGAGTACTACTCACGTTGATATCTTAACATTCGGCCACAACATCCAGAACATTTATACTGCCGAGTAAGTACATTCTTATACGGAGTAACATTGCATGTTGCCGGTCATGTAGCTATGCCTACGTTGTGAGAAAAACGTCAGGTGACTATACAGCGTTTAAAGGCCTGCGTCGTACAGACCAGTGTAGTATTGGTCGGACGATTTTACTTTAAAATATGCATCTACAGACTGTAGGTTGTTGTTACATAATTGACAACTTAATTTTGTGAGTTCTCAGAGGACATTCGCCTGCTTTGTTTCTTCTTTTGTTGTCCTGCCTGAAAACTGGAGTGTGGAAGTACAACACTGACTACTTTAAATAATGTAGCCTACAGGTGTACAGTTGCATGTCACAGCTGTTAACTTTCACTTTTCACAACCCTCCACATACTCATATAATATGGGCAGTGTACTATTGTTTAACTTTCGATAAGTCTCATTAATAAGTTGCAGGCGAACATCCACATACTGCTACAATAATTTCCCATTAAACATCTACGAGCAGTAAAAACCTAACCAAAAAGTTCAGAGTTCCTGTAGAATAGAAAGGTATATATGGAGCAGACACCGTCCCTTTTTAACACACGGCCTAACTGAATAACACTTACTTCACTGTTAAGTACACGCATTGATGTCGTTCTAACTTACACAGGTTCCTCGTCTGAAACTCAGGCGTGATCTGACTGTCTCGTGGCCAAAAAATCGGGTCCTGCTGAAACTACACATTGTTCTAGGTTAAATTTACAGAAATTACAATTAGTACTTAACTCATTAAATTAACTAAATACCTCGAAAAATTCCGTCTTTTTAAAAGTTCCTTCTACTACAAGAGTTAGGCCGAATAATTTATTTAAATAATCCAATTAACAAATATTGTTGCGCAAACAATATTTTTGGCAAAACTCTTAATTACTTTGGAACATGTTTTCGAATAGAGCCAAATAGATCCTTTAAGAATACAATTAGTTGTTTCTCCAGATGTTTATAATTAGTACAGAATTTGTACTTGTTTTTACGTCAACAACAGAATTTATGTTACGGAGAAAATATTGATTTCGTCCTATAATGAAAGATACTAATAGGAATAGTCAAAATAAATTAGAAAATCAATTGCATACATAAAACTAAGCACAAATTTAGATCTGGTGTTATATTCTTTAAAAGTGAGGGGCAGCCTTTCTCTTTTATGAAAAGGCAGATTATGCTCACGTATGTTAATGGTAATTAGTTAAAAGGTAAAAATTAAATTTTAAAGAGGCAGATGGAAAAACAAGAGGGAAAGTAAAAATATCACAGCTTGCTTCGTCACAACTCTGTTGAAATTACTTTAAAAAAATTGCGACTGCCAAACTGGAATCGGGCGGGAATTTTACAAAAACTTTGTGCCATGTCTTTTGCTGAGTGATTATACATACTTGACTGTTTAATGTATAGTTTCCATGGTAGAGAAGCAGGTTTTGTTATTAAAAAATAAGATGTACCACATAAAGCAATGTTAGCAAAATAAAGTAGGAGACTTATATATGTTGAGGTAGTTCACGGAAAAAGTCACGTACTGTAAAGAAAAACGCATAAAAGATGCTAGTAGGATCAATTATAGAGGGTTGTTTGGAGGCTTATGTAGAGAATGGCAGGAGATATTAAACGAGATTGGGGATGTACTGCTAGTACAATAACAATTATTCATAACCCAAATATAACAGTCACAAAAAACTTACGAAAATCAATATCGCTGAACTACTGTCACGATGTCAAACGTCGTTGCAAGCTACCACTGAGCTCTTAGCTGACAGAGCCACGGCACTAATCATAAGGTTGGCTGCCAATGACCGTCTGCTCAGTGAGTAATGTGACTGTACCAAGCACTGGTGTTGTCTCCTGGAGACAGGTAGCAGAACTCCTGTGTGCTGTTGTGGACCTCTGTGTTCAACATCGCTTCACTAGATGGCACTAAGCCCTGCAGCTGACATGCAACTAGGTTTTACACACTTCTACTATAATGAAATGTGTTTCTTTCTTCATCCTATATATTTCTGAGGTTTCCAAGGTTTACAGTTCGACTTGCTGCTTTGAATATGTATACTTGGTTCTTAGGTTTTCTTGATTCATGGTGGGTGCATATAAGATCACCACGTTTATGACGCTACTGTTGTTTGACTACTACCAAGCCAAATTATTGTTTGTTTTAACGGCTGTCATCCATCCCATACATAGAGTTTTGTAGTGAAATTTTTAACAAGATCATAACACACGTTTTTCCTTCAGCTTAAGTCTTCCACTAGAAATTTTGAAAACATTCTCGTAGATTGACCAAAATTATGACTGGAGCAAATTTTGTTTTAACGGGAAACCTGATTGACAAAATACTATGACCGGAGCAAACCCTGTTTTAAAAAGAAACCACATACCGTACTGCATTGAAACTACCTGGCAGATTAAAACTGTGAGTCGGACCGAGACTCGAACTCGGGACCTTTGCCTTTTGGTAGGTAGGAGGGGAGATACTCGGAGAAGTAAATGTGTGAGGACGGGGTGTGCGTCGTGCTTAAGTAGCTCAGTTGGTAGAGCACTTGCCCGCAAAAGGCAAAGGTCCCGCGTTCGAGTCTCGGCGCGGCACGCAGTTTTAATATGCCAGTAAGTTTCATAACAGCGCACACCCCGCTGCAGAGTGAAAATCTCTTTCTGGAAACATCCCCCAGGCTGTGGCTAAGCCATGTCTCCGCAATATAATTTCTCTCAGGTGTGCTAGTTCTGCAGGGGTCGCAGGAGAGCTTCTGTAAAGTTTGTGTCCGATTCACTTCTCTGAGTGATTCATGTTGAAGTGAGTGTGATACAGTGTTCTACACAATGGTTCCGACAAAGTGTTCACTTGCGGAAATGTAAATGTCAAAAGGGGGCGGGGGGGAGCAGCAAGATTGTACCAGGAGAGCTATCCTCACCGACAGTAGTCACAGCAGTCAATATTTGCAACAGTGTATCGCCATCTGTCTGAGACAGGGTCGTTTCAGGAAACAGGAAACCATGAAGAACGTACCAGAATTGTTCAAACACCAGACTTGTAAGAAGATATAATTAATACATTTAATACATCAGGAAGGCGACCGCTGTGTCAGTACCATTCGGTTTGCACGCCAGTAAGGGGTAAGCCAGACGACCGTCTGGAACTTTCTCTATATCAGTTGTTACTGCCCTCATCACTTCAGACGTGTGCAGGGCGTTCTAGAGACAGACTTTCCACATCGGGAGCAGTTTCGTCACTGGTTTCTTCACCAGGCAACCACGATTCTGGGATTTGTGTCGTCTGCCTTATTCACAGCTGAGACCACCTTTACGAGGAGTGGTATGTTCAACTTTTATGTCAGTGATCTGTGCTATAATATGCAGAACCCCCATGGTATGGTGACAGCGAATTATGAGCATCAGAGCAGCCGGAATATGAGGGCCGGATTAATTGACGATCTTCTTTTGGCACCAGTCTTCCTTCAGCGTCGCCTAACGGGCCGGAACTATCGGCGTTTCTTGCGGGTGACTTTGCTTCCCTGACTGGAAGAAGTGCCATTGATGATTCGAAGGGTTACGTGGCGGCTAAATGATGGTTCTCCGGCCTACTGGACCCATCTTAATCGTGTCTTGCCAGGTCGGTGGACCGGACGAAGGTGTCCAGTTTCATGGCCTCACGTTCACCGGATCTCAACCGGTGTGGTTTCTGGTAATGGGGCCATCACAAAAGTGTCCTGTACACAGAACCCATTCCAGATATGCAGACAAGGAAGGAGGATATTCATGCTGCCTTTGACAGTGTTCGGATGCAGCCTGGCCCATGTGAACGTGTGAGACAGAGCATGCTACAGCGCGTACATACATGCCTTGAGGCACTGGAAAATCGTTTTCAACACATACTGTAGCTATGTCTGCATGGTGCAGCGTGCATTAGACCGCAGTCTGTATATCAGTGTACGATCAAATACCCAGAAATCATGAATTTCCGGACATAAGTTCATTAGCCCTTTTCTGTTCCGTTTCCTCTCATCGATCAATCCATAGACTTTGTACACGGGGGAAAAAATCACCCTGTGTTGTCGAAAACGGCCAGTTTTATAGCATAGATAATTATAAAAGCAATGAAAAATTAATGTTGAGGTAGAACTACTATCTGAACGTCTTGACGTTTACTACTAAACACAATGAATAAAACAAAACAATAAAGGAAAAATTAATTATGTAGGCTCCCTAGAGCAATTGGTTTGTTTTTCTACTAAGATAAAATGTCTGACACACTCAGTATATGCTCTATCGATGAGTAAACAACTAATTAACAGTGCCTTGATAGATAAAGTCTGAAGCATTGAACATACTGCTGAACATCCTTCTTTTGTGAACTTTATCTTGATAAAATGCTGCTTTCGATATCTTAAACCATTATTCAGATATAATATTTGTATGCTTTGTGATTCTTCATCGTAATCTAATATTTGATTTTTTATTATTTTTAGATTTTCTGAAGTCAGTATGTCCATTCCTGAACCGAGTTCCGGAAGACCAGAAGGATAATTTCTTAGATGATTGGCTACAGGGAATGGAGAAACTGAATGGATTATCAAAGGACGTTGGAAGCAGTGGAGAGCCGAAATACTACATCCTCTTTAACATAATGGTGGCTATGGCCAGAAAGCTGTATTTGGGAGTTTTGCACCACCGCTTGAACAAGAAACAATATTTAATAACGGAAATGACAAACAACACAGAGCACAAACAGAATTCCCCGGCTAGTCTGTTGTTAACAGAGAATTAAAGTTTAGACATTTATATGTAATTATCTTCCCGTAAACTATCTGTTTGGAAAAGCCTGTCAGGTTTAAATGGCACTATAAGAATATCCTGATCTGTACAGTTTTCACGATACTGCTGTCCAAGATATCCCAACTGTGCTAGTGTTACGTTTTTAATTACCAGGATGTGAACATGACGATCCTTTGCTCCCTTAATTCATTGGCTTCTCTCTCACTTTAACATCAGGGTCATAAATGATTCGTTTCGCACCTCTTTCGAAATGAAGAACTACTAAAGGTTTGCTGCTTTAGTATGAACACCAACAGAAGGGTAAGCAGAAAGCTTACTAATCGAACGGAGTTAAGTAACCGAACAGAGAGACTACTAAAGGTTTGCATCTTTAGTCGTTATTCATGTCGACAAGGGTGGCAAAAGTAAATATATTGTTACGAAGAGTTGTAATTTATACCTACACTGGTATTCACTGAGAGATGCAGCTCAGATTATTACGAAAGGGGTTACTATTGCATAATTTATTCTTATGGCCAATTTTGTGAACCTTGCAATACCAACAATGTCACAAGCAGAAAGTTTACCCCGCAAATAGTGTGAACTAATAGGGAGTGCTGAAAAGTAATGTCTCCGATTTTCTATGTGAAAACTCTTACAACTTTTGAAACACTCCAACCTTATGAAGATAATGCATCTTCATTTTTCATGCCTACATATTTATTTCTGAACGTAGGCACCTTGGCGAATAGCACATTTCTTCCAACGAGGGACATGTTTGTTAATATCGTCACTGCAGAATGGTTGACTTAGTTGACAGAGCCACGCCCTCACCTCTGGTGGCACCGCTTCATCCCTATCAAACTGAAGTCCTCAAAGGTGTTCCTTAAGGTTTTGAAACAGCTGAACATTGGATGGGGCCAAGTCGACATTGTATCGAGGATGGTCGATGACGGAGAACCAAAGACGTCGTATTCTTGCAGATGTCACAGCGCTCGTGTGTGGTCTGGCATTGTCGCGCTGAAGGACAGGGTGTTCCATATGCGGACAAACTCTTGGATTTCGCGCTTTCAGGTTTCTGAGTATGTCGCAGTACAATGACACTGATACGTTACACATCGCCATGCTGCATACTATAGTTTGGAGCCCTCTAGCGGCAGAGGGTTGCAACTTGTGTGAGCGATGCGGAAAAGTCTACCGGCTAATATCAGTGTCATGTAACAACCGATATTGAAAAAAAAAAAAAAAAAAAAAACAATTCGGAGGCATTACTTTTCAACACACCCTCGTATTCGGACAGTGTGGTATTTGAAGTTAAGAGCCGATCAGAAAAGCAATCTTCAGCGAAGCTATTTGTTGCCCAGTATTTGATATCTATGCATATCTAAATGTTTTCAGAGTGGGCAGTAGTGGCATGAATTTATTTAGGTTTGTGAAGAAAGTGATACTAGAAAACTTAAGGTGTTTACATTTCATAACAGAATAAGCTGGAGAAGTGTCACGAAGGAAAATTACATCAAACCCGTGCATTTACACTATTGCAAATAATGTAAGGTACGAGGGCGAAAGAAATACTTTACTGAAACTTACTGGCAGATTAAATATGTGTGCCGGACCGAGAGTCGAACTTGGGGCCATTGCCTATCGCGGGCAAGTGCTTTAAGAATTGAGCTACCCAAGCACGACTGATGACCCGTCCTCACAGCTTCAGTTCTGCCAGTACCTTGTATCCTACCTTCCAATCTTCATAGAAGCTCTTCTGTGAACCTTTCAGAACCAGCACTCCTGGTGGTGGTTAGTGTTTAACGTCCCGTCGACAACGAGGTCATTAGAGACGGAGCGCAAGCTCGGGTTGGGGAAGGATTGGGTAGGAAATCGGCCGTGCCCTTTCAAAGGAACCATCCCGGCATTTGCCAGAAACGATTTAGGGAAATCACGGAAAACCTAAATCAGGATGACCGGAGATGGGATTGTACCGTCGTCCTCCCGAATGCGAGTCCAGCGTGCCAACCACTGCGCCACCTCGCTCGGTAGCACTTTTGGAAGGAAGGATACTGCGGAGACATGTCTTAGCAACAGCCTAGGGAATGTTTCCAGAATGATATTTTCAATCTGCAGAAACAAGTTTTTATAAAATGGATTAAGGTTATAAATGATCTTTATCAATCACCGAAAGTCTTCCTGAACGTGGAGAGTCACTACATCTACATCTACATCTACATGGATACTCTACAAACCACATTTAAATGTCTGGCAGAGGGTTCATCGAACCACTGTCATGATTCTATATTATTCCAATTTCGTACAGCGCGTGGAAAGAGCGAACATCTATATCTCTCCATACGAGCTCTCATTTCCCTTATTTTATCATGCTGTTTGTTCTCCCTATCTAGGTCGGTGTCAACAAAATATTTTCGCTTTCGGAAGAGAAAGTTGGTGATTGGAATTTCGTGAGAAGATTGTTACGCAACAAAGACGCCTTTGTTTTAATGATGTCCATCCTAAATCCTGTATCATTTCAGTGACGCTCTCTCCCCTATTTCGCGTTAGTACAAAAAATGCCACTCTTCTTTGAACTTTTTTATGTACTTCGTCAGTCCTGACTCGTAAGGATCCCATATCTCACAGCAGTAGTCTAAAAGAGGATGGGCAAGCGTAGTGTCCAGTCTTTGGTTAGCCTTCCCCGTAACGTTTACTATGTGTTGTTTCCAATGTAATTTGTTTGTAATTGTAATTCCTAGGTACATAGTTGATTTTAGTGCCTTTAGATTTGACTGATTTATCGTATAACCGAAGTTTAACTAATTCCTTTAGCACTCATGTGCATGACCTCACACCTTTCGTTATTTATGGTGAATTGACAATTTATGCAGTATTCAGATATCTTTTATAAATCGTTTTGCAATTTGTTTTGACCCTCTGATGACTTTGCTAATCGATAAACGACAGCATCATCTGAAATATTCATTTAAGATCTCTGCCATCGATTCTACATTGCGTAGCCGTGGGTTTCCTCTTTGGTCGTTTTTTGGCTATTTATTCACATGACGCTGTGGGGAGAGCGGTCATCTCCTCCAGTTGGCTGATGACACTACCTTCCTAGCCCTTTATTCTAATGTTCAACGGTCCCAACGTACCTTCCAAATTGAACCATTCACTGATTGGTGCAACCAGTGGTTCCTACGTACCAACCCCTCAAAGTCCCAGGCAATCATCGTAGGTCGAACCACCCGCTATTTGCATCTCCATAATCTCACCATTTATGGCCGTCCTATCCACCTCACTCCTACCCTCGAATACCTTGGCCTCACCCTCGACCGCCACCTCGCCTGGACTCCCCATCTCCTTACCATCCAACACAAAGCTCACAACAGACTCCGCCTCCTGAAACTGCTGTCAGGCTGGACATGGGGTCTGCATCCTACCACCGTCCTTCACAACCACAAATCCTTGATCCACCCCATCTTCTGTTACGCCAGCGTGGCTTGGATTTCCGCCCCTCCCAGGTTCTATAAATCCATCCAAATCCTCGAACACAGTGCGCTCCACCTTGCCTTCTTCATCGGCCTTCCGTCCCCCATGCACATCCTCTACGACCTCATCCCCTTCCCACATGTTCTCCTTTTCCTTGAACATATCTGACCACTATATATTGTCCACCACATTGATCCCCCTCACCCCCTCGTGTCTCCCTTCCTCTACATACCCAGCCCATTGTTTTGCCTTTACCGCTATGTCACACCCTCTGTCCATCTCCACACCCTCCACCTCCTTTCCCAACTCAACTTCAACCATCTACCCCTCCCAGATGATGAGCTTCGCCCTGACATGTACCCTTGCTACCAACACTAAGCCCATCTTCCTCCTGCCTCCTCCTCAGGGCTCCCTGTTCTCCCCCTCCCCTCTCGTGTCTTTCCTCTCCTACTTCCCCTCCCTCTCTTGTGCACCTCTTCAGTGTGTCTGCACTCCCTCCTGCCTTGTCTTTCCTCTTCATCTCCTGCACCACCAGTTTCCTGACTCCTGGTGTAGCCGCTGACACCCCTACTCTTTTCGTCCCGCCCCCTCCTCTGCTTCCCCTTGCTCTCCCCTCCATTTATATCCTCTCTGGCCTCTCTCTCGGCAGGTCCCACCTGTCAGTTTTGATCTTCATCGTATGTGCTCCAAGTGATCGGAAGTTTATTTTTGTGGAGTGTTTATAACACTGTGGCTGACTTTTAACCTGTGCGTTTGCCTTCAGTGTCTTCTTAGTGTTCTGAGAATTGCCAAATGTGTCTTTTAACTTTATGTCGACTTTTTCAATCGCCCCACATGAACGTCTCCTTGTCAGTGTATTTTTACCTCCATTATCTCCTCTTACTCTGTCTTATGTCCCCCTTTTTATGGCCTTATACGTAACATTTTACTCTCGTATTATTGTCATGTCACTCGGCTGAAAAGCGGCGGACTGTGCCTTTGACAGCCCTCCCCTGCTCATAAGGCGCAGGCAAATGAAATCACAATAAAGAAAGAAATCGGGAGATGACTGGTTTTGGTCGGTTGGCTGGCACTCCGGTGTGCACTCTGGCTGTCGACGGTCGCTCTTCATGCATTCTCTGCCTGTTTCTGTCACGTGGCAGTGGGGCTGCGGACAGAGACTCGCGTGCGGTCGGTGAGTGTGTACTGCGTCTTGTGAGAGGGCGAAGTTCTCGTCTGTGCTGCTAAACGATGTAGAGATGAGAAAGTGCTTTTCGTATACATCAGCCTGCAACCAGATACGCTAAAGAATCAAATGGTGGGAATTATTCAGGTTCTTAGAGTTCTGCTGTATACATGTTTATAGAGTTTCTTGCTGTTTGCAGTTAAGGGATCTTATAGTGTTTGGACTCCATTGTAGTCTGTTTCGTATTGACCACTGCTGCACAACGTATTGATCAGTGGTTACCTGTCTGAATGAGGTTTGCCTGTTTTGGTTTTATGTTGGTGTTTCCGTGGTGCGCGTCCTCTGTTGTAGCTGATCGTTTAACTGGGGGACGATGCCTTGACGGCATCCAGTTTGAATTGTAACCGATAGCGCGGTCGCCGTGTTTGCCAGTAGACACCAGTTCTTCGGTGAATGTAAGTTGAGTATTTCATTATCTGTTTCTGGTGACGCCGAGGCGTCCGTCGTAGTTTCCGCAAACCCCTGATATGGTACTACTTGTCACTGAAATTTTGTAATATCTGAACGATGCCTTTCATTCTACTGTGTTTTTAATATCTTACTGCAGTTGTATCTTAGAAAGGTGTTTTGCTTCTGTAGGAGTGCGTGTCAGTAAACCATTTATTGTTTGTATAGTTCTTAAGATTTATCTAAAGAGGGTTCTGAAATTATTTGTTTGGGATGGGCCTTGACGCCTGTAGACATTTTGTCTGTTTAGTAATGTTTCAATTTCTAGGATAATTATGTATATTATTCGGGGGTAACAGCAGTCTGCTGTTGCCATGCAATTGTTAAATAAAATATGTTGGAAATTATAAACCATGGTGTGTGTTTCATTGATAATTAATGCCTTGTCTTTATTTGGTTGACGTATGCTTGGGCGTGAGTCCCACGTCACAATGGTGTTGATGGTAGAATCTAAAATTTAAGATGGTGTTGGTGGAAAACAAAAAATTAGAAGATGTGAAACTAAGACGGTTGTGCTATTGGGCAATTAAAAACAATTATATTACAAAAATTAAAAAGTCCAAAAACGTTGGAAGTATACCAGTTGCACCTTGAAAGACTGCTGACTCTACAGTCCAGGACGGCGCTATGCTCAAAAGTGTCTGAACGATACAGATTTTGTGCCGCATTCAAATGCACTCGATTATACAACCCAATATGATTATTGATTATGTGAAATTTTCACTGTTCTTGGAGAACTTTTTCGTACTGATTTCGGATTTGTTATTAATTTTTTTGCATCGTGTACAGCTTTTTTACAAGCGAAGTAAACTCATTTTTCAATTAGATTTATGTTTAACCTGGAGAAATTTTGTTGCAAGTAAAGAAAATTGTATTTTAATAACATGGAGTAGCTGGCTACACTTGTGACAACCATCTGACAGTTAGGGCGAAGCATTAATTGATTGTGGACATGCTACAGTGTCATGAGACTACATTTGTATTGTTAGATGTACTTTTCCAGTTTCTTAGAAATGAGTTTCAACAAGTGCTTGAATAACAGAAACGTATTCTATTATGCTTGTGTTAACTATGTAATTGGTAAGAAAGGACTGGTCATTAATAGTTTTGTGAAAAATGTCTGCTAAACTAACTTTTTTGGTATGAGGCTTGGCAATCAAGACAAAAGATGAGCACAACACAAGATGCACCGTACATATGTTGAGGGACTGAGATTGTGGAATAATGTGAAGAGGAAATCAGTGCTTTTTGCAATTCGCATAGTGTAGAGGGAGCTGCAAAAACATATATATATATATATATATATATATATATATATATATATATATATATATATATATATATATATATTGTTGATGTTGTTTTTGTATGGTTATTGTTGAGCATAAAAAGAAAGAAGGATATAAAGTATCCTAATATTTCTTCGCTCTTACGACCAGTTATGCATTGTGAATCTCTCCCTATTCCAAATCAACATACGATTCTTAAGAATTTTCGAGAGGAGAGCACCACCAAAAATGAATGCGGTGATGGTGATGATTACAAGCTAGAAAAAGCTTATGTACCATAATTATTTAGTTAAAACGATCTAAGTGATTTAACTCGTGACTTGACTCTGACAAGAGATCCTGCTAAACTGTACGGGCTTATACTTTAAGCCAAACACCTATTACCTGGAGACTCATTCTCTTTGTACGGGAACAGAGAATCAGAATAAGTAAAATTATCTGTAGAACAAATGGCTCTTCGTTGTTACACTGAACGCTTGTGATCCAAATCAGTGGAGGTTATTTATAGTCTTGTCAAAACATAGCTGAAAGATCTACTTTTATGTAATGGAAATTTGTTTGGATCAACACTAGTTGCACACTCAGTGTACCATAAGGAGATGAACTGTTCCGTATGCGGCACTATTGCCTAGGTTTGCATTAGCAGCGCAAGGCCATCGAGTGCCTTTACTGCCTATTATTTTCTGCTCTTTCCTCTCTGGAGGCAGAGGTGGTTATTGGCAGCAGTCAAGACACAGAGGAGATCAGTCATCTGGTCCTTGGTCGCTACCACTTGTGAGCTCAAGAAGAGCTTTTCCACAAGCTCTCAATGTGGTTGTCTATGGGCCCACCGCACACACTGAGTGACTGCTGCCCTGGAGTAGTGTGACTTCTGGGAATGGAGCAGCCTGAATTTAACGGCAGCTATTGTAGCGCGTTTACTCACGTTCGTAGTACGGAAGGAATCCATGTATGCTTCTGTTGGAAACAGATACTTTGTCTTGGAGTGGCCACATCGCCATTTTCTAGTTACTATTTAAACGGATTGTACACCGATAGAGTGTGAAAGGAGGACGTTCATGGCGTCTTCTGGAGAGTTTGCTATTTATTCTGCTGCTCCATGCATACACCAATTTTGAGATATTATTATTGCGAGTAGTAGCGCGCGAAGATCTAGCTGTTGGCAGCAGTGAGACGCAGCCCGGCGTGGGGAGAAGCCGCGCGTCAGGAGAGGTTGCAGCCCGCCCTGACCGTAATGGTGGCGCCGGGGAGAGGTCTGTATTCATCGAGGACTTCGGGTAATTTGCAATTTGGTGCGCCTAGTTGAGCGCTGAAGAGATTTTCTCAATTTTGTGTGTGCATACATTGAAAGTAAGATTCATATCTTTGTTGTCACCAGATACGTAATTATTGATGTACGAAATTGTAGAATAATTGATGTTTTCAAAATGATCAGGGAAAAGAAAGGTCTGATTGAGGTTTGTCAGTGTGTGAATCGTCAGTTTTTGGAATATAGCGAATTAAAAGTTTTTATTGATTCTTTTAATTTTTTCACCGCTTAAGGGTTCTTGACTAAACCACTCCTTACATGTAATTACTATGATAAATAGAGAGTGGTTGCATCATTAGTTGTGAACATGCGTTGCACTCTGCATGGATCGCAGTATTTCTTTTGAATTATTTTAGCATGTTACTGGATGCAGAAAATTCAAGCAGTTGCAGCGGAAAGACGAGGTAAGTTGTCTGTTGCGTGCAGGAACATTACAATATAACTGAATAATTTAAAAATTGCGGTCACATACAAATGACTTAATTTTTCCTGGTGTAGCGGTAGCGTCATCGGCCCCGAGTTAAAAAACTGTCACAGCTTCAATATTAATTGATAACGACCGTTGACAGCTGAAGATTTTTAGCATAGGATGTCACCCTCATTCTTACAGCAGCCATTTCAAAGAGGACGTAGGAACAGACGTAGATTCATGGCACTCTCTTGTCCATGGGATGGGAAACTGCACCTAAGGGCGGAAGTGTCATCAATGAATAACGGCAAGGATACAGACGGCAATGGAAACCATATATTAAAGACACATAACCTGTATTTGCAGGACATCTGACCTGTAATTGAAAAGGTGTCATGATGATCTCGCTATTGGAAAAAGATTCCGGCATAGTCTCGATTCTGGAATAGTCTTCGTATCTACAGGGACGGACTGCCAAAGAGGACGCGACAATGAGAAAAGCATTGAATAACCAAAGAAAGGATGACGTTCACGAGTTGTGGCGTGGAAAGTCAGAAGCGTGACGTGGTAGGGGAGCTATAACATCTGAAATGGAAAATGCAAAGGCTCAATCTAGATATAGTAGGGTTCAGTGAAGAGAAGTGGAAAGAAGACAATGAATTCTGGCCAGATGAGCTGAGGGTAATGTAAACAGCAGCAGAAAATGATATAAAGGGAGTAGGATTCGTTATGGTTAGCAAGGTAGGGCAGAGAGTGTGTTACAGTGAACAGTACACTGATAACAGCTAAAACCAAAACCGATAAACAGGTATACATGCCGAAGTCGCAAACTGGAGACTAGGAGACAGAGAAAGTATATGACGATATTGAACGGTAATACAGTACATGAAGGTAGATGTAAATCTAATAGTCGTGGGGAAGTGGGATCCAGCTGTAGGGGAAGGAGTAGAAAAAAAGGTTACATGAGAATATGGGCTTGGAACAAGACAAGGGAGAGGAGAAAGACTAATATGAGTTCTGTCACAAGTTTCAGCTAGTAATAGCGAATACACTTTTCAAGAATCACAAGAGGAGGAGGTATACTTAGCAAAGGCTGGGTGATATGGGAAGGTTTCAGTAAGATTACTTCATAGTGAGACAGAGATTTCGAAATCAGATTCTGGATTGTAAGACGTAACCAGGAGCAGATATAGAATCAGATCACAATATATCAGTGATGGAGTACATATATATACATTCATAATGTTCCAAATATGAATTGTAAACACACAACATGCCCACACCACCAGAGGCAATGGTGGAACAAACTTTCACATAGAGGTTAGAGTTTGGCATCTTGAAAACACAGTCTTTGACCAAACTAAAAGTACTTCTCAAATACCTATTGAATTCTAGTACATAACACGCACACACGTTACTTATAACAGTACGTAAGTACAATTTCAGATCTCTAATGGTGACCGAAAATACGATCTTTGGACCAAAATAAAATTATTAATCTACATCCGTAATATTTCGAGTACAAAATACATATGGCATTCCCACCTAGCCTGATTGTTCTGTAACGTTAGTAAAATAGATATGAACCACTCATAGCACTATTAATCTAACCTACAGGTTAAGTGACATTTGTCGGTGAGCTAAGACCGATCTTGGTATCAAACTTCAATAACACCAAAACGGTGTGTATTATTTAGCGAAATCCATAAAGGTTTGTTCTGTAACACGACAAATCCCTTACAGGTGTTACTACTGATGTAACGTAATAGCTTAAAGTGCGCTTGTCGACAAGAATAGTTTGACCTTTGCACAAAAGTAAACAATGTTAGTCCAAGTCTAAACTGTCTGTATTATTTTGCCAAATTGAAAAGTTACTCAAAGAGATAGTAACCGCATGCATAATCACCAACTTTATCTTGCAGTACAAAACATTTGTCATCTTCTGCTGATAATGCCAACATATGCTATATCACCATATAGCCTACAAGGCGCTTCAGTGACACAATGGAAAGAACCAGTGATCTCACAATGGTAAAACACATTTTCATATAGTTATCTACACTGCGTCATTTTTTTACCATCAGATTATAGTGAATTTTTCCTACATTATGGATGCCATTACATTGTCACTACCCTGATACGTGGCTCTGATGTTATGTCACTTTTTACAACAATATTTAATAGCTTTAACAATCTGAGTATCAGGTGATAAGAACAATTACTGTCACGAACCTCTTTCTTTTTTCTTCCCTGTGCAATGATGAGCCTGTATCTCGAGATAAATATTTTCTGCTACATAGATTTGAAAGTGCAATATTAGTGCTGACTACTGGTCGCTATATAGTATCATCATCAGTCCAAGAGCTGCTAATATATGGGTCTTCCATCACCATTAAAAGAATAACTTACATCACACAATAATTTTGTTAAATGGAATATAGATGTTTCTTGCATTGAAATCAATATTCAGTGAAGGCTGTAGTTACGATAATCATTGTAATCATATGGGTTCTGTCGTGTTAATCGATTACTGGTCTTCTTTCACTGAGTATTTTCTCTTGAAACTGATGCATACGGACCTTTTTCAGAAATTGTTGCATTAGACAGCCATAAAGATTTTATGATTGATTATTTAAAGTACCAACCAATTAAATATTTATGTGATAGGAATTTGTTTACGAAGCGAACTATTTTAGGCGTTCTGTGCGATGCCTAGTATTTGTACAACTTTATACCTAGCTTTGCATCAATAAGAAAAGGACACACAAGCAAATGATTCTTTCTTATTTGAATAAAATAATGAGGTGTTAACGGTCTGGAATTTATTCTCAATGAATATAATTCAGAAATTACTTGTATTTATAACTTTTATTATCACACGACCTGTTTCAGGCTCTTCCAAGCACATTTTCAGGTGTCGTAACTCGGTGGTGTGTCCCTTGAGCGCTGCGGTGAACGTGTACCACGACGGCGCTCGGGGATCACAGCACCAAGTTACGACACCTGAAGATGGACCGATAAGAGCCTGAAACCGGTCGTGTGATAATAAAAGAACTTTACAACTGTAGCGGGATTTTCAAGTTCTGGCATAAATCTCAGTTTCGAATGTTCCTCCAAAAGAATTGTTTATAATTATTACCATGTAATGGATATGGAGCCTCGGAATTACTTTTACATCAAATGCTAGTAAAAGATTGTATGATCACTAAGCATGACCAAATTACCAGAGGAACATTTCATACTAGTGTTACATTTCATCTAGAGCTCCGCTGGCATACGAAGTGTTCAATCATTAACCTGATTTGCAGTCATCGTAGTAACACTCGAACTACGACATATGTCCGTATGAAGTTTTTGGTTTCAATTGAGAATTCCTATTCCTCCTAGGACACTCCGTACTACGTTGTAAATAAGGTGCTAAAACTCCTATTCTGTAATTTGAGGCAAAGGAGTTCATAATCGCTAAAGGTTTTTCGTTTTTACATCACGAATACATAATTTGGCTAATAACTTCGAAAATAAAGGAAATAATGGAACAAGGTTATCAGGAGAACGTTTCCTTTCTAAAATCATAAGGCGTGAAAACTTCAGGTTTGTGACTTTTGTATTTTGGTGGAACCCAAATTACGAAAATACTACTTTTTTATTACCTCGTTATGTTTGTTGGTTTCAGATATTACTTTGGTACACATTCCATTGCTTTTCGTGTATGTTAAATGGCAACAATTGTAATGATGTGATATTGCACAATTGTTGGTGGCTAAGCATGAGCTTCATTCATGCACAGGCTCCAGGAAGAACAAACAGTATGTGAAAGACACTCTACTGATGCAAATTAGAATCTGTAGCAAATTGGTAGATGATATGCAGACTGAATAATATTCAGATGCTCACTTTCTATCTTCTCCTTATATTTTTGTAGCTGAAAAGTTAAACGAAGTTAATGTTAAGTCAAGGTTTGGTAACGTGACTGATGTTGTCCGCACATTCTTACTTGTTACTGGTAGATGTTGTGCGTACAATTAAACACATGCCGGTAGCCGTTTCTGAACTTGTTTGGATGTAATTACATGGCTATGCACCTAGTGTTGCCTAAAATCAATTCAGATACGATCGTAAATTTGTATAACTGCTAATTGTAGCTCTGGTAGCTGTAGATAATAACTATTGTCTAGCAGGCTGAGGATCCATTCACACCAACAGTACCAAGTTGATATGGTAGAATTCACTGTATTCTGTTAAACATTCGCACAGTGTGGGGCTGCACTGTTCACAATTAACATTATTCCACAATGGCCGTGATCAGTATTTGTACTGAAGTAGGTGTCTATTGTCATGCGTAGGTTGCTGTCTCATTGATGGCATGCATTGCAAAAACACGGTGCATATAAAAAATAATCACTGTTCAACGGATGTTTTATCAGTCGACGACCGGCACAGTTCTTTCAAGAGTGTTAAAGAATTCAATAGTTTATAACACTAGCATGCGCGTGACCGAATCGCGACACGGATGCTCCATAAAATTTTGGGTAGGATACACGAACGAGAAAGCACCTGCTCTCGTTATATTCAGCCAGTCATAACGATATGTGTTTATTACAATTAGAACTTGCCGTTAGGATTATATCAGTCCACATTATTTTTTCGTAACCGTCGCGTCGTGGTTGATTGTTGTTCTCCCTACACGACACACGAAACATCACCTTTTGGATAAATATTGACAGTGCGTCGTAAACACTGAAATTAAACGCAAAATTTGTGTATCAAACATTTTCAATTACCTCTCCATAACATGTAAGGTACATGCTGTAGCCACGGCATCAACAAAACACTCCGCCCACGCTCCACGAAAACTACGCCACACTCCCCACCCCTGCTCTGCGCTCGGCAGAGAGGCGACTATCGATAGTCAACGATTCAGTTCTATGCTTACAGGCTGTCACGCTATTCCACAGCAGAACACTTCACGAGAAAATAAATGAATCAAAAAACACTGAGTTTGCAGATATTTATTCTGAAATACTAAATTTTGAAACTAAAGTGCATGAAGCTACTAGCTAAACAAATGACTGGCTTAACTTCAACTTTACTGTATAAAAAAATGACTTTCAGTAATGTTAGTGCAATGTAATGCAAAATTTAGAAAAAGGAAGCAATTTACGTTTGATTATTGAAAAATTGAATTGAATTTATTGTAAGCAAATGGGGAATTGACTTTACTTTGAAAATAAAAACAATAAAACACAAACCAAGCCAGCAGAACTCACTCGCTAAGCTAAATACTGAATAAACGAAACTGTGCGCTCTTAATTTGTGCTGTATCTTTAGTTACTAGTTTTACCATTGAAATTTTCCGTTAATTTAAATGAATGAATACTCAAAATTGCAAATTAGTTAAGCCTCTGTTATGCAATACGAGAATGAACTGTTACTGAGGCAGAAAATTTAGACTGAAACTGAGGACAATGACAACGCAGGTACCCTACAAGTTTTAACTATTGCAGGTTATTATTCAGATTACCGATACATTGTGAAAGAAATGTCGCTGAGTAATATCTATATCAGTTTATAATGGTAGGTGTGTGGACGACGAAGAATGTAGCCGACGATAAGGTTGAGTTGCCGCTGTTGCTGCTGCCGCTGCTGGTTAGTGACCCCGAATCGTCTCCAGAGCCACGGATAATTATTTAACAGGCAATAGTTGAAATTGCCCCTTCCTCCTCCAGTCCACTCCTACAGTGTTGTCCATTCTAGTGAATTAACGGATTTAGTGCGCCTACACTGGCGCGATCATAGCGGAACACTGCGTCTGCGGGAG
The DNA here is from genome assembly GCF_023897955.1 of Schistocerca gregaria. Classification (NCBI taxonomy): domain Eukaryota; kingdom Metazoa; phylum Arthropoda; class Insecta; order Orthoptera; family Acrididae; genus Schistocerca; species Schistocerca gregaria. The sequence goes on along the minus strand of NC_064921.1, from coordinate 822,217,703 downwards.
TGCGCAACAAACACTTGCGCACTCTTTCATGACTCAAGCTACTTTGCTTCCTCTCTCCTCGCAACGCGACAGACACTCTCCATACGCAAAGATAAACAATGGGACAGCTACAGCCATTTCGTCGATGCTTTCGGGACAGTTACATAGACTTCCCTTGGCTATTACCCAGCAAATTACAGTATTTTCATTATAATTAAAATCAGTGATACACACATAAAGTTTTGCGTCACCCCAGTTCCAAGAGCTCCTGAAGATCGACGTTGACTGTGGGTATTGTATGACAGACACAGTTCCTTTGACTGTTCTGACATGTCATTAAACCCGCCCAAAAATGTAAACAACTATGCACGAACAGCGGATATTAGACGGAGGGGGTCCGACAGCCGACCAGTTCGTCATTCCACCTGGAAGCAGGTACACGGCTCGTGTTGTCTGTAGTTCAACCACGCCCTGTTCGATCGCGTCCGCATTGTTACTTTGTGCCAGGAAGGGCTCTCAACATGGGAATTGTCCAGGCTTCTCATAGTAAACCAAAGCGATGTTGTTCGGTCATGTAGGAGATACAGAGAGACAGGCACTGTCGATGACATGCCTCGCTCAGCCAGCTCAAGGACTACTACTGCAGTGGATGACCGCTACCTGCGGATTATTGCTCGGAGGAACCCTGACAGGAACGCCACCATTTTGAATAATCCTTTTCGTGCAGCCACAGGGCTTCTTGTTATTACTCAGACGGTGCGCAATAGGCTGCAATAATGTGCAACTTCACTCCCGACTTCCAAGGCGAGGTGCATCTTTCAAACCACGACATCATGCAGCGCGGTACAGATGGGCTCAACAACATGCCACATGGAGCACTCAGGATTGGCATCACGTTCTCTTCGCCGATGAGTGTAGCATATGACTTAAACCAGACAATCGTCGGAGACGTGTCTGGAGGAAACCTGGTCAGGCTGAACGATTTTGACACATTGTCCAGCGAGTGCAACAAGGTGAAGGTTCCCTGTTTTTTGTAGTGGCATTATGTGGGTCCGAGAACGCCGCTGGTGGTAATGGCTGTACGATTACGTGAATGCCATCCTCCGAACGATAGAGTTCTCATATCGGCAGCATATTTGCGAGACATTCGTCTTCATGAACGACAATTGGCACCCCCATCATGCACATCTTGTGAATGGCTTCCTTCAGAATAACGACATCGCTCGACTAGAGTGATCAGCATGTTCTCCAGACATGAACCCTATCGCACATGCCTGGGATACACTGAAAAGGGCTATTTATGGACGACGCGACCCACCAACTAACCTGAGGGATCTACGCCTAATCGCCGTTGAGGAGTGGGACAATCTGTAGCAACAGTGCCTTGATGAACTTGTGGATAGTATGCCACGACGAATACAGGCATGCATCAATTCAAGAGGACAGGCTACTGGGTATTAGAGGTACCAATGTGTACAGCAATATGGACAACTACCTCTCTAGATCTCACCGTATGGTGGTACAATATGCAATGTTTGGTTTTCAAATGCAATAAAAAGGGCGGAAATGATGTTTGTGTTGATTTCTATTCCAATTTTCTGTACGGGTTACGAAACTCTCGGAACCTAGGTCTGAGTGGGGTACTGTCGGCTGGGGTTGCCCCAGGGATCAGTGTTGGGGTCACTCTTGTTACTTATTTATATAAATGAAATGCCCTCTAGTAGTATGGTTAACTCTAAAATATTTCGGTTTGTTGATGACACTAGTTTGGTAGTAACGTAAGTTTTGTTCAACATATGCTCGGTTTCAAATAGTGCAGTACATGACCTAAGTTCATGGCTTGTAGAAAATAAACTAAAGTTAAATCACAGTAAGGCTTAGTATTTACAGTTTCTAACACACCGATACTAAAAGATATCAGATAGATTATATCATGGTAAGACAGAGATTTAGGAAGGAGGTTTTAAGTTGTAAGACATTTCCAGGGGCAGATGTGGACTCTGACCACAATCTATTGGTTATGACCTGTAGATTAAAACTGAAGAAACTGCAAAAATGTGGCAAATTAAGGAGATGGGACCTGGATAAACTGAAAGAACGAGAGGTTGTACAGAGTTTCAGGGAGAGCGTAAGGGAACAATTGACAGGAATAAGTGAAAGAAATGCGGTAGAAGAAGAATGGGTAACTTTGAGAGATGAAGTAGTGAAGGTAGCAGAGGTCAAAGTAGGTAAAAAGACGAGGGCTAGTAGAAATCCTTGGGCAACAGAAGAAATATTGAATTTTTATTGATGAAAGGAGAAAATATAAAAATGCAGTAAATGAAGCAGGCAAAAAGGAAAACAAACGTGTCAAAAATGAGATCGACAGGAAGTGCAAAATGGCTAAGCAGGGATGGCTTGAGGACAAATGTAAGGATGTAGAAGCTTATCTCACTAGGGGTAAGATAGATACTGCCTACAGGAAAATTAAAGAGACCTTTGGTGAGAAGAGAACCACGTGTATGAATATCAAGAGCTCAGATGGCAACCCAGTTCTAAGCAAAGAAGGGAAGGCAGAAAGGTGGAAGGAGTATATAGAAGGTTTATGCAAGGGCGATGTACTTGAGAACAATATTATGGAAATGGAAGAGGATGTAGATGAAGACGAAATGGGAGATATGATACTGAGTGAAGACTTTGACAGAGCAATGTGTACAACCAGTGGGTGGGGGATTATTTTATGACCTCAACAAAAAATTTATAAAATATACACTTCATTAATTATAGTTGACTTTTATTCACCGCATACTTTTTAAAGAGATATTAATATGTGCAAATGGTCGTGAAGCTGGAAATACTGAATGTGACATTCATTGTGAAACATTACATTTACTGCTACGACAGTTTTTGGGTTTCGTTTGACTGAAGGATAAAAATTTAAAGCAAAATTTTATAATATGAACTACCTGATTACATTACAATATTTTCAACAGATGGATACAAAATAGCGCCTCCAACCCCCTTAGTATCGCGAGGGTTAATCGGCAAGAATTAACGAAATGCACGACAAAGATATAAATTTACTAGATTTGTTTTAATCAGGAAAGCAAGCCAACCGTAGTCTCTGCCTCCTGTTCCCAAGACCGAAACTGGATTTATTGTATGGTATCTGTCCTTGTCACTCCCGTAAAGCCAGCCAGCTCCCTTAAACACAGTAGCATGAGTCGCTTCATAGGGAACAGCGAAAGTAGTGACTGGACAGGGAAGTGTAGTCACCAACCCCTCCCATTCGTCCCCGTCCCCCCCCCCCCCCCTGTTCTTCACACTTGCATTTGGTGGCTGCTGTAAAGTTTGGAGAGAAGTGGTAGATGAGGTATGGTAGATGAGGTATTGGCGAAAGTAAAACTGTGAAGACTGGTCGTGAGTTGTGCTTGGGTAGATTAGTAGGTAGAGCATTTGCCTGCGAAAGGCAAAGAAATTGGCTTCCAGTCCCAATGAGGTGTACGGTTTTAATCAGCAGGGAAGTTTCGTATCAGTGTACACTCTGCTGCCGAGTGAAAATGCGTCTGGAAACATTCCCCCAGGTCTGTCAGTCTAACGTCTAATACAACAGGTCCTTCACTTCTTAAAACCTGTGTTGGATTTCAGCTATAAACGAGAAAAACGGTGAATCTCGGCTCCACAGCTTTTCGCCCTGCGTCACACTTCTTACATTTAGTTTCTAAATTTGACGAGTTAGAGGTACGATTCAGAGTCATTTTGATGACCCATTCCATTTCCTTAAATGGTTACTCGATCCATTTTTTAAATAATTACCCATTCCTTTTTTGAAAAAAAAACCAGTGATCAATTCTGAATTTGTAAATGGCTACCCTCACCATTTCTTTAAGCAGTGCCCTACACTGAAAGGCAAATATAGCATTTTATGTAAAATATTTTATACCATTTTATGTAAATATCTTTGACTTTCATGGAAATTATATAACGTCAAACCAATTATCACATCATTTTAATATTACGTTGATCAAATACTGACTTATGTATGTATATGCAAATATCAATGACTGCCATGAAAATAATGGAACTTGAGGCCATTTTTACACATACCTTTAATATTACATTATTAAAAACAGAGGTACGTATATGTACAGAAATATATTAGACTTTATCCCAAATACTGCATATCTTGACTTTGTTACCTATTCAAATGAAGTTTATGTAGTTCCTTACTGCATTTCTTCGAACTTGCCGGCATTTTAATACAGTTTACTGTCTCATTGTAATTCTACCGTGTGACTGCCTGGAGAGGAGGAGGGGAGATGGTACGAAACACAGTTGTGCTAGTTCTACCATCTTTAATTTATTTTTTCACGATAGCACAAGTGCTTCGGCAACTTTGTATTATAATTGGCTTTAGAGGAGAGAAGGAGGCTGAAAGAGTGGCTTGGTGACACCATCGATATTGTTGATGAATTTAATGATAAGATTGCCACTCCATGCAGGCAGCCCGCTCTAACATTTGCATTTATTTTTCTTTTGGTGCCAAATGGCCTCTATCTTGGAGTGTGACATCAGTGGTATCACATACTTCCACATTGTGTTTAAGTGCAAAGTGGGCTAGAATGCCCATAGATGCGAGGATTGGAACTTAAATACTGACAACTATTTATTCATAACCGATACCAAAGAGTTAGATGTTTGCACCTGTTACTGTCCTTCAAAGTAGTCACCAGCGTTGTGTAGAACCCGTTGCCAGCGATGTGGAAGGCTTAGTATACCGTTGAGAGAGCCTGTTCTGTTGATGGTACGAATGGAGAAGATCTAAAGTTATGGTGATTCTCGTGTACGCCTGTGATGGTGTTATCCTAACGCATTACGTTCCTCCACGCCAGACCGTCAATGCACAGTATTACTGTTCGTTTTTGTAGAATCACCTGCGACCAGCTTTTCGAAAGAAGCGGCGATCATTTTGCACGACAATGTGCGGACGCATACAGCGGAAGCTGCGGCTGCTCTGTTCGGTCGATGGGACTGGGAAGTACTGTACCATCCACCATACTCCCCGGACTTAGGTCCTTGTGACTTTGATTTGATTGCGAAAATGAAGGAACCACTTCGTGGCATTCACTTCAGAACTGTTCCATAGATTTGACAGGCAGTAGACCGCTGCATTCGCACCATCAACAGAACGGGCTCTGCTAACGGTATACTACGCCTTCCACATTGCTGGCAACTGATTCTATACAATGCTGGTGACTACTTTGAAGGACAGTAACAGGTACAAATATGTAACTCTTTTGTATCGGTTGCGAATAAATAATTGCCACTATTTAAGTTCCAACCCTCGTATAATATTTATGGTTAGCTGGCTATCTAAACTTATGTATTTTAGTAATGTTTTAAATTTCACTGTGTAAATTATTATGCAATTTAATTCCCTAATAGAAAATGCTGTTTTAAGGGTTTGTTTGTTTTTCTTTGGTAAATGTAATTACGAAGTGGCTTTCGTCCTCTGGTGATTTAAAGAACTAATAGTGAAATGCGTATAAATTGGCTGTACACTTGATACACATGGCCTTAATTCAGCATACATATTTGTTGCTCAATAAAGTTTTAATTTGTCCGTTAAATGGGATGTTGATCGAACTAACAGACTATGGCATCGACAGTATTATACTCGTATTTGTTACACTGTAATGCATTCAGAGAAGCGGGTTAGGTACACATTCTATGTATCTGTATGGCCTGTTCCTTAAAAGATGCCTTACGACAGATGGAGTGGAAATATGGCTGCAGCTTCTTTCACACTACCGTCTACGTGTAAGTCGTTGCTGAGCCGTGCTGAGCCCGGCTTAGGCGTTGCTTTAAAACTTGGCTGTTACTCTGCGTTTTGTTTCCCTCGGTTATTGCGGTTATGCCGTGGTTCTTCCTCTTTCTACATATGGCATCAGCGATGTGCATCGATATTTGCACCGTATACCATCTTTGGTCTTATGTTTATACACTACTGGCCATTAAAATTACTACAACGAGAAGAAATGCATATAATAAACGGGTATTCGTTGGTGAAATATATTGTACTAGACCTGACATGAGATTGCATTTTCACGCAATTTTGGTGCATATATTCCGGGAAATCAGTACCCAGAACAACCACCTCTGGCTGCAATAACGGCCTTGATACGCCTGGGCATTGAGTCTAACAGAGTTTTAATGGCGTGTACAGGTACAGCGCCCCATGTAGCTTCAACACGATACCACAGTTCATCAAGAGTAGTGACCAGCTTATTGTGACGAGCCAGTTGCTCGGCCACCATTGACCAGACATTTTCAGTTGGTTAGAGATCTGAAGAATGTGTTGGCCAGGGCAGCTGTAGAACATTTTCTGTATTCACAAAGGCCCGTACAGGACCTGCAACATGTGGTCGTGCATTATCCTGCTGAAATGTAGGGTTTCGCAGGGATCGAATGAAGGGTAGTGCCACGGGTCGTAACACAACTGAAATGTAACGTCCACTTTCAAAGCGCCGACAATGCCAACAAGAGCTGACCCTGACGTGTAACCAATGGCACCCCATACCATCAAGCCAGTGATACGGCAGTATGGCGATGACGAATACACGCTTCGAATGTGGGTTCACCGCGATGTCGCCAAACACGGACGCGACCATCATGATGCTGTAGACAGAACCTGGATTCATCCGAAAAAATGACGATTTGCCATTGTGCACCCAGGTTCGTCGCTGAGTAAACCATCGCAGGCGCTCCTGTCTGTGATGCAGCGTCAACGGTAGCCGCAGCCATGGTCTCCGAGCTGATAGTCCATGCTGCTACAAACGTCGTCGAACTGTTCGTGCAGATGGTTGTTGTCTTGCAAACGTCCCCATCTGTTGACTCAAGGATAGAGACGTGGCTGCAAGTTCCGTTACAGCCATGAGGATAAGATGCCTGTCATCTCGATTGCTAGTGATACGAGGCCTTTGGGATCCAGCACGGCGTTCCGTATTACCCTCCTGAACCCACCGATTCCATATTCTGCTAAAAGTCGTTGGATCTCGACCAACGCGAACGGCAATGTCGCGATACGATAAACCGCAATCGCGATAGGCTACAATCCGACCTTTATCAAAGTCGGAAACGTGATGGTCCTTACACGAGGCATCACAACAACGTTTCACCAGGCAACGCCGGTCAACTGCTGTTTGTGTATGAGAAATCGGCAGTCTCTGTGCAGTGTCGGAGCGTGTGGGGGCTGGTCTGAGTGCTGCGAGGTTCTTGGCTCACCGACACAGGACATGAAATTTGAGTGGCGATTTAATTACCGAAGCCACGTCTGTTCACGTTGTTCCCTTGTTTGATGGTTCGCTGTTGGCGGTATTCCTGGAAGCAACAGTGTTCGAATTGGTGAAGATTTAGCCGCCGTATGGTGGAATTAACTATATTTGTCGGTTTGAAATTCAAGTTCACCAGCGGAATTTTCTGCCTTGTGGCCGTTAGTGTTCCGGTTACCTGCCCTGGTCGTTGACGTAATTTTCGGCAGTGTCCTTACCTCACCTGTTGTCGCTGACCAACAAGGTTTGTATTTTTTGACAGCTTAATGTATTTTTGGTTGTGGGCGGCTATGTCTATAACTTTTTGGCTTTGCCCATACTGCCTTTCGTGTTGGCGTTTAAGTGTGTATTTTTAATGGCTGATAGCTGATGGCTGGAATTTGTATGCTTGTAATTGTGTTTTTAAAATCAAATGCCTTTAGCCATTTTAAAAGTATGTTTTTCTAAATTGAGCAAGTCTTCCATCGTCTGAAGATAAAGCTTGGGCATTGTTTCAATGCTTGGACATTGTTTCAAAGCATCGGCCTTCAGCCGCTTTAAGTTTTAAGGTTCTTACTTGTCAAGTATTACCTTTTAGAAGATAAAGCTGTGGGCATTCTGCCTGTTGAGAATTTATTGTAGTGTGTTGTTTTTAAAAGCACCGGCCTTCAGCCGCTTTAAGTTTTAAGGTTCTTACTTATCAAGTATTACATTCTTTCAAGATAAAGCTGTGGGCCGTCTGCCTGTTGAAAATTTATAGTAGTTCTGTTGTTCTTAAAATAATGGTCCTTAAGATACTTTGAAAGTTTCGATTCTTACTTATCATGTCTTACATCACTTGGGCTTAAATACTATGTAAGGTTAAAGCCTGGATCCCTCTGTCTCAAAACATATTAATAGCTGTTGTATTTAATTCATGGGCCTATAGCCATTTTAGAGTTAATGTCGTTTTCTGTCGATAATCAAGCACTGTAATGTTTGGACAACTACATAAAGTTTTATGTTTGGAGTTTAACTGACAGCCGCTCATTCTGGCCCCCTTCCACAATTCCTATTACTTGTCTTGCCCTGCGGGTTTAGCAGCACGTCTCAGCTGTTTTCAGACATTTTATTCAGGTTATCGCAACTGCAATTGTAAGATCCCTAAGATGCTAGTATATGAGCAGTAGGGTACTGAAGCTCCCAGGACACTTTTGATATCAGATTGATATGTAAATTTATTCAGTTGATCAATTATAACTCCCACCCCCACCCCCATAACAGTCCCACAACCAACTACCACCTACACCTACACCTCCACCCGAAACCCACCACATCACCAGATGACGTCATGTGTTTTCCTCAGCCTGCACATTGCTCCCCTACCCCTGCCCCTCACCCATTCCCATTGGTAGGAATTGCAAATATGATGGCAATTTCGAATTATGGCGAAAATATTGAAATTTGATGGCAATTAGTTTGTCCCAACGCTACCCTGACATCCCACCCCACCCCACCGCACCCGGAAGTGGTCTGAAGTTCAAAATAATATTGCTATTTCCAGGACACTAACTCTGGTACTTTTGGACAGAAAGTCCAAGTGCACCCACAACACAAGGAAACTGTCCAGATGCAGAAGACGAATGTTAGGTTAGTATACTTTGTTTATTTTGATTGAGAAGTTGAACTACAGATGGGTCTTAACTATATATTTAGTTGTAGAGATCACGCTAATTACACAGCTATATACATAGCACTACCTAAATAATGCATAAAATAGCAATGGGACTCTAAAATTTCCATACAACTGATGTTATCTTTCTGGGAAAAGATTTAACAATACCACTCAACAGAGAGGAGTTTGATAAGTGTATTAGCTGCAAGCACGCAGCTGAGGACTGTATCTGTTGCTGTATGACTTCAGAGTTCGCTACAGATGCCTGACCGGCAATCGCTCTAAAGCCCAGGTAATCGAAAAAGATACATGTGACTACTGCTGATGGAAAACGTTTCACTGTTCTAATTACACAGTGAATTGGTGGTGACAAAAATCAGCAATCATAATCAATGGGGGAAAATGTAGTTCCGAAAGATGGCAGAGGGGTGGCAGTTGAACATGCATTTTCCTCATAGTACGGCTGAGAACTAGCAAAATTATAGGCACTCGCACCTCCCTTAATTCATTCCACTACCTCCCTCCCCCCTCCTTCCACCTTTGGCGGGAGGGGGGGGATAAACTGCTACAGTGTGCCATGCATTTATCTCTAGCATACTGCCATCCTCCTTGATCACTGGCTGCACCCAGCCTTGAGGCAATGGTCTAGGCATCAGCCGTTCGCCAACATCTGTTGCGATAACTCAGGACCATCCCAAGTACAAACTGTTTGTTCATCGAAACAAGTAGCTGCACTGCACTGCCCCTCACTCTGCGTCTTCAGTTGTGGGGTAGTTGCCCTGGTGACCTCGCACACAGAACTCCCACCAAATAAAGTGGCCAACTTTCTGAACGTGAAAAAGCTTCACTCTATCAATAGTATTTAACGTCAATGCACTTCTTGTATATGTGTATCATTTAAAAAGGAAAACACACTCAGTATAGTTTTTATGTTTGCAGCATCTTATTATTATGCGACACCTAACAAAGAGAAAAAAAAAACCACAGCACCGCCATCGATCATAGATGACCAGACTGCAGAGGCCTACATATGTGCACCCTGCATAAAACTGAGGAAAAAATACTTCCACTACGTTGCTGCGATAACTACTGATCACCGCAGAGTGTCCTCATTATATCGAAACCATCATTGGAGTAAAGAAAAAGCGAGAATCTTAACTCCAAAGAAAAATTGCCATTTTTGCTCCTTAACTGTTCTCTACTGATCTGTCCGTAAAGTTTCTATCATAGAGCAACTATCATTTGTAATAGCAGCAGATTTTTGGGTTCTAGTTTTGTAAGCAGTTTGATCACGTCAACTTATTTCACACACTATACTCACATGTCGGTAAAAACACTCATTTCGACGTTCTACAATGAGTTATAATTAAGGTAGTGTCTACTGTATAGTTAGAAATTATGAAGTATGAAATAACATAGGGTTTGTGGTAACACATTTTTAAACACACAGTTGTGATGATAATAATTAAAACAGTTGTGATTCCATTAGAATAAATACAGTGGAGTTCTGTTAGTTTTATAAGGAAAATTAATGTAGTTTTGAGAGATCTATATGCATCCAAACTTTAATCAGTTATACCACTGCTTATAATAGAACCTCCTATAAGATTTTACCACACCTCTCTGCTCCTAATGTATCAAAAAACGAATATCATCTTTGTGTTGACACCAAGCAATTACATATACATGTATCACTCCACTGGAGCTGGTGGGCAGTGGTCGAAGTCTCTTGCACAGATCTGCACGAAGTTTTGTCAACAATACTGTAGGAAGATAATATCCAACAGACTATTAATCACAAGAGAGGGTTCCCCTATTCTTCTTTCATAAGCAGTTTAGTATATTGTTTTCTCTTTTTTGTTATTCTAACAGTTCCAAGCAGTGTACAACTACAGCTTTGTGCACCACCACTTTTTCTACTACATCCGGTCCGTGTCACATGCTAAACCGACATTAAAACGTTTCAGTCCATTGGCTCTTACAGAAAGCTGAACAATGCATGGTGTAGCTGTCAAGCTACCACCACACAGAAGTTGGTAGAAGTAAAATGCACAGGTGATGTTACCCAATGAAAAAAGTCGCGAATACATCGCAACGTGTCGAAATTGGAAGAGCTTGCGGAATTGTAGAACATTTCCAACAGATATCCAAAGGTGGTATTGTGGCTCGCGTTGGTGCTGTTCGTTGGTTTCCACCCTCTGTTGGAGACCAGACCGTATCGTTTGTCTTCTTCTCGTGCTGACTGGCGCCATTTGGCTTCACCAGCGTTGCCTGCCCGCTAGTGGCAGCAGTGGCGCTTATGGATTTGTAGTAACTGTTGCCCTATCTTGTTCTTCTGGGTCGTGTGAGTGGGGCAGTTCAGTTGAGGACTCAGAAGGAGGCAGATCCGCACGGTGCTTGAACACTCCGAGACCGCTGGCAGCGCACATGGACTGCTGGATCGAAGGTCCATGGTCACGAAGGTGCAGGACCTGGTTGTAAACCGCATCCTGCATGTTCTAAGTTGAGTGCATTTGGATTGAAGTAGAGAAACCTCCGCTATTGTGAGATCCTGTAGTCATGGACTGTGCGGCTGGTCCCGGCGGAGGTTCGAGGCCTCCCTCGGGCATGGGTGTCTGTGTTTGTCTTTAGTATAACACTCATTCGCTCTGCGAACGTCGAGGAGTGCGGACGCTTAGCTCTGGGTGTGTCGCTGGGCGTTGGCTTGCTACGTTCACTTGTGTTAACGTGCCACAGCAATGCCTCTGCGACGTGCATGGCGTCGTCGTGTTTATTGTATTTGCTGTTTTATTGTGTGTATCTAAATTTTTTATTTAACTGCCATTTTTGGCGTTACAGCAAGTTTCAATGATTGTTCTACTAAGTTTAGCATCATTTTGTCTTACCGGTTTGGTGATCAGTAACCTGTCTTTTTAAATTAACCTTTGCAATTGCATTGCTATTTTACAGTATGTTTGTTAAATTTTTATAATTGCCGTTCTTGGTGTTAAAGGCTTTTAGCCGTGAGTGTGGTTACTTGCTTTAAAATTCTAATTGGGATCACATTGGCTTGTTTTTAAAACATAATTTGCTGTGTCTGTATTTTATACTCATTTGGTAAATTGTAACACACTGAAAGAAGTGGTAATTACACAGATGTTTATTCCTTCATTAATAATGTGTGATATCTTTATTTATTGCTGAGTCTGGAATTACCGTTTTTAAATAAATGTGTGCAATTTCACCAAAAGGGAACCACCAGTAACTGATTGTGGCCGCATCCACAATCGTAACCGAATCCAGCTTTCCTTGACTACCAGGTTTCAGGTACCCTATACAGTTAATCTCATCTACCACAGTGATGGGGTAGCGGATATCTCAGTGTTCTGTTTCGAAGAGCATTGTTCTCTTATTTTTCATATACATGTTCACTGTACTGGTATTGAGCCTCGCTGGAAGGTGTTTCCACAGCACATGTGAGATTGTAATAATAAAATCTTATTGGTGAAAATAACAAACATCTGAAGGGCATCGCAGTATATAGAAATAGGATAACTCTGCAGCATTGAGGAACGCATCCAAATAACTGGGGAGGTGATGACCCCAACGCTGAATATTATTCTGCTCAGTGACAAGTAGCAGGCAGTGTTCCGCCAAGGCTCTTTCCATCTCAACCAAATGGCGTCAGTGGTAATGAAAAGCATATCAGTGGATGCATTGAACCGTCAGGAGTCGTTCAATGTGGAATGACGTACTGTAATACGCACTGCAGTTGACGGTGTGCCGAATCTTTGGAGTTTCACCAGTCGTTCCGTAATTTCAATGCCAGCCAGTGACAAAGCACAATGCTTCCAAATTTCTGTACCATCACTAAATCACCTCTCCAATACTTTGTAAGTACAATATAACAGATTGGGAATGCAGATAGATGACAGTGCAATACGTCCATTCAATCATATACACCAAACTATAATAGTTGTTCCACAATTTCGACGCCACACAGTAGAATGATTACCAGATTCTGTATCATCGCTAAATCACCCTTCCACTACTTTTCAAGTTACGTATATTGAATTGTGACGGCAAATAGATGACTGTGCTCTATATTCATTCGGTCATATACACCAAACTATACCAAACAGCGTTCCATACCGATGCAATTAGATTATCTATATATTCCAGCATATAGATGATAGTGCAGAATTTATGGTTACGACTGGACATCTTTCCCTGTATGGATGGGTGTCACAGGGTATTCTCGCATTTGTAAGATAAAATCGGAGATAGACAGATCCCTCCCACATTGTCCTTGACAAACCCTCCCTGCTCCACTGTTGCCAATTTAATTTATTTCTTTTTCATTTATTTACATGTCAAGTTCCATAGGACCAAACTGAGAAGCAAATCTCCAAGATCAGGGAACGTGTCAGTACACGAAATTACAACATAAAAGTAATAATAGATAAAAATAAATGTTCATGAACACGAAAAAAGTCAGTCCATAAGTTTAAGTAAACTCAATCAACAATACAATAAGAATCAGCTTAATTTTTCAAGGAACTCCTCAACAGAGTAGAAGGAATAATCCACGAGGAAACTCTTCAGTTTCGATTTGAAAGCGCGTGGATTACTATTAAGATTTTTGAATTCGAGTGGTAGCTTATTAAAAATAGATGCACCAGTATACTGCACACCTTTTTGCACAAGAGTTACGGAAGTCCGTTTCAAATGCAGGTATGATTTCTACCAAGGATTAACTGAGTGAAACTGCTTATTGTTGGGAATAAGCTAATATTGTTAACAAGAAATTACACTGAGAACTATATATATATTGAGAGACCAGTGTCAAAATACCCAGACTCGTCTACAGGGGTCGACAAGAGGTTCGTGAATTTACACCACTTATTATCCGAACCGCCGTTTCTGAGCCAAAAATATCCCTTTAGAATGAGAAGTGTTACCACAAAATATAATACCATACGAAATAAGCGAATGAAAGTAAGCGACGTAGACTAATTTTCGTGTCGAACGATCACTCGCTTCTGATACCATTCGAGTAGTAAAAATGGCAGTATTAAATCTTTGAACAACATCCTGAACTTGGGCTTTCCACGACAGCTTACTATCGGAACACCTAGAAATTCGAACTCTTCAGTTTCTCTAAACATATACCTTATCTGTGAAATGAAAACGTCAGATTTTGTTGAACTGTGTGTTGTTGTTGTCTTCAGTCCTGAGACTGGTTTGATGCAGCTCTCCATGCTACTCTATCCTATGCAAGCTTCTTCATCACCCAGTACCTACTGCAACCTACATCCTTCTGAATCTGCTTAGCGTACTCATCTCTCGGTCTCCCTCTACGATTTTTACCCTCCACGCCGCCCTCCAATGCTAAATTTGTGATCCCTTGATGCCTCAAAACATGTCCTACCAACCGATCCCTTCTTCTAGTCAAGTTCTGCCACAAACTTATCTTCTTCCCAATCCTATTCAATACCTCCTCATTAGTTACGTGATCTATCCACCTTATCTTCAGTATTCGTCTGCAGCACCACATTTCAAAAGCTGATATTCTCTTCTTGTCCAAACTAGTTATCGTCCATGTTTCACTTCCATACATGGCTACACTCCATACAAATACTTTCAGAAACGACTTCCTGATACATAAATCTATATTTGATGTTAACAAATTTCTCTTCTTCAGAAACGCTTTCCTTGGCATTGCCAGTCTACATTTTATATCCTCTGTACTTCGACCATCATCAGTTATTTTACTTCCTAAATAGCAAAACTCCGTTACTACTTTAGGTGTCTCATTTCCTGATCTAATTGCCTCAGAATCATCCTATTTAATTTGACTACATTCTATTATGCTCGTTTTGCTTTTGTTGATGTTCATTTTATACCCTCCTTTCAAGACACTGTCCATTCCGTTCAACTGCTCTTCCAAGTCCTTTGCCGTCTCTGACAGAATTACAATGTCATCGGTGAACCTCGAAGTTTTTACTTCTTCTCCATGAATTTTAATACCTACTCCAAATTTTTCTTTTGTTTCCTTTACTGCTTGCTCAATATACAGATTGAATAACATCAGGGAGAGGCTACAACCCTGTCTCACTCCTTTCCCAACCACTGCTTCCCTTTCATGCCCCTCGACTCTTATGACCGCCATCTGGTTTCTGTACAAATTATAAATAGCCTTTCGCTCCCTGTATTTTACCCCTGCCACCTTTAGAATTTGAAAAAGAGTATTCCAGTCAACATTGTGAAAAGCTTTCTCTAAGTCTACAAATGCTAGAAACGTAGGTTTGCCTTTTCTTAATCTTTCTTCTATGATAAGCCGTAAGGTCAGTATTGCCTCACGTGTTCCAACATTTCTACGGAATCCAAACTGATCCTCCCCGAGGTCCGCATCTACCAGTTTTTCCATTCGTCTGTAAAGAATTCGCGTTAGTATTTTGCAGCTGTGACTTATTAAACTGATAGTTGGGTAATTTTCACATCTGTCAGCACCTGCTTTCTTTGGGATTGGAATTATTATATTCTTCTTGAAGTCTGAGGGTATTTCGCCTGTCTCATACATCTTGCTCACCAGCTGGTAGAGTTTTGTCATGACTGGCTCTCCCAAGGCCGTCAGTAGTTCTAATGGAATGTTGTCTACTCCGGGGGCCTTGTTTCGACTCAGGTCTTTCAGTGCTCTGTCAAACTCTTCACGCAGTAGCGTATCTCCCATTTCGTCTTCATCTACATCCTCTTCCATTTTCATAATATTGTCCTCAAGTACATCACCCTTGTATGAACCTTCTATATACTCCTTCCACCTTTCTGCCTTCCCTTTTTTGCTTAGAACTGGGTTGCCATCTGAGCTCTTGATAATCATACATGTGGTTCTCTTCTCTCCAAAGGTCTCTTTATTTTTCCTGTAGGCAGTATCTATCTTACCCCTAGTGAGATAAGCTTCTACATCCTTACATTTGTCCTCTAGCCATCCCTGCTTAGTCATTTTGCACTTCCTGTCGATCTCATTTTTTAGACGTTTGTATTCCTTTTTACCTGCTTCATTTACTCAATTATATTTTCTCCTTTCATCAATTAAGTTCAATATTTCTTCTGTTACCCAAGGATTTCAAGCAGCCCTCGTCGTTTTACCCACTATCCTCTGCTGCCTTCACGACTTCATCCCTCAGAGCTACCCATTCTTTTTCTACTGTGTTTCTGTCCCCCATTCCTGTCAATTGTTCCCTTATGGTCTCCTTGAAACTCTGTACAACCTCTGGTTCTTTCAGCTTTCGAAATGTGGTGCTACAGACGAATACTGAAGATAAGGTGGATAGATCACGTAACTAATGAGGAGATATTGAATAGGATTGGGGAGAAGAGAAGTTTGTGGCACAACTTGACTAGAAGAAGGGATCGGTTGGTAGGACATGTTTTGAGGCATCAAGGGATCACAAATTTCGCATTGGAGGGCAGTGTGGAGGGTAAAAATCGCAGAGGGAGACCAAGAGATGAATGCACTAAGCAGATTCAGAAGGATGTAGGTTGCAGTAGATACTGGGAGATGAAGAAGCTTGCACAGGATAGAGTAGCATGGAGAGCTACATCAAACCAGTCTCAGGACTGAAGACAACCACAACATCATGTGTAGTGCGAGTATTTAAATTTAGAGGAAGTATTGTGATCGCATGGGGGTGTTTCTCGTGGTTAGGGCGTGTTCCTCTAATTGCCCTTTAGTCAATTCTAAATGCGGAATAATATGAACGAATTTTACAGCTCGTTTGACAGCACTATGTGTTTGATCAGCGGGACAATGCAACCTGTAATAAAGTAGCCTCTTTCTTGCAGTTGTCTGTGGACAGTAACATTCCTGACAATTGCCTGGTCTCCCGTGGTCCTGACCTGAGTACAATGGAACATCTTTGGCTTGAGTTTGTGCATCGGCTTCGTCCCACACGCCAGACTCCAATTACCTTCTCCGGTTTCCCGATCTTGAG
This sequence comes from Schistocerca gregaria, assembly GCF_023897955.1. NCBI lineage: Eukaryota > Metazoa > Arthropoda > Insecta > Orthoptera > Acrididae > Schistocerca > Schistocerca gregaria. The sequence goes on along the minus strand of NC_064921.1, from coordinate 822,200,808 downwards.
GAACAATTGACTCTCATTTCTCGCTAGACACCCATACACCTCAGTGAAAATGTCTCTAGTAGAGTTCAAGCCGTCATAAGGGGGTTTAGTGGATACAGCTCATATTAGTGTCCCCTAACAGCTGCCTGGAGACCTTTGATCAGACTGTGTAAGGGTATATAATTTGGAGTGCAACAACTGGTCATTACGGAAAGTACAGCTCGTGGCTATATGAGGCCGACCAGGGGCTGCAGTGGAACACTACTACTTGGGGACATATGACTGTCTATAGATAACACGAACACACAAACACGACAAACACTGGTGAATCCCTGCAGCACATCAAAATTAACTTGTACCGTCAGGTGTAAACTAGTCGACCAAGAGGCAACGCAGGGAAGCGGAACTGCACACTAAAAGCAAATAAACCCAACCGCAGCTCTTATACCGTAATCGATTTACGACCAATCGACCACTTAAATGACACTCTTGGCCTGTCACAGACACTGCAGCTGGCCCAGGATACCTAGCAGGTGCCAAGCCCCAGTGGTACCCCGTCTCGAAAACTCTTTATATCGACCTAAGATATGACAACATTACGGGGCATTGCACGATACCCAAAACTAACAACCACCCTATCTTCGCATGCTCTGTCACTGACAGCAAGCAATTCGCTACTGCTCTTACTACCCGACCAAACGACCGCAAAAGTAGTTTTTCCTTGGCGCTTTCCTTGACACATTTTCACCTCTGCCCTTGAAACCGCTGCCCTTCGCTAGTTTTTCGTCCACTATCTATTTTCTCGATGCCACCGTATTAGTGGGTAATCTTGCCCAGATATACGGATAACATCACAACCCCACATTCCATGAGGTCCTCGTGTAGTAATTAACAAATATGGAGGTGACATAGTTTTTATGAGATGGTCACCACGTCATTGTGGGCATGGAAGGGCTCTACCCTTTGCGTGATCAAAAAAAATGCACTGGAACTTTCAGTTTCGGACCACGAACTTGGCAGGATACATGTCGGTTCGCGTGTCACTCAGCAGCACATTCCCGGCTGACACACTGTCTTACATGTGTGCTCTCAGCGCTTGTAAATTTTTCACTGACATACTTCATTCTCCGATAATATTTAACGGGTTTTTTCTTTCCTCCCTCCGGTTATGAGAACTTGCGCTGTTATTCAATAGTAAATGCTGGTTAGAACTTTGCAGCTTTTCATGAGGCGCAACCGTCGGGAAATGGATTTAGTAGTGGTTTAACGAACCGAGAGCTCTTTTTATTGTTGTGAATGAAAGACACTCGAAAGATGCGGTTAATTTGAAATTTAACTTTGATTGATTATGAGCTTTATCACCCTTAATGTGACAGTGATGAGTACATTGTATAGGGACTTTCGAGTCCGTCTACAGACTTTAACTATTATGAAACACCCTGGGTGCTGAGCTGACAGTTTGGACTCACTATATGTGCCAGTAGCATGCAGTAGCGTATGGACATTTTAATAAAAAAAATTAAAAAAAGTTTAATAGCGTAAGCGTAGGCTGCTGCAGCCGCTGTCACTCTCAATAAAATTCTTTAGCGCTGTCGACAGCACTGTCAATACATAAAACTGTCCCACGTTTCAGTCACTTATGCAAAAGATCTTCCTCAGGGCTTTTTATTAAGCTAGACTGTTGAATGTGAGAGACTTTAGATCTTATATAGCACCAGAGGAAGCTGCTTTACGTAATTTGATGGGACGCTTGATGGTAGAAGGGGTGTTAGGCGTTCGTTATTGGTGCGCCCTTGTCATTGGTGGGTAAAGACGTATCTCAGTGGTGTTTAGATCACGTCTTGCCATTGGTGGAAACAGATGAATCAGAAACGGACGGTAGTTGTGACGTAGCACCGCCTACTCGTTGTCAGGTGCTGGCAGCGGCGTGCCCACGCTCAGTGTGTGTACGACCACCGCTGTGCCCCGCTCGCACGTGTAAGTCGCTTTGCGCGCTGTCCGCTATCTAACGTCTCTCTCATTAGGCAGTGTAGCTCAGCATAAAGCCCTGAGGATGGCCGTCTACAATAGTGGCCGAAACGTCGGACAGTTTATGTATTGACAAAGCGGCCAACAACCCAGAACAGTTTAATTGACAAAGTTCAATAGCATTAACAGAAATGGGTTCGTCTTTGCTACATAGATTTGTAGTCGCTTGCATTTCTGTCACCAGCCTAATGATATGTTCTTATGCTTTTATGTTCTCTTACAGCTATTATACTGAATCAGAACTCCCCAAGTTGCGATAAAACACCTTCCCTTAGGTTTCGTGCTTTTATGTAGCGTTTAATCTTCATATTTTCTTGTCAGGTATACTTCACCATCTATTAGAAGCTCGTGTGAGCGCCACATGAAAAAAAGTGAGAGGCAGATGTAAATTTTCTTCTGGCGGACGCAATGCTAACGTGCCATGGTGTTTTTGTAACAAATTTGCCAAAGTACATGGTATGTCTCAGTACACGCTGGCGTGAACTGCGCTGTTCATTTAACCCGCCGAGTTATTTTTAATTTCCATTAAAGAAACAACCAAAAGAATTCTTCCGACAGTCACAAGGAACGACCACAAATGATACTAGTCTTTGTAGGAGCAACTTACATGCCACTTAGATCTGACACTTACGAATGCAGGGTCTCTCCCCCCCCCCCCCCCCCCCCCACCCACTCCACCCATCATCACCACCAGATAACGAATGGCCAGACACTTGGTGACATTTAGACTAGAACCCTCGAGGTTACGTTAACTATATTTCTATGAAACCTGATACGATCAAAGTTTCTGGAGCACTTTATCTTGATTTTTAATATAAAATTAGTCTTGATCGCACATTTATAAAAGTATGCTCTGTCTCGATTGCTAACTCATGATTTTCATATTTAAAATAGACATAAAAAATATTGTTCGCAAATACTTCTACGCACTTACAATATTTAACTTATAAAAAGAAAAGAAAATGAACGAGTGTAGCATAAGAATTTCGTTATACTGAGTAACTCGTCAAATGTAATACAATCATGTACAGTGTCATAAAAATTACTGTGTGGTCTATGATGCTACTATTTAACATAGAGACAAATGCACATCTGCTAGAGAGCACAACGGCGTGCACGGTAGCATGATTAAAGTTATCGTATAAAAAATCATACAAAAACAAAGGAAAAGACTATTGGAAGTTAAATTATGTGCAGTTAATGATCATATTTTAACATGATTTTCTATGGTATCCGGATGTTGTAGCCAATTGGAAACATACCACGCCATTAGTTTAACTATGTTTTTGAACACTAAAACCGGTTTCTTCCACCAGTGACGTTTTGCAAATGATTATGAACCCAGCGCCGATGAGATACACAGAAAAAGGGAAACAGCAACTCGTATTCTAATCTGTATGCTATTAGTAACCAACTTGTGACGAAACATGTAAACGTACTCGTACGGTACACTGTGGTGTATATTATAATTTTCATGCTGTTCTAACCGTGCACCACCAAAGACAAAATCGGTTCACAACAGTTACGTATACTGATTACATTACGGGTCGGGAGATGTACAGAAGTCTTATTTTACGAAAAGTTCATATTATTTGATGTTATTAATATATACAAAGTGTCCATCAAACGGTTCTAGTAAGAAATTCAGGAATGAAATAGAAGGAGTGGATCACCAATAAATCCCTTAGGATCTTCTTAAACTGAACTTTACTACTAGCTAAATTCGTTATGGCTGCTGGAAATATATTGTTAATGTGTGCTTCTGAATAATTGACACCTTTCTGGACCGGAGTAGGTAATCTTAAACTTTTGTAAAGATACTTAAAAGTTGTTCCCATGGAGCGAACTGTTGGTATATTATTTACGATAAATTTCATTAACGCGTCAATAACTGGGAAGCCATAGTCAGTTTATTTCGCCCTTGGTTTAAAGACCTCTTCGATAAACTGACTAATATTCCGTCTCTAATGACAAAGGGTTAACGTCCACCTTCCCGTTAAACTGTATCTGACGTGGAGGGGGATTTCTCTAAAAACTTTTTTCTTCCAGGCATTAGCATCTTGTTCCTGGCTGTGAGGGGGATAGACTTCTAACCAGCTTGGAAGAACAAGAGGTGTACATCAGCATGGATAAACCGGACTTGTACAACCTCGGGTGTGTTCCCCTCACGCAACTGGCCGCCAAACAGGTTGACGACCTGTGGTCGGTCTTCACGTGGCCGAGACAGCCACTGCCCGTGCTCGACATTGGCTGCGGGCCCGGTGACGTCGCCAGGAAGGTGGGTTCTTCACTTTCAGGCACGTTACTACTCCATCAGAGAAATCGACGACTAAGCAACTCTCTTGTGTTTTGTAAAGTATCGTCGCTCCTAGATACCTAGGACCACCGAGAAAAGGAGGTATACAGAGTGTTCATTTTCACAGAAGACACTGAAGTATCTCTAAACTACACTTCGGACCAAAAAACAGTTCAAATTCCAATTTGATTTTCTCGGAGGGGGACATCCAATGATACCATACTCAACCAGCCACTCAAACCCGCGCCTGGCTGGTATGGGCAACTTCGAAATCTTCAATGGGAACCCCCGTTTTTTTTGTTGCAGATTATGATTTTACGGCCAAATCTGTATACTTTTGTCTGAAGCATTTTCTTCTTTTCGCCACAGATGACACTGTAATCACAGGAACAGAAGTGGGTACCCCATCGTCATTTATAACATGATACTCAGTGGCCCTTGAATGACATTTGGGATCGCACCTCCATGCTGTGAAGTTAGGCCAGGCCAGTATTTCGTAAATTTTAATTGGAACCCCGTTCGCATCGTCGTATTCCTCCGACACATCAAACAGAGGAGTAACTGACGCGGCACTGTGCCCATGGCCGGCGACGAGCTCTACTCTCCTTTTCCATTTCGAGTAAGTGTTCAAACGCAGTATCGCCATCCCCAGTACACGTAATGATCCACTTTCCAAATGACAGTACACAGGACAGAAACATAGATGCGGGAATAGCAGCATCGCCGTTTCCGATTCTGTCGACCGTGTCTTCACGGCTTGTTGTCACATGCTGTTGCACTTTATCTTTTACATGTCACCAAAGGAAGAATCCAGTGACATCAAGTCCGGCGACCTAGCAGAACAATTAACAGGGCCACTTCTCCCTATCCACTGACCAGTAAAACACGGCTTAATAGCTCCGGTGCTTCAATTGTGTAATGCACTGGGCAACCACCATGCTGAAACCATATACGTTGTCGAACGTCCTGGGCATTATCTTTCAGTTGTACCCATAGTTCCTGTTTGTGCCCCTTCTACATGCTGTCGATAAGATTCGGACTAATGAGTTTGTTTCCTATGGCGTCACACCATATGTTAACCGACCAAGGACGCTGATAGTCAACTTGCTGTACCCAGTGACGATTGTCGTCACCCCAGTAACACATATTATCCCGAAAACGCAACCATAGTTTGCGAATGTAGACCCACGGGAAAATTGTTTCTCGGCAAATAACGTGGAGATCGATTGCATTTGTTGACGTGTCTATTTACAAACCACTACCCGGTTATGGAAATCGGCGCCATGGAATTCTTGATGCACCGTCTTGTGGTGTGGATAATCCCTATGACAATGCAATATTATACAATACTACCTACGAACATGTTAGAATCGCGGTGTAATTGCTTATCCGTGGGCTGTGGTGCACTGCCGCTATTGCAGCTATTTCATTAGCTTCTCCTTCAACAACAATTTGATATACCAGATTACGAGTAAATGGTAGCTATAACGCGCCGCTGCACAGATTGAGTAAATGAGATAATATAGTGAGTATCAACTACCTTTTTCGTAGTATTGTTACTTTCTGTCTTGAATTTTCCATTGCGTAATAAGTATCAGATCGATATATCCTTTTCGAAAGCAAGAAACAACATGGTGCTCACGATTAAACAGGGATTATTTATGCAAGATTTTACAAAATTATCCCATAATTTGAGAGGCGATGCCAACGGCCTTGCCGCCGTGGAACACCGGCTCCGTCAGATCACCAAAGTCGGGGTGTGCTAGCACTTGGATGGCTCACTATCCGGTCTGCCGAGCGGAGTTGACAAGCGGGGTGAACTCAGCCCTTGTGAGGCAAAGTGAGGAGCTACTTGATGGAGAAGTAACGGCTCCGGTCTCGTAAACTGACTTACGGCCGGGAGAGCGGTGTGCTGACCACGTGCCCTTCTATATCCACATTCAGTGACGCCTGTGGGCGGACGATGACACGGTGGCCAGTCGGTACCGTTGGGTCTTTCAGAGCCTGTTCGGACGGAGTTTCTATTTTTTTGAGGCGAGAGTGTGGTCCAAACCAAGACAAAAATATCCGGTAAACATGGCTTCTAAAACGTATATATTAAGAGCTGTGACCATTTGTTCAGTGTTAGAAGTTTGTTTCACACGAGCCTTTATGAACAAATGCTCATAGCACTTAAGGTATACATTTTATAGCCCATGAATACTGGAGTTTTTCTTCTTGTTTTAGTCCATACTGCCACCTTTCAACATACGGTACGATTTTTTTAACTTCCAGTATAACGAAACATTGGACTCTGCGTTTAGGTCTCACGCTGTGAGGATTCGATGCACTCTTAATTATGTATATAGACAGTTCATCCGTACCGGAAACCGAGAATATCGACAACTTTTGCCTGTTATCAGCATTGATACTGGCAAAATATTGGTCTCAGGAATTGAAAGGCTTTCGAGAATGTTTTAATTTCACGTTCGAAGTGGGATATCAAATGACAAAAAGATATTTTTATAGTGAAAAAATTGCAATTTTACTTAAACTGTCCAATTTTGCTTCTTGCCAAAATTGATGATTCTAGATGAACGGGAAGTAACTATAGTTTTGATGAGTGAGCTTGCGAGTGTCAAAATGTGTCATAAATGGCCGTACCTTGTGATTTCACTGTCTTGGAACCTTTACATTTTTACTCCGTCAAGGGACCGTAGATCTTAGCATGTGACATAATTTTCACAGTAAGGCAGACATAAAGACAGAAAAATAATCCAACAGAGGTTCGATTTTTACCGGCTGAAGTAAGGAACGCTAAAAAGAAACGAATTGTACGTATATCGTGTTTTCATCAGTTTATGAGCAATGTTCTGACACAAGGGCACACAAATCTGGTAACGAATCCATCTCCAATAAAGCTCAAACGCAGCCGATGTTCCTCACACAAGCGTTGAACGCTTGCTGAAGACGTGTACCCGACAATCACACCCTACGTATACAGGAGCCGACCATAGCCCATGGAGTTTCCACGATACCGGCGGGTTTTCAAATAGATACCGGTTGATGATACGCCGCCTGAACTACCTTCCAGTTGACGCAGGCTTTATAGGATGGTCATAAACAGTCTGAAAAGCTTGTAGGGGTGTTGCAGGGTAGGTTGTACTGAGAAATAATTATTGAGAACAAAATTCATACGTTGCAGCAAGTCCGATTTAATTAGCAATTCAAGCATTTGTACGGGCAAAAGTGCGGTAATGCACAGACACCTGTTAGTCCGTGAGTTACCACTTCTTCAAATTCTCATTACCAGCTAAAATATGCCTTTTCCGGAAGTTCTAAATTTTTATCTAGGAGAGTAGAAGCTACGTTTGTGCTGTCTGAGGAAACGAAGGAAGAACATATTTGGCAACAGCTTCTCCGGTACGCTGCTTGAATTCACGCGTTATACTACTTGTCTAGCTAACTAGAATAATAACGAAATCGGAAACGATTAATAATTATTTGTCAGTGCAACCTACCCTGCAACATCCTTGCAAACTTTTCAGGACGTTCCACTACCGCCCTATACAATTCTCAGTCTTTAGCTGGCCCGGTGAGCTATGTTCCGCGGACAACCTCCATGTACCAGGCCACACGACACACGGACTGGAAGCTCTGTAATCTGCACCGTGTTCTCCATTCGAAAAATGTGGCCTCTTTCATCACCCTCCTCTTTTCTCAATATTCGACGTCTGGAAATTGCACAGCACGGTTGTATCAAAGATATGCAATACCTGTGGATAGCTTTGCCTCTTCAAAGAAACGGAAGCACTGATTAACTTTATATGCAGCATAGCTTAGAAGAGCAAATCAGAAATTATATTTCCGCACTGGCAGGTTTTAGCCCCGCGGCTGCCACTGGGTACGAAGCTGGTGGCCTGCGACATCAGCCCAGAGATGGTGGAGTTCTGCAGGCAGCACAACGCGCTGCCAGGCACCATCACGTACGAGCAGCTGGACGTGGTTCAGCCCGACCTGGAGAACTCCACCGTGTGGCAGTACACGCCCTTCAGCAAGGTGTTCTGTTTGCTGATGCTGCATTGGGTACCCGACAACAGGTGTGTACTCATTTTGTCGCCTTGTCAACTACTGTGTGGCCTGTCTTCATTCTCCGGTTGTAGGTCAAAAGGGATTAAACTTGAACACTCCAACTATTGCTATTGTGGTACTTCCAAGAGTAAGAAATGCCGCAACAATCAGTCATACATTTTCTCCAATACTATTTTTAATTTATCGATTTTTATATCTTACGTTACTGATAAAACTAGAGTATGTAAGGCTTGTTGCCAGACTGGCAGAAGAATGTATTAGCCGGCCGCTGTGGCCGAGCTGTTCTAGGCGCTTCAGTCTGCAACCGCGCTGCTGCTACGGTCGCAGGTTCGAATCCTGCCTCGGGCATTGATGTGTGTGATGTCCTTAAGTTAGTTAGGTTTAAGTAGTAAGTCTAGGGGACTGATGACCTTAGATGTTAAGTCCCATAGTGCTTACAGCAATTTGAGCCAATTTTGAGTGTATTATGTATTAAAACGATGTCACAGAGCACCATGTAACTACGTGGGGAAGTCAAGAGGTAAAGATCACTGTTTAAATAGAAATAAACTATTTTATTTTCAGGCCAACCGCAGCTTTTGAAAGGCATGACGTTAGGAAAAAGTCCTTTAACAGATAGTTAAATTGTTTTTCATTAAAACACAGTAAGTATCGCTGCCAAAGGCCACATCGTCATTTGCAACATACGCGGTAAAAAGCAAAGAACAGTGTCACCATGTTTTGTGGATATTAAAATTAATAAAGGAAAGTCTAAAATATAGTCACAACTTAAAAAGATTGTTGGCATACCCGTCACTCCTAGTCAGGATTTAGTGTTCAGTGAATATTGTCATATGGCCTGCTCCATTTCTTAAAATTTGTTTGCATCAAAAAAGGCGAAAGAAACTATTTCATAGTGAGTCGCCGCTAAAAGTTTTTTTAAAAAGGGCGGGCTTAGCGTTAAAAAATTGTCACTACTAACATGATTCGTCGCGACACTACGCAGATTACTGTGTGGAAAGTGTCAGGTGGCGGTGTCTTGCGAGTGTAATAGAAGGGCAGCTCAGTGTAGGACAAAGCAAAAGCGCCATGCATGCCCGACAAGGAGAGACTAGCTGGCTGTCGGAACGGAAGCTATCCATGTGGACCGAGGCCCACAAGAAAGACAGGCCGCGGCGTGTACGTCACGAATGTAGGCCTGCGCTCGCTCGGTCGCTCAACTCAGCAGACAAAAACTACGTTTCTAGATCTGTTAACTCGTAACTAAATGTGTACGTACAAACGAGAATTGCATCTTTTACAGGAATCCGCTATTATGGATTATTACTGTTATTAGTCCTACTATGATATAAGGTCCTTAGGCCTACTTATAATTTATTACGGCTGTACTGGGGTACAATACAATTAAAATAATGCCAAAATGATTATACGTTGCATAAGGAACTCTTTCTTGTGTGAAATGAGGACTGTTAAGCAGACGAGACTAAATGCTATACACATTTATATCGAGTATTAGTCTTAAATTAAATTTTTGTTGTAATACTGTTAATCAGTAGGAATCCGTAATAGCAAATTCCAGAGATGATGCAATTCTCGTTAGCGTGTAGACACTCAGCTGCGAGTTAACAGGTCTAGGAACGCATTTTGTCTGCTGAGCTGAGCGAGAGAGCGAGTTAAGGCCCACCTTTGCGCTTCAGTCTGGAATCGCGCGACCGCTACGGTCGCAGGTTTGAAACCTGCTTCTGGTATGGATATGTGTGTGAAGTCCTTAGGTTAGTTAGGTTTAAGTAGTTCTAAGTTCTACGGGACTGGTGACCTCAGATGTTAAGTCCTATAGTGCTTCGTGACGTACGCGCTGCGGCCTGACTTTCTTGTGGGCCTCGATTTGGACGGTGTGACGTCTTGTACTCATGACTAGGAGCGCTGGGTCTATCTTTACACACCAGAATAATAAAGAATTTTATTACGTTCCAAAACCAGATCATACAAACTATCAAAACGAGCCAGAATGGTATGGTGCTTCAATTTCAATTGGTTATTCAACGTGAATTGATCGTTTTCGTTTTTATATCTAAAAATTTCTACTCTCTAACACATTCAGAATGTGGCTTTTTGCTTTCTAATGGAATATTTTTAAATTTTCTGAAGGGCTTATGATTCTGTGTCCCTCTTCGCTAAGTGCGCTGTTAATTTAGCTCGTGGGATATTTAAGATATGGTGCTCCTGAAATCTTATTTTAAATAATCTACAGGTGTGTCCTATATATTTCTTACGGCAATCATTGCATGTAATACAATATCCAGCCGCTTTATTATATTTGTTTGTGCCTGGGTTTTCTGCTTAAATCCGAAAATGTAAAACACTCTGAAGTAATATTTTACATCTCTTACGACTGCAATTTTTTGCGGGTAGTGCACCCAGATATGGTATTCTACAAAAACTAGTGCTTTCCTTTGTCTTCTCGGCTGGTGTTTTGCTTAGCCCTTCACCGAGCTGCCCTAACTCTCACCGGAAAGACACTGCCACCTTATACTTTCCACATAGTAACCTGCGTACTGCCGCTACGTGGTAGAAGTGACAATATTTTTTTGCCAATCCAGCCCCTTTTTGAAACCTTTTAGCGTCCGCTCACTATAAAATGTTTCCTTTTTTCATTTTAGTTGAAGACAAATTTTGAGGGATGGAGCACACCTCTGGTCTCCTGTTAGAACCGACCTTTTTGTTTTATGAGGAGAGGACATGGTACATGTTCGACAGGTCAACTGGAAGAAAAATAAAAGTTGCAAAGGCGTACTGTTTACTGAATATGTTCCTTCTCGATATGTATAAAAGCCACGAAAGGTCATGGTTCGCTACAGGTTGTTCTGCAAGGCGTCTTTGTACGAGAGACTACGGGGAGAGTAGTATAGATCTAGAAGCTATAAAACAACTTTGGAGGAAGTAAACCCCTCTAATCTCCATGAGACATGAAAAAAAAATTCTCATTCACGCTTTGAACTCAACGGAAAAAGATGGAAAGGAAAGTAGCGATTGGTACAGGGGAGAAGCTGCTGCTGGTCACAGTAAAAATAAAACGGCATATCCCGCCGTGGTTACTTCTCTCTCTCTCCCCCTCCCCTCCCCCTCAGTCCACGGTAACGGCATTTATTCGTCTATTCGAGTTGCGTGATACATACAGCAGAAGAAAAGTTGGACGTGAAAACGTGTCCCTGACATCGTGTCAGAATGAGAATTTCTAAGAAATCAAAATGGGATGCAGTGACAGGAAAAAATGCCGTCAGTAGCGGATTAGCTGCAACATTCAACAGCAGGCTCCCTCCGTGACCCTAAGAGTCCATTAGAAGAACATGTCGCTGCCTTTAATACCAGGCTATGTACAACGATGGTATTTTCTTATGATGAATTTAAAAACCCTTTCATTGATCGGTTGGAGGGTGAACTAGTCAGACGTCTTAAATTTTCAGAAAAACTGTTCTTTGCCCCTGAAAAGGTAGCAATTTTAAAATTTTGTCTATAATTTGATGCAACATTTGAAGCCACAGGAGCAAAAAAGTTGTAGTCAGTAATTTTTTATGGGATTAATGACGTGCCATTCTGAATTTTCACCAAGGTGTGTGCAGTCTGATAGCTTCCAAATAGCACAAGATATCAACAGAGAACAAGGAATGATTAGACTGAAGACCTATAACGACACTGAAGTTACCGTTACATTTAATTTCATTTTTGTGCTCACATTTACAATGTTTTCGTTCTCATAATGTGTTCGGTGCAGGGAACAGCCAGTTGAAACTCATTAATTTAACCACTTTTGCATAACTTAATTAATGAAGTTAAAAACAACTTATTTTTTGGGTTTTCAGTGTTGTTATTGCATATTTTCACCACAAAATAGTTTTGTTGTAATTCGTTCATACGATTCTTAGAAAAATCCAACAAGTCTTGCGTATCTTCAACTGGGGCAAAGCCCCTTAATAAATTAATATTTTCACAGACGTGCTGTCCAGAACATTCACAAGCTGTTGGTTTCTGGCGGAGAGGCTGTCTTCAGCGTAATGGCTAGCATGACTCATTACACAGCGTTTGAAGAAATGGCGAGAGACTCGCGTTGGGCCCAGTACATGCAGGTAAAACTTAGGTCTAGTTGACAACCTGCTAAATCTCAGAAATACTTGGCAAATGATGATTAATAATACTAAAAATGCCCTAGCTCAGGAGTAGTCAACTTGTTTTGCTACAGTAAAATTTCTAGCTTCTGACCGCTGATGGGTCTAGTATGTCACTGTTTGTCAGATACGAGGGTGTGCTAAAAAGTAATTACTCCGAATTTTTAATTCTGTTCTCTATACAGTTCGAGGCATTAAAGATCTTGCACATTACTCGGTCGACATGGTTTTGAGATGTTGCGTGTAAAATAGAGGTGTGTAACGTTAACTAAGTAGGTGCGTAACAAACGACATGCTGTAATCGAGTGCCTCTAATTGAAATCTGTAGCTGACTGAAAACTGTGTACAGTGATGATTGTATCGACATCAGTAATGTGCGATGCCGAGTTGTTCGTGCTCGTAATGAAGCGGGTAAAAGTCGTCGACGGAGACCAAGAGATCAGTACAATAAGCAGATTCAGAAGGATGTAGGTTGCAGTACTTATTTCGGGTTGTTGCTTTCGCTAACAGCTCAAATAATTTACATCCAAAACTTGTATTTACAGTAGAGCACGAAAGTAACAATAGTATTAATTTCCTGGACCTCACAATTACAAATAAGAATGGAAAACATAATATTTCTATTTATAGAAAACCCACGTCAACCGACATAATAATAAATGCTAAGTCATGCAATCCATTAAGATACAAAATGGCATTTTTTATAACTATGATACATAGGACACTGAAATTTCCTCTCCAACATGATGCAATCCAGAAGGAAATTGACACATTAAAACAGATAGCAGTTGCTAACAATTATAATTCCCTTCAGGTTGATATGTTATATCAAAAATTACAAGAAACAAGTGATGCTGTTACAAATTCCAAGAAGAGATTTACATAAATGACATACATAGAACCTATTTCAGATAAAATAAATAAATTACTTAAGAACACAAGCGTGACAATAGCATTGGAAACTAATAACCTCCAACAAATGAAACAGAAACACACAATTTGAGACTCAAATATATACCAAAAGTCAGGCGTTTACAAAATAACATATAATGACTGTGAGAAACAGTATATTGGCCAAACTGGCTGTAACTTTTTAACACGTTTCGAAGAACATACTACTGGTACTGCACGTACCAAATCAATATTTGCTCAACATCTTGATGGTTACAATCATTCTGAGAGTTGCATTTCTAACAATTAGAAAATATTACATAATGTGCCGAAAGGTCCATAGCTAAATACCTTAGAAGAAATTGAAATCTTTTCACTTCACAGAAGTAATCCATTACCTGTTTTAAACGAAGAACTTCAGTTCAAAGATAAATATTTATTTGAGATTTTCGATTATCTTCTTTAGAATGTTCACTCTTCCATCCTTTGTTTATAAATTCTTAAAAAAATTATTAAGACTTTTAGGAAATATTTTATCTTTACATTGCAATTTTATTCACCAAACATTATTTTATGCTTATATGCTTTTAGACTGCGTATTGCTAATTCACATCCTTCTATTCTTGACACTATGGCTCATAATTTTATAATTTTTCTTCCTTTTTCATTATTTTTATTTGCTTATAAGACTGGAATATGACTTGAGGAATAGCAATGCTTTTAAAAATCGTCACATGTAATTTACATACCAACTCCATAGACAATATTTCATATATACAGACAACTACTTCGTATTGTATTTGTGCAGCATGTAGTATACATGTCAGCTACAGATTATTGCAGCTTACTCATTGAAAATCGTTTCAATAAAGACATGTTGCTGCTCAATAATACATCGTTTGACGTGACAGTCTTCGCCATTCCACTTTCACAACAACTTCATTGGAGGGAAGCCTGCTGCCACATCTTTGCACTGGCGTCTGTCCTCACCATGGCAACCACTAGTTCGACAATGGACTTTACAACAAATATAAGTGGAAAGAACCCTGCTGCCTCTTCTTTGCAATGGCGTCCAACTTCACCATGGCAACCAGTGGTTCCAAATGGTTCACTAACAGGCCTTGAGAGGGCAACCCTTGAACAGCCAAACCGAAGTTCATTTTTCCTACATAGTTAAAAAAATTTTAACGCTTCTTAATTGAAAATAGCTGTTTAATAAGCTAAGTTTATTGCGTATTTATTTTTCATTCTTGACTATGTTCCTTTAACTAAGAAATTTTAAATTGTAATTCTTATTACTCATTGGTTAGTAATGACATCATGTAGTCTGAAGTGGGTGGAGCCTCCATTATATACAGTAAGACGTGTACTGGTTTCTTACGATATGGATCCTGTACACCTCCGAAAAACTCCATCCTCCTCACCCGATTGTCTCCCCCATCCTCTCCCACCTCTGCCTGCAGCAGCTCCTGTATTTCCATGTCCCACCCGGTCTCCATCTCTCCACCTTACCCTCTCCGAAGGTGGCTTCTACCAGCTCCCTCTCCCTGATAACGTCCTCCTACCCTCCATCTACCCCTCCTATTAACTTTGATCCTCCCCTCCCACTTGCCGTGTCTTTTCCTTTGGGCATTCTCCGTCCGTTCTCTCTCCTTTTCCCCCCATCCCCCATTCTTCCACCCCTCTTCCCCCAGGCTTCCCCTCTCCCTTCCTCCCTTCGACCCCCCATCTCTTCCCTGACTGTGGCATCTCTGCTCTCCCTTCTCCCTCTCCCACTCCACATTCTCCTCTCTTAGCAGGTCCCCGGACTCGTACACTCTCAGTTGATATTTGCGGGCTGGAGATCATCGCCATCAGTGTCTTGTGTGTGTGCCTTTGTTTGTGTTTAGTGTCCTTTCGCCATCAAGCTACCACTCTTCACATGTGCCGTTGCGGTCGCCCGTGTGTTGTGCGCCGTGTCAACGGGTTTTAGTGTTTTTTCCCGACCAGTGTGAACAATTTCGTGGTTATTGTTTTTCGTGTCTACAGTCTTTGCCCGCCATTTTTATTGTATCACCTGTACCACCTTTATGTCATATTTCTTGTACCACTCGTGGCTGAAGAGCGGCGTAATGTGCTGGTGACAGCCCACCTTTCTATAAGGTGATTAAAATAACAATACAGAAGAAAAACTGGTTTCTCCAGTATTGATTCTCCAACAGAAAGAGATTCCTACTCAATGGTAATTGATGTTTTTATAGCTTTATAACTTTATGTATGTTCTGTAATGTATGTAGCCCTCTAATAAAAACTTTGTATACAATCTGTAGGTCTGAAGACGACCACAGTAGTGGTGGAAACCTGTCACCTTGATAAATAAATCGCGATCAAAACTGTTTTAATAGTAAATATTTGAAAGACATAGATCACTGCCTTCCTGTAATGTATTCAAAAGAAGTACATTCTTTGATTTCATCAACAGTTTTGTTATATTTGTCTTCATCTGTTACTGATAAAATAAGCTTAGAAGGACATATTCTAGATAACAGAAAAATAAACAGTAAGAAAAATAAAGTACCTTATCTATTATCAATTCTTGGGGGATTTTTTAAAGTTTATAAAGAAATTATGTGCGATAACGCAATTTTTACTAGGGCTTCTTGTTCTGGAGAGGCAATTCTTCGATGGCCTGTTTATAATGTGGCTGGAATGAAATTATAGATAGACTTCCTAAGGAAATAAAAGTTGTAATAGAACTGATAGCAATTTCGTGTACTAACTATTAAATATGAATCAACTTACAAGTTAGAACAACGAGAAAATATTCTGAAAAAATTGAAGGTTAAGATATCTTTTTATGAATTACAACTGTGGAAGTAGCAGGATTGAGTAGTAAGAAAAATTTCGAACTAGATATCACATAACTCTTCAGAATTTGTTATGCCATATTTCGAATTTATTACATTTCAGACAAATCGTAAAAATAATCTGTTACTTCACTCTTCGTTACTCGACCACATTACATGGAACAAATGAAATTTTCCCACAGGAAATCTGGAATATTAACCCACCAAATATTATTCTCAAAGCATACAATCCATTTCTCGATTTTAAATGAGTTACACTAGTCATATCAGATGCTGACATAATTTCATGTAATTTCATAACGAACTATCTTATCTATGTGATTAACGTGACGTGTATAAATAATATTGTAAGTTCACAGGAAAGGACTAGGAATCTTTGTGTGGAACATTTAGTGAACAAATTACTTCAGATACTTCAACGTTTGCAGGAATGTATAGTAAGAAAAATTTAACTTACAATGCTTGGAACAGAATGTTTACTAAAAGTTTTTAACTATATAAATGAATAAAAAATTAGTAAAAGTTAAAGAAATTTTAACATCTTGTCTTCATTTCATTTTAAAATATTTTCAGGAAGATAAAGAAAACAAAACTGAAAAGTTTACTATGTTAATTAGAAAATGATTACTCATTGTATTTCTTGTGTATAGCTCTTTTTATGTAGGTTATATTACCATTTTGAATTTTCAGAATCAATTAGGATTTGCGTGATATCGATGGAAAGCGCTGGCTACAGGACAAGTCAGCTTCAGCTGAACTAGTAGTTTGCAACTCGTATTTTATCCGGTGGCAGGTGGCCTCTAAAGTTAATACTGACCTAGAGCAACAGTATGCGTCAGTGAAAGAAAGGTTGCGCACTGAGTGAACTTCCATAAGCATTCTTTTGCTCTATTTGTAGTATGACTTACGTGAAACATTCTCTCGCGCCAATCTAAGGCAGTTCAAAACTTCTTTCAGAGATGGCGCTGATGGAAGATCCATTGACTATAATTGCGGAACATGTTTTACTTTAAAGATAAATTAACTGTTTTTAACGTTGTCTTCATTATTCATACTCTCATTTATATGTTATTCACATTTCTTCACTTCAAATAAAACACGAAAATGTGAAGAAAATAACTTATTTACATCCCAAATGAACTGATGGAAATAGTGCTTGTAGAATATACTTTGTCACTCGAATACCTAATATATATACCATTTTAGAGGACATTTACTGTGTCAAAGCTCTAAACCAAGCATGAAGACTGAAGGATCTTGTCCATCATCTCATGACATCATCAAAGCTTCAGTGGTTAGAGAAGAACTAGCTATTTGACAAAACTTTTTTCCATTCTCGCTTTTGTACGATCTATCACCATGTAAAGGGCAAGTTTAAGACCCATCCTAAAGGGCGGCTGGTGTGTTTCATCCCGAAATAATGGAGCCCTCTGTTATCTCAGAAGCAAGATGCACTGAAGTAGGGGAGGTCTGAGACCGGAAGCTCGGTTTATAGGACTAACACAGTGGAAGGTGCTCTTTAAATGGACAATATCAAACAGCTAAAGCAGTGTGGTGACTGTCTAGAAAAAATAATATTAATGAATTTCATAAAGATAAGTAACGAAATAAGGATCTGTAAAGAAAGTGTATCGAGACATCAGTAAATTAAAGTTACATGTGAATGTGGTAGAACGGTTGGTGAAATGAGAACACAAAAAAATCAAGTACAATCGACAGTTCATAAAAATCGTATGGCTGCTCAAGAAGAAAGAATTAGGCAAATTTTAAGCAAAGCATAGATTTCTTATATTCACCATAATTCATTACGTTTCATTTTCTTATGTTCACTTTTTGTAAAGAAATATTAAATTTTATTTTCTTGCATTCACATTTTGTATGAAAAAAATAATAATTTGAAAATTGGTGAACGTGATACGAAAATTTTTTCAGGTTTAATAACTTTTCTAAGTATTTTAAAAGAAATTAAGTTGTTTAGACCTGAAAAGTAGTTGTTTTGTTAAGCTTTGTTTAAGTTCTAGTCAGCTAGCTCACGAGGAACGAATCAGCTAGTGAGCTAGAACTTAGACATAATATACCAAAACGTCCTACTCTCATTGCCTATAGAAAATCTGACACCCATGTATATTGAACCACATGTGGAATATTTTTAAGCTGCACTGAAGAGCCAAAGAAACTGGGAGAGGCATGAGCATTCAAATACAGAGAGATGTAAACAGGCAAAATACGGCGCAGCGGCTGGGAACACCTACGTAAGACAAAAGAGTGTCTGGTGCAGTTGGTAGATCAGTTACTGCTACTACAATGGCACGTTACAAAGATTTAAGTGAGTTTGACCGTGGCGTTATAGTAAACTCAGGAGCGATGGGACGCAGCATCTTCGCGGTAGCGATAAAGTGGGGATTTTCCTGTTTGGCCATTACACGTGTGTACCGCGAACATCAGGAATCCAGTAAAACATTAAATCTCCGACATTGCCGCGGCAAGAAAAAGATCCTGCAAGAATGGGATTAATGACGACTGAAGATAATCGTTAAGCATGACAGACTTCCACAAATTTCTGCAGATTTCAATGATGGGCCATCAGCAAGTGTCAGTATACGAACCATTTAACGAAACTTCATCGATATGTGCTTTAAGAGCAGAAGGCTTTCTCGTGTACCTTTGATGAATGCACAACACAACGCATTACGCCTTGCCTTGGCCCGATGACACCGAAATTGCAGTCTTCTTTAGTGGTAACATATTGCATGGTCGGACGATTCTCGTTTCAAATTGTGTCAAGCGGACGGACGTGTATGGCTATGGACATTTCCTTATGAATCCATGAACCCTGCATTTTAGTTGGTTACTGTTCAAACCGGTGGAGGCTCTGCAATGGTTTGGGGCGCCTGCAGCTGGAATGATACAGGACCCCTGATACGCCTAGATACGGCTCTGGCAGGTGACACGTACGTAAGCATCCTGTCTGATCACTTGCATCCATTCATGTCTATGCACAATAGACATGAATTCGGCAACTCCAGCAGGACAGTTCCACACCCCACACGTCCAGAATTGCTACACAGTGCCTCCAGGAACACTCTTCTGAATTTAAACACTGACGCTGGCCACCAAACTCCGCGGACATGAACGTTTTGATCATATCTTAGATGCATTGGCACGTGCTCGGAAGTAATCTCCAACCCCTCGCACACATACGGAATCATGGTGTCATTTCCCTCTATTATGGGAATCGATAATGGTGCTGACTAGTTGTTCATGTTATCGTTATTGATATTGGCAAGATATCGGCCGCAGGGATTCCAAGACTTTCGATAATGTTTAACCTTCAAATTTGAAGTCGATAACATATGACAAAACAAATATTTTTCTTCGTGTTATATAATTAAAGATTAATAATTTCGGAATTTCTGCTTTACTTCTAATGTGAAACCTTGATTCTTGCCAAATATCTTGGTTCTAAGTCAATGGGAAGTACCCTATAGGTTTTGGTGAGTGAGGTTTCGAGTATCAAAATATGTGATAATCGGCAAATTCTTTTGATAGTATTGACTTAGAAGCTTAAATTTTTACATTGCGAAGGGGCCATAGACCTTGAATATGATACGCCAACTTGTTACAGAGAAAGTTTTTCTTAAGGGATGGACACACAAACAGACGGATGAAAAATAACCAAAAATAATTTTTGGTGTTATAGTTTTACAAATTAAGCATTTTCGAACTTTTTTGCTTTACAATTGTACTGTGAATCCTTGTTTCTAACCAAATTTCATGATTCTAGGTCAACGGAAGTATCCCATAGGTCTTGATGAATGAGTTTTGCGAATATGGAAATATGTGACATACATAGCTATATCTTTTGACTGCATCGACTTGGAACCTTACAATTTTTACACCACTTAGAGACCACAGCCCTATCTGGCTGCTGAGGCAACACTGGGATCCGCTGCGCATGATGGGAGACAGAACTCGGTGGTGGGGCAGGGGAAGGGATAGCAGTGTCGCTTGGGGGACGCTAAAGTGCTACCTGTGGGAGCTTACAGGGACCATGGAGAGCGAGTAGGGCAGCTAGGTGCAGGCCGGAGGTTAGACGGAGGGTGGGGTGGGGGGTTAACGGGAAAGGAGACTAATAGAAAGACTGTGGGTATATTGGTGAATAGAGGTCTGTGTAGTGCTGGAATGTGTGCATGCAAGGGGCTAGAGAGTAGGACAAAGACAAACGACAGTTGAGGACAGGAGGGTTACAGGAACGTAGAACATACTGCAGGGAGAGTTCCCACCTGAGCAGTCCAGAAAAGCTGTTGCTCGTGGGAAGGATCGAGGTGGTGCAGGCTGTGAAGCAACCATTGACATGAAGAAAGTTGTGCTGGCAGCATGCTAAATAATGTGGCGGTGCGGCTGTTTCTTGGCCACAGTTTGTCAGTGGCCGTTTATGCAGACAGACAGCTTGTTAGCAGTCACGCCCACATAAATGCAGCACAGTAATTGCAGCTTACCTTTTGGATCACTTGACTGGTTTCACAGGTAGCCCTGCCTTTGATGGACTGGAGTAGGTGATGGTGGAAGTGTGACGCTACAACGCAGTCCTTGCTATGAATTTTTTCGCGTACTTAACAAATGATCCGATTTGTATACGGTGTATTGTCTAGTGTAAATATGTATTGTAAATACTATGTTTAAATTATGTAATATTTAACATTGGCAAGTCAGGGCATAATTAGTAATCGTTGAAGTCAGAGAGATTGTTTTGTCGTGGCGCTGGGCGCGGGAGCGCGCCAGCGAGCAGTAGTAGCAGTGACGCCGTGCTCGGAGTAAGATGTACAGTCGAATGCTGCTATTCCTAGCTATGTTACGTCTAACAGCTGCTGTGTGGATCTAAGTACGACGGGAAAGTAATGGTCGGCATATCTGGAAGCATGGCCGGGTAAGTTATTATGGGTTAATGAGCATAGTGCTGAAGAAACGAGGCCTTAAATGTGAAGCGCACTGTGGGCCCAAGTCGCAACAGTAAAAGCCCACTGACACATTGTGTCGCCGCCGTGGACTTCCGTCGATCCACCGACCACGAGGGAAATAAGATCTACGTAATTTTCGTAGGATAAAATTGTGGAAGGCTTGCCAGTGACTGTGGTTTTCTCTGGAGTTGAACAATTAATAACAAGCATTGTATAATGAAATGTTGCATTCCACCCGACAATAACACCAAGATTGAACCGAGTGTGTCACGCCACAATCAAGAGAAAATATGTTAATTATCAAATTATTAGCATAGACGGTGAAGAGTAAATTTCAGACTGTTATGAACGATTGGTTATTATAGTTAACTGTTGCACTTAATAACCTTATTCCTACCGTAGTAACTTAATAATAGACTGAAGTATTAAATTGATTATTAGGATTTATTTCCATGCATATTCAGCTGAAGTGGCCAGCCGGTGTGACCCAGCGGTTCTAGGCGTTTCAGTCTGGAACCGCGCGACTGCTACGGTCGCAGGTTCGAATCCAGCCTTGGGCACGGGTGTGTGTGATGTCCTTAGGTTAGTTAGGTTTAAGTAGTTCGTAAGTTCTATGGGACTGATGACCTCAGATGTTAGGACCCATAGTGCTCAGAGCCATTTGAACCATTTTTTCAGCTGAAGTTAGTTCAAGGATAATTCATGAAATTATAAAGCTTACTCCACCCGACAATCGCCCAATTAATGAATTATTATCATTCAAAACATAGTTAATCAATTATTGGCAAAATATTTCATTATCAGTAGATTAAACTGTGCAAAGTACGTAATTTTAAAGACAGAATGACAGTCCATTATTCAAAATCTAGATAGATAATTACCTGCGTTGTCAGCTTTGCACTTGGCTGACAAGTTATGAACGAAATAACAATCGAACTACTTATTGAAAGTTAGCCACTAATGTTTAAGTGTAGTTAGTCTGTTACGACATTATTTTATATGACTACTGAGCCTGAGACAACACTCATGTAAAGGTTCACGTTCCACTTGCAGCGCTACAAACAGGTAACCTTTATCTTTGGCACAATTATTCACGTACTTAACAGGACTGTCGCTCATAAGTTGAGCTGGCGACCGATTTTTTAATTGCTTTTACAACTTAATCATTTCCACTGTCAAATTTATTTCCAATTTATTACCATTATTTCTATTATTATGAAATTACTCATTCAATAACGATCTAGTTATAACGTCTCCTGTTTCCCGCGGAATAATCATTATTTACTTCAGATTCGGATGCCTTATCCCGACACGGGGCAAAATTCATAATTCACGGTCATTGTTAACTTGTAATTTCGCAAATCCCGGAAAGTTGGGGGTTGTTATAGAAGGACGTATGGGACAGTTGTTGCATCTAGGACTGTTACGAGGATATGTGCCATG
The DNA here is from genome assembly GCF_023897955.1 of Schistocerca gregaria. Classification (NCBI taxonomy): domain Eukaryota; kingdom Metazoa; phylum Arthropoda; class Insecta; order Orthoptera; family Acrididae; genus Schistocerca; species Schistocerca gregaria. The sequence continues at coordinate 822,178,154 of NC_064921.1, read as the reverse complement.
AGGCATGGGGTAGGGAGTAGTATGTGATGTATTCTTTCCTGAAGACAAATCGTTTGCAAGCGTTGTAGTGGAGCGTCGATGTTCACGGATTCTGCCGTTCTTCTCAGGACGTGGAGCAGTTCGTATCTCCGTACCAGCACAGTAAGGACCCAGAGAGCGACTTCCGCCAGCTGCTGCAGAGTGAGGGCTACCAGGTGGTGCGCTGTGACGTAGCGCCGGAGATGGTCTTCTTCCCGAGTGAGATGCAGCGTAGAGGTGAGCAGCTCCTTTACCTTTAGTGTCAGCCAGTGTCTCAGAAACAACGCTTTACATGTGCCTGAGTGCAGCTAACGCCAAACCTCCAGCTGTCCGACACTCAAACCTGTACCAATCGTTGTATATCGATAGTGTGTCAACCAAAGCTCCAATTTAGTTTGTACTATGTGCTGTCGTCTAGTAGAACGACGTAAACGTTAATTAAAAGCAACAGGAGAATTATGGAGCACACAAAAAGCATTCCGATCAGTAACTATCAGGTATAGTTTCCGTGGGGAAGTTGGTAGAGCAATAAATCTTTGTACTAAGCACACTGGGTGTAAAACCCAATGACTGCAATTTTTCTTTACTATATTACGAGTGAAAGTGTTATATGGTACTACGTCATGTTTATAGAACTGTGCACTTGGCAGTCTGTTTTCGCTTCGTTTCATTGAAAGCAGGTGGTAAACCTACAGAGTACATTTGCAATATCACAGAATATACAACCAGAACAAAAAGGAAGAAACAGTTGCATCACATGTGCAGAAGTAATAATAATAATAATAATAATGGTCACAATAATAAAAGTAATAGCCGTAATAATAAAGAGCGTGATCCATAAAGGAATTAAGGCTTCACGGTACTGGCTGCTTAAGGAGAAGTGTATGAAGAAAATTACTATTGTTCACCAAGCACATTTAGTAAAACTTACATTTGTGCATCCACCCTGAAGATTGCCGAATGAAAGATTGTGCCTGAAACAGAACTTTGTCGAAGTTTTTAAGCCATTATCCACCGGTGACGGTGAGAATTATGCAAATGTGGAGAACCAAACTGACTGTATGTGACGTGCTGCAGCTTAAGAAGGTTTTTCTGTTTTTGCTGACTAATATCTTCCGAAGAATATAGAGCACCACCAGATATTTTAAGCGTCATATGCTTGTACACTCTGAAGAATTGAAGGTCAGACGGTTGATAAATGAAGGTCGTGTTTTCTGGAATTACGTGAATTGCGATTTTGTTTCCTGGTAGGTTATTTTGTGCGTGCTTGTCACGAAGAACACAAATGTCTTCGTGGGGTCCATACGAATCCAGTATTAGCAGAAGTTTCTCCCATATAAATTTCACGCTTAAACCAAAAATGCTTCAAATGGCTCTGAGCACTATGCGACTTAACATCTATGGCCATTAGTCCCCTAGAACTTAGAACTACTTAAACCTAACTTACCTAAGGACATAACACGCATCCCTGTCCGAAGCAGGATTCGAACATGCGACCGTAGCAGTCACGCTTAAACACTTAAAAGGGTTTTTAATCAGAGGGGTGCGGACCCGGGACCTATGGTACGACGACCTCACACTGTACCATCCCAGAGATCTACAAAACAATCACTCAGAGATACGCTTTTAAAGTGTACCGTAGTGTTACTTTTAATTACCGTTTACGCATCTTCTACCAGATGACAGCACGCAGCTCGAACTAAATCGGTGTTTTGGTTGATGCTCTATCGACATACAATATGTGGTACCGATCTGAGTGTGTGACATCTTGGAGGTTTGGGTGAAAGCAGCAATAGTGGGTCCAAACTGTAAATCAAATGCTTTTACAGACCCCCTGCCTCTCTAGTCGCTAATCGCTTATCTAGTGTGCATTCGTTGCTCAGTATGTGTGCAGGTTAAACATTACAATGTTATTAATGATGAACCCCTCGATGTGATGTTATAACTACCCGGACTTGGTAGACTGGTCGCAGGGAATATGAAGATACTTGTCTTCCAGCTGCTGTGGAGAAATTTTCTCTCGCAGCAACATTGACCTCTGCTGATGCGAAGATGATGTGCCCTCAGGCTTCTGTGGAGAAAATTATTCTCGCATCAGTTCCGGACAATGTCTAGTCAGCCCGGCAGTGTTGTTGGTGGCCCAGTTCCAGGACAAGCTGGTTGCAGGTTTGACCCAACTTCTCGTAGAACGAGCCATAGGAGCAGATGTGCAGAGTGTTTCATAGTGTCGTTGTTGGTTGGTTTTCTTGTCATAGGAGAGACTTCAATTAAAACTAGATAATGAGTGCCAATTATCCTGCCTCCATTAGGGGTGAACAACATAACCTACAGAGAGGAATGGGGTGTGTGTGTGGAAGGGGGAGGAGGGGGGGGAGGGCTGTACTACTTTACACACAGGTTGAACATTTCATTACAAATTTATTTGAGAATACAAAAACATTAACCTGAAGACAATCTTCATTACTAAATTTTTGCTGTGTTTAAATATCACAATGCAATCATTCAACTGGTAAACAACACTCATAATATTTAATGTCTGCAGAATTAAAGTCTGCTGCAAGTCAAGACACAGTTACCAAAACACAAGCTCATTTAAACATTGTTGTCGGCATCGTGTTGTCGTTGTGTCTTCTCGGGGATTCTGACCTACGCGTACTGTAGCTTATAGCAGACTGACTGCCTTACCTATTTCATTATTGGATATGCTGGTTCTTGTACTTCTCTTCTCGCAGGTCATCTTGTTGCATCCCTTGCTTGTTTTTCTTGCTGTTGTTGCGTGGGGTGCTCGTAACTAATGAAGCAGAAGGTGCGACCACCTCGTAGTCGTTCGCCGGTGCACCTGGTTGCCCAGGCTACTGACGAGACAGTTTTCCGAGTTACGCGCTGACGCGCAAAATTTCCTCGCAAATTGCCCGAACAGATCTCTTAGCATCGGAATTCACGCAATCCTGTGAAGCTGTCCGTCAATATTTATTAGCTCAGACATTTAGGACAATATTTATCAATTCTGTAAGACATCTTGTTCAGTACAATTACTAAAATCTTTAAATAAATTCTTGTAGCACATCCAGTCATTACAAAATTGTCAGACATGCTCCCAGATCTACACTATGGCCTCCAATAAAACAAATGTGAGCAAATTCTGACTGCCGTCTTATATGGTGTACTGCAACGAGGCAGATTGAACCTTCAATAGCATTCAGTTCCCTTACTCTAATACGGTAAGTAATCCATCAACAACAAAAGGAAGGCAGGTTAACATTTAGAAGGGCACTCTCAAAACGAACATGTATTAATACCACGGAAAGCAGTAACTACTGCAACCTACATCCTTCTGAATCTGCTTAGGGTATTCATCTCTTGGTCTCCCTGTGATTTTTATCCTCCTAAGACTTTTGGATGGAGGAGGTGGACAGATAGGTGGAGAAAATAGAGACAGAGAATAAGGAAGAGGAAAAGGACAGAGAGAGATGAGGAAGGCAGAGATGAAATAGTAGAGGAATGGTACAAATACATATCAGGGAAATGCTGGGTACTCATCATTTAAACATACGTAAAGTTGCTGTTATTAGTCAATTAATCGTTTGCTGACACACAAGACAACAACACTTCGTCATGCAATTAATTACAGGGTCACAACTCTGGGGTCGGTGAGGGTGGCAGTAGTCTCGAAAAGAGAACAGTCGACACGAAGTCGAATGGTGCCGACTTCCACCGGTCAGAATTTTTTTTTTGGGGGGGGGGGGGGGGGGGGTGAGAACAGCATCCAACTAATCATGGCCTTTCTACAGCTAGTATATTGTAGGTGTGTAACGTGTAGGTTTCTGATTAATAATAATATCAGTACATATGCGGCCCCAGGTGCCACCTGTGAAGGAAATGATTCCTGGAGATTGACTATGACCGTGAAGCTGTAATCAGAAATGGTTTAAAGAAAAACTACATGAAATAAATTAATATTGTGTAAACCCCACGAACCCGTTTTACTTCCGGAAACTTCAAAAGCACACCTCTATATGAGAAGTTTCCCGACCCTGTTAAAATTCTGATAATAAAATCCTTTGATGTTGGAAAACAGTAAAACAATCTGAAGATAATTTGATAAATAATGACACAATGTACTGTAGCTTTGCTTACCAGTAATAGTTAAACCCTGATCAATATACATCTAAACATGAATGAATGGAAATATTACATTAAGATCGCGTACTATGACAGTTGTCGGATTCAAAGTTTCTTCTAATATGCTAACTTGAACCAATGGCGAAAAGCTACATCTTTTTTTAATTGGTCGGTGTAAATAACTTCAATGGCAGATGCCTCACCTTACACTTCTGGCCACATTTCGCCAATGCAACACATAAATTCTCCTGTCTAAATTACTGTATATACATATCGAAGCACACCCTTCCAAAAGACACGTACAATGCATGCATATTTGTTTACAAATGTGGCAGTATACATGTGATGTGTTACGACAGCAAAAGGAACCTGTGACCACTGAAGGCAGTGTCACAAGTTCCTCCAAAAATCATACAAATGTAATACTTACTAATGTAAATCCACCCGATGATGGAGGTTTAAACCTTCTAAACGCGTCGTGGAAATAAATAAAACGGTGACTGGTAACAGTGACATTTTTGTTTCATTTAATGTCTGTAACAGTCACGGTAAAGCGTAACCTAAAAATGTTCACATTTAAAGTGCATGCAACGACTATTACAAATACACTGAAAAGCGAAACCAAATAGATGATGGGAGTTACTGCTGTTAGTGATCGAGTCAACGATCATTAAAGGTGAACAATCTTTACAATACACTACTTTTAATTACAGACATTAGTCTGCTACAGAGCATAAAGCAATTAAATTGCTTACAATTGTGTTTCTCGAAGTGGGGAACATTTTTTGAGTTTTATCTATTCCGGTTCGTCGTGCTGTGGCGACGGCGGTGTAAGCAATGTGAAGTTGCTGATATGACTATTGTAAGTTCATCCAGTCATGTCCCTGGCATTAAAATATCCTCGTTCTTTTCATGCTGTTTTGGGTGGCAGTGGTAATAAGTGACGTAGCATCCATTTGTCGTAGGCCGGAGCAAAGTAACTGCTGCTGTAGCACCTGAAGATGGTATTAGTTCACCTGCAACTTTCACAGGGGATATTTTGGCACAGTCCACATCGTGTTTAAATTAACCTTCCACTTGCTATACTTTCCCAATCTACCGTTAACAGTCACGGTTGACAGTAACACTTTTCTCACGAAAACAGTCACTAATATAGCAAAACAGTTCACAGTTTCAACATTGGCAGTTAGTGTTTTAGCACATGTCATGTATCGTAGTCAAGAAAAGGCGCAATATTAAATTCACAATTTATGTAATGCTGCTCAATTCTAAACCGACGACTATACTGTCTGTTCACGAGTGCATTGTCACTGCCACACTCATCGTTCTCCAAAACCAACAGCGTTTGCATAATACAACTTCCGTTTAGAACCATAAAGTCAGATTTCAAACATGTGTAACACAAGAATGTCCGGTAGAGGCACACACACTCCATGTGGTACACTATATAGCCAAATGGAAATAACCTACGTCATTAGAAACATATCTATGGAGTACAAGGTAGTAAAAGAAAGAAATAAATTATATATCGTTGTTAGTCATGGCATCACACACCCCACAATGCCAGTATTGGCTCTTCTACAGAAAAGTATGACGACCACTAAAACAGAATTAACTACCGCCCAACAATGTAAGTATTGGCTCTTAAAGAGAAATGTTTGCGACCACTCATCTAGAATTAAGTAAAGGAGGAATCTTGAGGAAATGTAATTCATTCACGAAGCGAGTACCTTACAAAACACTCTTAAGCTTACTCGCGAGTTCTGCTCATCAGTCTAAGATCCTTACCAAGTTGGGTCAACAGACCAGGTAGAACCAGTAAGGAGCAGCGCGTTAAGTAGACGAGAGAGCATTGCAGAGATGCTAAACAAACGCCAGTGCCAGACATTGCAGGATAGCCGTTGTTTATTAATTCCATGGTGCTAACATTCCAAAATTAATCGCATCTCCCTTTGAATATTCCCTGAAAATTTGTATTTTAGACTTCATTGTTATTACTCTTTGAACATGGTTATGGTCTCGTTAAAATAAGTGTTTGGTTCAGTTGATAGTGCATGCATGTAATATCAGCAGGTCAGTTATGGCAAAAGCCTCGCCACTCTTGTTGTTATTGTAGTGATCTTCAATCTGATGGCAGGTTTGATGCAGTTCCCCACACTAGTCAATGTTGTGCAAGTCTTTTCATCTCTGCGTGATTACTCCAATCTATGAACCTGCTACCTCTATTGTAAATAAAGCGTCTACTATTCCAACCGTCTCTACCTGTCCTATCATCATGAATCTCGATGCTACCACTTCCCATTACCACATCTGTTTCGTCGTCAATATATTGCTCGCGATCGAAATTTCTAATCCCTTGTAGACTTCAGTTAAGATACACAGACTGATTATTACTCCTTCCAGAAGCATTCTCATCACTATTATCTAATTCCAATAACTGTAATAAACTCTGACAACCTAAGTCATCTTTCACTCAAGCAGCTAGAATAATTTGGTGCAAATGTGACAAAAGTTTCATTACACAGATACGAATCGACGTAGCGAGACTATAAGGACTGTATAAGAATTGATTTTTCAATAACATATATTCAAATACCCCCGCCCCCCCCCCCCCCCCCATGAACCATGGACCTTGCCGTTAGTGGGGAAACTTGCGTGCCTCAGCGATACAGATGGCCGTACCGTAGGTGCAACCACAACGGAGGGGTATCTGTTGAGAGGCCAGACAAACGTGTGGTTCCTGAAGAGGGGCAGCAGCCTTTTCAGCAGTTGCAGGGGCAACAGTCTGGATGATTGACTGATCTGGCCTTGCAACATTAACCAAAACGGCCTTGCTGTGCTGGTACTGCGAACGGCTGAAAGCAAGGGGAAACTACAGCCGTAATCTTTCCCGAGGACATGCAGCTTTACTGTATGATTAAATGATGATGGCACCCTCTTGGGTAAAATATTCCGGAGGTAAAATAGTCCCCCATTCGGATCTCCGGGCGGGGACTACTCAGGAGGATGTCGTTATCAGGAGAAAGAAAACTGGCGTTCTACGGATCGGAGCGTGGAATGTCAGATCCCTTAATCGGGCTGGTAGGTTAGAAAATTTAAAAAGGGAAATGGATAGGTTAAAGTTAGATATAGTGGGAATTAGTGAAGTTCGGTGGCAGGAGGAACAAGACTTCTGGTCAGGTGACTACAGGGTTATAAACACAAAATCAAATAGGGGTAATGCAGGAGTATGTTTAAGAATGAATAGGAAAATAGGAATGCGGGTAAGCTACTACAAACAACATAGTGAACGCATTATTGTGGCCAAGATAGATACGAAGCCCACACCTACTACAGTAGTAGAAGTTTATATGCCAACTAGCTCTGCAGATAACGAAGAAATTGAAGAAATGTACGATGAAATAAAAGAAATTATTCAGATAGTGAAGGGAGACGAAAATTTAATAGTAATGGGTGACTGGAATTCGAGTGTAGGAAAAGGGAGAGAGGGAAACATAGTAGGTGAATATGGATTGGGGATAAGAAATGAAAGAGGAAGCCGCCTAGTAGAATTTTGTACAGAGCACAACTTAATCATAGGTAACACTAGGTTTAAGAATCATGAAAGAAGGTTGTATACGTGGAAGAACCCTGGAGATACTAAAAGGTATTAGATAGATTATATAATGGTAAGACAGAGATTTAGGAACCAGGTTTTAAGTTGTAAGACATTTCCAGGGGCAGATGTACCCTCTGACCACAATCTATTGGTTATGACATGTAGATTAAAACTGAAGAAACTGCAAACATGTGGGAAATTAAGGAGATGGGACCTGGATAAACTGAAAGAACCAGAGGTTGTACAGAGTTTCAGGGAGAGCATAAGGGAACAATTGACAGGAATAGGGGAAAGAAATACAGTAGAAGAAGAATGGGTAGCTCTGAGGGATGAAGTAGTGAAGGCAGCAGAGGATAAAGTAGGTAAGAAGACGAGGGCTGCTAGAAATCGTTTGGTAACAGAAGAAATATTGAATTTAATTGATGAAAGGAGAAAATATAAAAATGCAGTAAATGAAGCAGGCAAAAACGAATACAAACGCCTCAAAAATGAGATCGACAGGAAGTGCAAAATGGCTAAACAGGGATGGCTAGAGGACAAATGTAAGGATGTAGAAGCTTATCTCACTAGGGGTAAGATAGATACTGCCTACAGGAAAATTAAAGAGACCTTTGGAGAAAAGAGAACCACGTGTATGAATATCAAGAGCTCAGATGGCAACCCAGTTCTAACCAAAGAAGGGAAGGCAGAAAGGTGGAAGGAGTATATAGAAGGTTCATACAAGGGTGATGTACTTGAGGACAATATTATGAAAATGGAAGAGGATGTAGATGAAGACGAAATGGGAGATACGCTACTGCGTGAAGAGTTTGACAGAGCACTGAAAGACCTGAGTCGAAACAAGGCCCCCGGAGTATACAACATTCCATTAGAACTACTGACGGCCTTGGGAGAGCCAGTCATGACAAAACTCTACCAGCTGGTGAGCAAGATGTATGAAACAGGCGAAATACCCTCAGACTTCAAGAAGAATATAATAATTCCAATCCCAAAGAAAGCAGGTGCTGACAGATGTGAAAATTACCGAACTATCAGTTTAATAAGTCACAGCTGCAAAATACTAACGTGAATTCTTTACGGACGTATGGAAAAACTGGTAGATGCGGACCTCGGGGAGGATCAGTTTGGATTCCGTCGAAATGTTGGAACACGTGAGGCAATACTGACCTTACGACTTATCTTAGAAGAAAGATTAAGAAAAGGCAAACCTACGTTTCTAGCATTTGTAGACTTAGAGAAAGCTTTTGACAATGTTGACTGGAATACTCTTTTTCAAATTTTAAAGGCAGCAGGGGTAAAATACAGGGAGCGAAAGGCTATTTACAATTTGTACAGAAACCAGATGGCAGTCATAAGAGTCGAGGGGCAGGAAAGGGAAGCAGTGGCTGGGAAAGGAGTGAGACAGGGTTGTAGCCTCTCCCCGATGTTATTCAATCTGTATATTGAGCAAGCAGTAAAGGAAACAAAAGAAAAATTTGGAGTAGGTATTAAAATTCATGGAGAAGAAATAAAAGCTTTGAGGTTCACCGATGACATTGTAATTCTGTCAGAGACGGCAAAGGACTTGGAAGAGCAGTTGGACGGAATGGACAGTGTCTTGAAAGGAGGATATAAGATGAACATCAACAAAAGAAAAACGAGGATAATGGAATGTAGTCAAATTAAATCGGGTGATGCTGAGGAAATTAGATTAGGAAATGAGACACTTAAAGTAGTAAAGGAGTTTTGCTATTTAGGAAGTAAAATAACTGATGATGGTCGAAGTAGAGAGGATATAAAATGTAGACTGGCAATGGCAAGGAATGCGTTTCTCAAGAAGAGAAATTTGTTAACATCGAATATAGATTTAAGTGTCAGGAAGTCATTTCTGAAAATATTTGTTTGGAGTGTAGCCATGTATGGAAGTGAAACATGGACGATAACTAGTTTGGACAAGAAGAGAATAGAAGCTTTCGAAATGTGGTGCTACAGAAGAATACTGAAGATAAGGTGGATAGATCACGTAACTAATGAGGAGGTATTGAATAGGATTGGGGAGAAGAGAAGTTTGTGGCACAACTTGACTAGAAGAAGGGATCGGTTGGTAGGACATGTTTTGATGCATCAAGGGATCACAAATTTAGCATTGGAGGGCAGTGTGGAGGGTAAAAATCGTAGAGGGAGACCGAGAGATGAGTACACTAAGCAGATTCAGAAGGATGTAGGTTTTAGTAGGTACTGGGAGATGAAGCAGCTTGCACAGGATAGAGTAGCATGGAGAGCTGCATCAAACCAGTCTCAGGACTGAAGACAACAACAACAACAACAACATGTTCAAATAATCAAGCAGGACTGTATAAACCACAATTGCAAAAATTTTACATCATTACAAGTCCGTGTTTAGGTCAGTGTTGTGCTGCCTCAGACCAATAAGCAGACAGGCACATAGGCCTAAACACCTCAAAGGATTCACAATTTCTAGTCAATATATGTATCTGCACAGAAAATTCACTTTCCAAGTAACCGTACACAAATTCAGTCTTTTCGCCAGCAGGGAGACTAGGCAGAAGTACAAAATCAAATTGCTGCAACAAACATGAGGATGAATGACAACTGCTGTATTCCAGACATATAAGGAATTACTATAAGCAAATTCAGACACACCCTCAGAAATTTCATTCCCTTCATCAAGATCTCTATGACTACACTGGGTTCTTCAAATCCGTAATGGCACAAAAGATCTGGTACGTCTTCATGATCTGAATCCATATCAATGTGCAGTACGTGATGCCTACTGTAACAGCGACATGCAGTACCTTCACTTAACCTTTCTTCAGTCATAGACAATCTTGTCCTAATTCCCTTCTCCTCCTGATAATTTCCACCTTCGTTACCTTAAACCTCAACAGTGATATCATCTGTTCATACTCACAAACAGAGTAAAACCATAACAGTAATAACCTAATTCATGAACTTTCTTATCCATTTTAGTAATCTCTTCCTTACCCTCTGACATTTTTTGTAACTAAGCCTTGACTTTCTCAGAATTATCTTCTAACACCGGTTTTAATGTAGCATGACTTGAAATTTGTTCTTCAATGTGAGTAACTACTGCTTGATTTGGTTCCACTTTTGTTTTATTCTTTTAACACTCTTCGCTAAAACTTTGAAAATTATTTTGCAACTGCTTATTTCTTCATTAACATCCGCCAGAGATTAACCAATTCTGTGTAACAATGGAAAGTGTAGTCTCAACATTACAAATTCTTACATCAAATTTTGTGTGGAAATCCCACTTCTACTGAAAGCTAAATACATTTTCATGGTAACCTCACCATTAACAGATTCATATTTCTGTAACTGTCCCTGCACGGTAGCAAGACTATTGTCTATATTCTCAGCTAAGTTTCTTGCTCAGTTCTAGATTACTGGTTTTTATATACGTATATATGTGAGTTGTGTAAAGCCTAAAGCAATAGTACATAAAAAGTAGAAGTCATTAGTGAGCCACACACTACACTCATGATGAAAGGAAATGATTATCAAAACGATTGTAACAGTAATCATCTATCTGCATCGTGTAGTATTTACTTTGTTTCAGTGATTCCAGATTACCAATGAGTACTGTGAAGCACCCAAACTGGAAATTCTGTTATTGTACATCATCACTATCAAAATTAATATTCCAGAATGAGATTTTCACTCTGCAGTGGAGTGTGCGCTGATATGAAACTTCCTGGCAGATTAAAAGTGTGTGCGCGACCGAGACTCGAACTCGGGACCTTTGCCTTTCGCGAGCAAGTGCTCTACCAACTGAGCCACCCAAGCACGACTCACGCCCCCTCCTCACAGCTTTCCTTCTGCTAGTACCTCGCCTCCCACCTCCGAAACTTTACAGAAACTCTCCTGCGAACCCTGCAGCACTAGCACTCCTGAAAGAAAGGATATTGCGGAGACATGGCTTAGCCACAGCCTGGGGGATGTTTCCAGACTGAGATTTTCACTCTGCAGGGTAGTGTGCGCTGATATGAAACTTCCTGGCAGATAAAAACAGGAAACCATGAAGAACGTACCCGAAATGTTCGAATACCAGAGTTGGAAGAAAATATGATTAACACATCAGGAAGGCGACCGTACCATTCGGTTTCCCCGCCAGTAAGGGGTAAGTCAGACGATCGTCTTTTTGGCGCCAGTCTTCCTTCATCGTTGCCTAACGGGCCGGAACTATCGGCTTTTCTTGCGGGTGACTTTGTGACTTTGCCTCCCTTACTGGAAGAAGTGCGTTTGATGATACGAAGGGATACGTCGTGGCTACTTGATGGTTCTCCAGCCTACTGGACGCATCTTAAACGTGTCTTGCCAGGTCGGTGGACCGGACGAGGGTGTCCAGTTGCATGGCCTCACGTTCACCGGATCTCAACCGGTGTGGTTTCTGGTTATGGGGCCATCTCAAAAGTATCCTGTACACAGAATCATTCCAGATATGCTGACAAGGAAGGAGGATATTCATGCTGCCTTTGACACTTCGGATGCAGCCTGGCTCACGTGAACATTGATCAATGCATAGACTTTGTACACGGTGGAAAAAAATCATCCAGTGTTGTCTAAACTGGGCAGTTTTATAGCATAGATAATTGTAAACATAAACAATGAAAAATTAATTTTCACGTAGAACTACTATCTGAACGTCTTGACGTTTACTACGAAACACAATGAATAAAAGAAGACAATAAAGGGAAAAAGTAATTGTGTAGTCTCCCTATAGCTATACCTTCAATTTTTTTTAATTCTTTTGTTTTTCTACTAAGATGACATGTCTGACACAGTCTATAAATGGTCTATCAATGAATAAACCACTAATTAACAGTGCCTCGATAGATACAGTCTGAAGCATTGAACATACTGTAGAACATCCTTCATTTGCGAACTTTGTCTTGATAAAATGCTGCTTTCGATATCTTAAACCATTATTCAAATATAACATTTGTATGCTTTGTGGTTTTTCATCGTCGTCTAATATTTGCCTTTTTATTTTTTTAGATTTTCTGAAGTCAGTATGTCCATTCCTGAACCGAGTTCCGGAAGACCAGAAGGATAACTTCTTAGATGATTGGCTACAGCGTGTGGAGAAACTGAGTGGATTATCAAAGGACGTTGGAAGCAGTGAAGAGCCGAAATACTACATCCACTTTAATATAATGGTGGCTATGGCTAGAAAAATGTAATTGGGAGTTTTGCTCCACCGCTTGAACAAGAAACAATATTTAATAACGGAAATGACAAACAACACAGAGCAAAAACAGAATTTCCCGGCTGGTCTGTTGTTAACAGAGAATTAAACTATAGACATTTACATGTAATTATCTTCCCGTAAACTATCTGTTTGAAAAAGCCTCTCAGGTGTAAATGGCACTATAAGAGTATCCTTCCAACTGTGCTAGTGTTCTGTTTTTAAATACCAGGATGTCATCAGGACTCTCCTTTGCTCCCTTTATTCGTTGGCTTCTCTCTCACAATAACATCAGGGGCATAAATGATTCGTTTCGCACCTCTGTCGAAATGAAGAACTACTATAGGTTAGCTACTTTAGTATAAACACCAACGGAAGTCTAAGCAGAAAGATTACCAATGGAACGGAGTGAAATACCCGAACAGTGAGACTGCTAAAGGTTTGCACCTTTAGTCGTTCTTCATGTCGACAAGGGTGGCGAAAGAGGAAATATATTGTTAAGAAGAGTTGTAATTTATGCCTTCACTGGTATTCACTGAGAGATGCAGCTCAGATTATTACGAAAGGGGTTACTATTGCATAATTTATTCTCATGGCAAATTTTGTGAACCTTGCAATACCAACAATTCCACAAGCAGAAAGTTTACCCCACAAATAGTGTGAACTAACAGGGCGTACGAAAAAGTAATGTCTCCGATTTTCTATGTGAAAACTCTTTACAACTTTTTAAATAATCCAACCTTATGAAGACAATGCATCTTCATTTCTCATGCCTACACATTTATTTCTGAACGTAGGCAGCGCGGCGAATGGCATATTTCTTCCAACGAGGTACATATTTGTTAATATCGTCACTACAGAATGTTTTACTTAGTTGACGGAGCCACGCTCTCACCACTGGTGGCACCGCTTCATCCCTATCAAATTGAAGTCCTCAAAGGTGTTCTTTAAGGTTTTGAAACAGCTGAAAATTGGATGGAGCCAAGTCGACATTGCATCGAGGATGGTCGATAACGGCGAACCAAAGACGTGGTATTCTTGCAGATGTTGCAGCGCTCGTGTGTGGTCTGGCATTGTCGTGCTGAAGGACAGGGTGTTCCATATGCGGACAAACTCTTGGAATTCGCGCTTTCAGGTTTCTGAGTGTCTCGCAGTACACTGACACTGTTACGTTACACATCGCTTTGCTGCATACTATAGTTAGGATCCCTCTAGCGGCAGAGGGTTGCAACTTGCGTTAGCGATGCGGAAAAGTCTACCGGTTAATATCGGTGTAACGTAATAGCCGATACTGAAAAAAAAATAAAAGAAATTTCGGAGGCATTACTTTTCAACGCGCCCTCGTAATCGAACAGTGCGATATTTGAAGTTAAGAGCCGATCAGAAATGCAATCTTCAGCGAAGCTCTTTGTTGCGCAACATTTGATATCTATGCATATCTAAATGTTTTCAGAGTGTGCAGTAGTGGCATAAATTTATTTAGGTTTGTGAAGAAAGTGCCACTAGAAATCTTAAAGTGTTTACATTTCTAAGCAGAATAAGCTGGAGAAGTGTCACAAAGGAAAATGACGTCAAACCTGTGCATTTACATTATCGCAAATAATGTAAGGTACGAGGGTGAAAGAAATACTTTACTGAAACTTACTGGCAGATTAATTATGTGTTCCGCACCGAGAGTCGAACTTGGGGCCTTTGCCTTTCGCGGGTAAGTGCTCTACCAATTGAGCTACCCAAGTACAACTGATGACCCGTCCACAAAGCTTCAGTTCTGCCAGTACCTCGTATCCTACCTTCCAAACTTCACAGAAGCCCTTGTGTGAACCTTTCAGAACTAGCACTCCTGGTGGTGGCGGTGGTGGTTAGTGTTGAACGTCCCGTCGACAACGAGGTCATTAGAGACGAGTGCAAGCTCGGTTTAGGGAAGTATAGGGAAGGAAATCGGCGGCGCCCTTTCAAAGGAACCATCTTACCATTTGCCTGAAACGATTTAGGGAAATCACGGAAAACCTAAATCACGATGGCCGGAGACGGGATTGAACCGTCGTCCTCGCAAATGCGAGTCCAGTGTGCTAACCACTACGCAACCTCGCTCGGTAGCACTGCTGGAAGAAAGGATACTGCGGAGACATGTCTTAGCAACAGCCTAGGGAATGTTTCCAGAATGATATTTTCAATCTACTAAAACAGGTTTTTATAAAATGAATTAATGTGATTAAATGGTCTACATGGATACTCTGTAAATTACATTTAAGTGTCAGGCAGAGGGTTCATCGAACCACTGTCATAATTCTCTATTATTCCAATCTCGTACAGCGCGTGGAAAGAGCGAACATCTATATCTCTCTATACGAGCTCTGATTTCCGTTATGTTATCATGGTGTTCGTTTCTCGATATCTAGGTCGGCGTCAAAAAAATATTTTCGCTTTCGGAAGAGAAAGCTGGTGATTGGAATTTCGTGAGAAGATTGCTACGCAACGAAGACGCATTTGTTTTAAGGTGTCCATTCTAAATCCTGTCTCATTTCAGTGACGCTCTCTCCCCTATTTCGCGTTAGTATAAAAAATGCTGCTCTGCTTTGAACTTTTTTATGTACACCGTCAGTCCTATCTGGTAAGGATCTCACACCTCACAGCAGTAGTCTAGTAGGATGGACAAGCAGATCTGTTACATTTTCTAAGTGTCCTGCCAATAAAACGCAGTCTTTGGTTAGCCTTCCCCATAACGTTTTCTATGTGTTCTTTCCAATTTATGTTGTTTGTAATTGTAATTCCCAGGTACTTAGTTGAATTTAATCCATTTAGATTTGACTGATTTATCGTGTAACGGAAGTTAAACGAATTGCTTTTAGCACTCATATGGATGACCTACGTACCCGTGGTCTAGGGGTAGCTTCTTTGATTCATAATCAAAACGTCTACTGTCCCGGGTTCGATCCCCGCCACTGCCTAAATTTTGACAAATAATCAGCATTGGTGGCCGAAGACTTCCGGCATAAGAAGTGATCCTCATTCTCCCAACGGCCTAGTTAAAGAGGGCGGAGGATCGGATAGAGGTTTAGGGCACTCTCTTGTCCTAGGGGTGGGAAATTGCCCCTAAAAGGCATAAGAATCAGTAATAATCAACGACATGAGGATGCAGAAGGCAATGGAAACCACTGCGTTAAAGACACGTAACGTGTATCCCCAGGACATGTGGCCTGCAGTTGAAGAAGTGTCATGATGATCTCTCCATTGGCAAAAGATTCCGGAATAGTCCCCCATTCGGATCTCCGGGAGTGGACTGCCAAGGGGGAGGTTACCATGAGAAAAGGATTGAATAATCATCGAAAGGATAATGTTCTACGAGTCGGTGCGTCGAATGTCAGAAGCTTGAACGTGATAGGGAAATGGTATAACCGGTGTAGGATTCGTTATGAATAGGAAGGTAGGGCAGAGGGTGAGTTACTGTGAACAGTTCAGTGACCAGGTTGTTCTAATCAGAATCGACAGCAGACAAACAACGACAACGATAATTCAGGTATACATGCCGACGTCGCAAGCTGAAGATGAACAGGTGGAGAAAGTGTATGAGGATATTGAAAGGGTAATGCTGCATGTAAAGGGGGACGAATATCTGATAGTCATGGGCGACTGGAATGCAGTTGTAGGGAAAGGAGTAGAAGAAAAGGTTACAGGATAATATGGGCTTGGGACAAGGAATGAAAGAGGAGAAAGACTAATTGAGTTCTGTAACAAGTTTCAGCTAGTAAGAGCGAATACCCTGTTCAAGAATCACAAGAGGAGGAGGTATACTTGGAAGAGGCCGGGAGATACGGGAAGATTTCAATTAGATTTCATCATGGTCAGACAGAGATTCCTAAATCAGATACTGGATTGTAAAGCGTACCCAGGAGCAGATATAGACTCAGATCACAATATAGTAGTGATAAAGAGTAGGCTGAAGTTCAAGACATTAGTCAGGAAGAATCAATGAGCTAATAAGTGGGATACGGAAGTTCTAAAGAATGACGAGATACGTTTGAAGTTCTCTAACGCTATAGATATAGCAATAAGGAATAGCGCAGTAGGCAGCACAGTTGAAGAGGAAAGGACATCTCTAAAAAGGGCCATCACAGAAGTTGGGAAGGAAAACATAGGGACAAAGAAGGTAGCTGCGAAGAAACCATGGATAACAGAAGAAATACTTCAGTTGATTGATGAAAGGAGAAAGTACAAACATGTTCCGGGAAAATCTGGAATACAGAAATACAAGTCGCTGAGGAATGAAATAAACAGGAAGTGCAGGGAAGCTAAGACGAAATGGCTGCAGGAAAAATGTGAAGACATCGAAAAAGATATGATTGTCGCAAGGACAGACTCAGCATACAGGAAAGTCAAAACATCCTTTGGTGACATTACAAGCAACGGTGGTAACTTTAAGAGTGCAACGCGAATTCCACTGTTAAATGCAGAGGAGAGAGCAGATAGGTTGAAAGAATACATTGAAAGCCTCTATGAGGGTGAGGATTTGTCTGATGTGATAGAAGAAGAAACAGGAGTCGATTTAGAAGAGACACGGATCCAGTATTAGAATCGGAATTTACAAGAGCTTTGGAGGACTTACGGTCAAATAATGCAGAAGGGATAGATAACATTCCATCAGAATTTCTAAAATCATTAGGGGAAATGGCAACAAAACGACTATTCACGTTGGTGTGTAGAATGAGTCTGGCGACATACCATCTGACTTTCGAAAATGCAGCATCCACACAATTCCGAAGACGGCAAGAGCTGACAAGTGCGAGAATTATCGCACAATCGGCTTAACAGCTCATGCATCGAAGCTGCTTACAAGAATAACATACAGAAGAATAGAAAAGAAAATTGAGAATGCGCTAGGCGACGATCAGTTTGGCTTTAGGAAAAGTAAAGGCACGAAAGAGGCAATTCTGATGTTACGGCTAATAATGGAAGCAAGGCTAAAGAAAAATCAAAACACGTTAATAGGATTTGTCGACCTGGAAAAAGCGTTCGACAATATAAAATGGTGCCAGCTGTTCAAGATTCTGAAAAAAGTAGGGGTTAGCTATAGGGAGAGACGTCTCATATACAATATGTACAATAACCAAGAGGGAATAATAAGAATGGACAATCAAGAACGAAGTGCTCGTATTAAGAAGGAAGTAAGACAAGGCTGCAGCCTTTCGCCCCTACTCTTCAATCTGTACATCGAGGAAGCAATGAAGAAAATAAAAGAAAGGTTTAGGAGTGGAATTAAAATACAAGGTGAAATGATATCAATGATACGATTCGCTGATGACATTGCTATCCTGAGTGAAAGTGAAGAAGATTTAAATGATCTGCTAAACTGAATGAACAGTCTAAAGAGTACACAATATGGTTTGAGAGTAAATCGGAGAAAGACGAAGGTAATGAGAAGTAGTAGAAATGAGAACAGCGAGAAACTTAACATCAGGATTGATGGTCACGAAGTCAATGAAATTAAGGAATTCTGCTACCTAGGCAGTAAAATAACTAATGACGGACGGAGCAAAGAGGACTTCAAAAGCAGACTTGCTATGGCAAAACAGGCATTTCTGGCCAAGAGAAGTCTACTAATATCAAATACCGGCCTTAATTTGAGAAAGAAATTTCTGAGGATGTACGTCTGGAGTACAGCATTGTATGGTAGTGAAACATGGACTGTGGGAAAAACGGAACAGAAGAGAATCGAAGCATTTGATATGTGATGCTATAGACAAATTTTGAAAATTAGGTGGACTGATAAGGTAAGGAAGTCTAATAATATCAAATACCGGCAAAGTCGGAAAGGAATATATGGAAAACACTGATAAGGAGAAGGGACAGGATGATAGGACATCTGCTAAGACATAAGGGAATGACTTCCATGGTACTAGAAGGAGCTGTAGAGGGCAACAACTGTAGAGGAAGACAGAGATTGGAATAAGTCAAGCAAATAATTGAGGACGTAGGTTGCAAGTGCTACTCAGAGATGAAGAGGTTAGCACAGGAAAGGAATTCGTGGCAGGCCGCATCAAACCAGTCAGTAGACTGATGACGAAAAAAAAAAAAAGCATGACCACACACTTTTCGTTATTTAGGGTGAATTGTCAATTTATGCATCATTTAGATATCTTTTCTAAATCGTTTTGCAGTTGGTTTTGACCCTCTGATGAGTTTGCTAGTCGATAAACGACAGCGTCATCTGCAATATTTATTTAAGGTATCTGTCATCGATTCTGTATCGCATAACTGTGGTTTTCCTCTTTAGTCGCTTTTCGGCTATTTAAGCACACGACGCTGTGGGTAGAGATGTCATCTCCTCCAGTTGACTGATGGCACCGCCTTCCTAGCCCTTTATCCTAACCTTCAATGGCCCCAACGTACCCTCCAAATTGACCAATTTACTGCTGGTGGTACCTCCGTATCAACCCCTCCAAGACCCAGGCAAACATCATAGGTCGAACCAACCGCTATTTCCATCTCCATGATCTCTACCTGATCATTTATGGCCGTCCTATCCCGTCCTACCCTAAAATACCTTGGCCTCACCCTCGACCGCCCCCTCACCTGGACTCCCCATCTCCTTACCATACAACTTAAAGCTCTCAACAGACTCCGCCACCTGAAACTGCTCTCCAGCTGGACATGGCGTCTGCATCCTTCCTCCATCCATCACACCTACAAATCCTTGATCCACCCCATCCTCTGTTACGCCAGCGTGGCTTGGATTTCCGCCCCTCCCAGGTTCTATAAATCCATTCAAATTTCCGAACACCATGCGCTCCACCTTTCCTTCTGCATCGGCATTCCATTCCCCATGCACATCCTCTACGACCTCATCCCCTTCCCCCACATTCTCCTTTTCCTTGAACACACCTGCACACTTTATATTGTCTACAACATTGATCCCCCTCACCTCCTCGTTTCTCCCTTCCTCTCCATCCCCAGCCTGTTGCTGTGCCTTTACCGCCATGTCCCACCCTCTGTCCATCTGCACACACTCTGCCTCCTTTCCCAACCGCAACTTCAACCATCTACCCCTTCCAGATGATGAGCTTCGACCTGATATGTACCCTTCCTACCAACTCTAACCCCATCTTCCTCCTGGCTCCTCCTCAGGGCTCCCTCTTCTCCCTCTCCATTCTTGTGTGTTTCCCCTCCTACATCCCCTCCCTCTCTTGTGCTACACCTTCAGTGCCTGCATTCCCTCCTGCCTTATCTTCCTGTCTTCATCTCCTGCCCCACCAGTTTCCTGCCTCTTGGTGTAGCCGCTGACACCCCTACTCTACTCATCCCGCCCCATCCCCTACTGCCTCTTGCTCTCCCCTCCTTTTCCATCCTCTCTGGCCTCTCCCTCGACAGGTCCCACCTGTCAGTTTTATTCTTCATCGTATGTGCTCCAGGTGGATTTAAGGTGTTTTGTTCTGGAGTGTTTTTAACACTGTGGCTGACTTTTAACCTGTGCGTTTGCCTTCAGTGTCTTCTTAGTGTTTTGAGAATTGCCAACAGTGTTTTTTATCTTTATGTCGACTTTTTTAATTGTCCCCCCATGTACGTCTCCATGTCAGTGTAATTTTACCTCCATTATCTTCCCTTACTCTGTCCCCCTTTTTTATCGCCTTATATGTAACATTTTACTCTCGTATTATTGTCATGTCACTCGGCTGAAAAGCGGATTGTGCCACTGACAGCCCTCCCCTGGCCATATGGCACAGGGGAATGAAATCACAATAAAGAAAAAAATGGGGAGATGGCTGGTTTTGGCCAGTTGGTTGCCGCTCCGGTGTGCAGTCTGGTTGTCGACGGTCGCTCTCCGCGCATTCTCTGCCTGTTTCTGTTACGTGGGCAGTGGGGCTGTGGATAGAGACTTGGGTGCGGTCAGAGTGTGTGCATTGGGTCTTGTGAGAGGGCGATGTTCTCGTCTGTGCTGCTAAACAATGTGAAGATTTGAAAGTGCCTTTCGTACACATCAGCCTGCAACCAGATACGCTAAAGAATCAAACGGTGGGAATTATTCAGGTTCTTAGAGTTCTGCTGTAGACATGTTTATTGAGTTTCGTGCTGTTTGCAGTTAAGGGATCTTACAGTGTTTGGACTCCCTTGTGGTCTGTTTCGTATTGACCAGTGGTGCACAACGTATTGAACAGTGGTTATCTGTCTGAATGAGGTTTACCTGTTTTGGTTTTATGTTGGTGTTTTCGTGGTGCGCGTCCTCTGTTGTAGCTGATCGTTTAACTGGGAGACGATGCCTTGACAGCATCCAGTTTGAATTGTAACCAATAGCGTGGTCGCCGTGTTTGCCAGTAGACACCAGTTCTTCGGTGAATGTAAGTTGAGTATTTCATTATTTGTTCCCGGTGACGCCGAGGAATCCGTCTTTCCTTCTTCTCCGTTCGTTTCAGCTTTCATTCAGGCTCGATCTGAGTTGTAGTTTCCTCAAACCCCTGAAATGGTACTACTTGTCACTGAAATTTTGTAATATCTAAAAGATGCCTTTCATTCTCCTGTGTTTTTAATGTCTTACTGCAGTTATATCTTAGAGTGTCTTGCTTCTGTGGGAGTGTTTGTCAGTAAACCATTTATTGTTTGTATAGTTCTTAAGATTTATCTAAAGAGGGTTCAGAAATTATTTGTTTGGGATGGGCTTTGACGCCCGTAGACATTTTTTCTGTTTCGTAATGTTTCAATTACTATGGTAATTATGTATATTATTCTGGGATAACAGCAGTCTGCTGTTGCCATGCAATTGTTAAATAAAATATGTTGAGAATTATAAGCCAGGGTGTGTGTTTCATTGATAATTAATGCCTTGTCTTTATTGGGTTGAAGTATCCTTGAGAGTGTGTCCCACGTCACAATGACGTTGATGGTAGAATCAAAAATTTAAGATGGCGTTGGTGGAAAACTAAAAATTAGAAGATGTGAAACTAACCCAGTTGTGCTATTGGGCAATTAAAAACAATTAAATTAGAAAAATTAAAAAATCGTAAAATGTTGGAAGTATACCAGTTATACCTTGAATGACTGCTGACTCTACAGTCGAGGACGGCGCTATGCTCAAAAGTATCTGAACGATACGGATTTTGTGCTGCATTCAAAGGCACTCGATTGTACAACCCAATATGATTTTTGATTATGTGAAATTTTCACTGTTCTTGGAGAACATTTTCGTACTGATTTCTGATCTGTTATTAATTTTTTTTCATCGTGTGCAGCTTTTTCACAAGCGGAGTAAACTTATTTTTCATTTTTCACCAGGAGAAATTTTGTTGCAAGTAAGGAAAATTGTATTTTAATGACATGGAGTAGCTGGCTACACTTGTGACAACCATCTGACTGTTAGGGGGAAGCATTAATTGATTGTGGACATGGTACAGTGTCGTGAGACTACACTTGTATTGTTATATGTACTTTTCCAGTTTCTTAGAAATGAGTTTCAACAAGTGTTTGCATAACAGAAACGTATTCTGTTATGTCTGTGTTAACTATGTAATTGGTAAGAAAAGACTGGTCATTAATAGTTTTGTGAACAATATCTGCTAAACTAACTTTTTTCGTATAAGGCTTGGCAACCAAGACAAAAACTGAGCACAACACAAGATGCGCCGTATATATGTTGAGGGACTGAGATTGTGGAATAATGTGAAGAGGAAATCAGTGCTTTTTGCAATTCGCATAGTGTAGAGGGAGCTGCAAAAACATATATATCGTTGTTGTTGTTAATGTATGGTTATTGTTGGACAGAAAGAGAAAGAAGGATATAAAATATCCTAATATTTCTTCGCCCTTACGGCCAGTTATGCATTGTGAATCTCTCCCTATTCCAAACCTACATACGATTCTTAAGCATTTGCGAGAGGAGAGCAGATCCAAGAATGAATGCGATGATGGTGATAATTACAAGCTATGAAAAGATTATGTATCATAATTATTTAGTTACTACGATCTAAGTGATTTAACTCGTGACTTCACTCTGAAAAGAGATCTTGCCAAACTGTACAGGCTTAGACTCGAAGCCAAACACCTCTTACCTGGAGACTCATTCTCTTTGTACGGGAAAAGAGAAACAGAATAAGTTATATTATTTATAGAAGAACATATGGCTCTTTGTTGTGACACTGAACGTTTATGATCGAAATCAGTGGAGGTTATTTATAGTCTTGTCAAAACATAGCTGAAAGATGTACTTTCATGTAATGGAGCCGGCCGCGGTGGTCTCGCGGTTCTAGGCGCGCAGTCCGGAACCGTGCGACTGCTACGGTCGCAGGTTCGAATCCTGCCTCGGGCATGGATGTGTGTGATGTCCTTAGGTTAGTTAGGTTTAAGTAGTTCTAAGTTCTAGGGGACTGATGACCACAGCAGTTGAGTCCCATAGTACTCAGAGCCATTTTTTTTGTAATGGAAATTTGTTTTGCTTAGTAAGAAGATGTACTGTTCCGTATGCGGCAGTATTGCCTAGGTTTGCATTAGCAGCCCAAGGCCATCGGGTACCTATACTGCCTACTGTTTTCTGCTCTTTCCTCTCTGGTGGCAGAGGTGGTTACTCTCAGCAGCCAAGACACAGACGAGATCAGTCGTCTGGGTCTTGGTCGGAACCACTTGTTAACTCAAGAAGAGCTTTTCCACAAGCTCTCAATGTGGTTGTCTATGAGCCCACCGCACACACTGAGTGATTGCTGCCCTGGAGTAGTGTGACTTCTGGGAATGGAGCTGCCTGAATTTAACGGCAGCTATTATAGCGCGTTTACTCAAGTTCGTAGTAAGGAATGAATCCATGTATGCTTCTGTTTGAATCAGATACTTTGTCTTGGAGTGGCCATATCGCCATTTTCTAGTTACTATTTAAACGGATTGTGCACTGATAGAGTTTGAAAGTTGGACGTTCATAGCGTCATTTGGAGAGTTGGCTATTGATTCTGCTGCTGTGTGCATACAGCAACTTTGAGATATTGTTATTGCGAGTGGTAGCGCACGAACAGCTAGCTGTTGGTAGCAGTGGGACACAGCCTGGCGTGCGGAGAAGCCGCGCGTCAGGAGAGGCTGCAGCCCGCCCTGACCGTGATGGTGGCGCCGGGGACAGATCTGTATTAATCGAGGATTTCCGGTAATTTGCAATTTGGTGTGCCTAGTTGAGCGCTGAAGGGATTTTCTCAATTTTGTGGGTACATACATTGAAAGTAATATTCATATCTTTGTTGTCAGCAGATACATAATTATTCTTCAAGGAAAAGAAAGGTCTGATTGAGGTTTGTCGGTGTGTGAATCGTCAGTTTTCGGAATACAGCGAATTGAACGTTTTTATTGATTCTTTTAATTTTTTTCACCACTTAAGGGTTTTTGACTAAACCACTCCTTACATTTCATTTCTATGAAAAAAGGGGAGTGGTTGCATCATTAGTTGTGAACTCTGCATGGGTCGTCGTATTTATTTTGAATTATTTTAGCATGTTGCTGGATGCAGAATATTCAAGCAGTTGCAGCGGAAAGACGAGGTAAGTTGTCTGTTGCGTGCAGGAACATTACAATATAACTGAATATTTTAAAAATTGCGGTCACATACAAATGACTTGATTTTTCCTGGTGTAGCGGGAACGGCATCAGTGTCGATTCGAAAACTGCCACAGCTTAAATATTGATTGATAATGACCATTGACAGCTGAATATTTTGCAGCATAGGATGTCACCCTCATTCTTCCAGCAGCCATTTCAAAGAGGACGTGGGAAGACACAGAGAGTCAGGGCACTCTCTTGTCCTTAGGATGGGAATCTGCACCTAAGGGTGCAAGTATCAGCAAAGAACAAAGGCAAGAGGATACACAAGGCAATGGAAACCATGCATTAAAGACACATAACGTGTATCCACAGGACGTCTGACCTGTAATGGAAAAGGTGTCATGATGATCTCGCTATTGGAAAAAGATTCCTGAATAGTCTCGATTCTGGAATAGTCTCGTATCTCCGGGAGCGGACTGCCAAAGATTACGGGACAATGAGGAAAAGATTGAATAACCAACGAAAAATAACATTCTCGAGTTGGGGCGTGGAAAGTCAGAAGCTTGAACGAGGTAGGCAAGCTAGAACATCTGAAAAGGGAAATGTAAAGGCTCAATCTAGATATGGTAGGGGCCAGTGAAGAGAAGTGGAAAGAAGAAAAGGATTTCTGGTCAGATGAGCATACGGTAATATAAACAGCAGCAGAAAATGGTATAACGGGAGTAGGATTCGTTATGACTAGCAAGGTAGGGCAGAGAATGTGTTACTGTGAACAGTTCAGTGATAAGGTTGTTCTCATCACAACCGACGGCAAACCAACACCGATATCAATAGTTCGGGTATACATGCTGAGGTCACAAACTAAACATGAATAGACAGAGAAAGTGTATGGTAATATTGAACGGGTAATACAGTACGCAAAGGGAGATGAAAATCTAATAGTTATGGGGGAGTGAAATGCAGCTGTAAGGGAAGAAGTAAAAGCAAAGGTTACAGGAGAATGTTCTGTCATAAATTTCAGTTTGTAATAGCGAATAATCTGTTCGAGAACCACATGAGGAGGAGGTACACTTGGAAAAGGCCGGGTGATACGAGAAGATTTCAGTTTGATTACATCATGGTGAGACAGAGATTCCGAAATCAGATACTTGACTGTAAGACGTACCCAGGAGCAGATATAGACTCAGATCACAATATAGCACTGATGGAGAGTAGGCTGAAATTTAAGACATTAGTCAGGATGAATCAATACTCAAGGAAGTGGGATACAGAAGTACTAAGGAATGATGTGCTGCGCTTGAATTTCTCTAAGGTTATAGGTACGGCCATAAGGCATAGCTCAGTAGGCAGTACTGTCGAAGAGGAGTGGGCATCTCCAAAAAGGGCAATCATAGAAGTTGGAAAGATAAACATAGGTGCAAGTAGGATATCTGTGAAAAAACCATGGGTAGCAGAAGAAGTACTTCAGTTGATCAATGACAGACGGAAGTATAAAAACGTTCAGGTACATTCAGGAATACAGAAATACAATTTGCTGAGGTATGAGATACACAGGATATCAGAAATGGATGCAGAAAAAGAGTAAAGGAATCGAAAAAGAAAATAATTGACCGAAGGACTGACTCAGAATGTAGCAAAATCAAAATAAGCTTCAGTGAAATTAAAAGATGTTAAAAGTGAGACGGAAATTCGACTGTTACATGCAGAGGAGAGAGCGGAAGGTGGAAAGTGTACATTGAAGGCTCTATGAAGGAGAACATTTGTCTGATGTGATAGAAGAAGAATCAGGAGTCGATTGAGAAGAGGTAGCGGATCCAGTATTAGAATCAAAATTTAAAAGAGCTTTGGGGGACTTGAGATCAAATAAAGCAGAAGGGATGGATAACATTCCATCAGAATTTCTATAATCATTATGGTAAGTGGTAACAAACCGACAATTCACGTGTAGAATGTATGAGTCTGGTGACATCAACACAATTCCGAGTACTGCAAGAGCTGAGAAGTGCGAGGATTATCGCACCATCAACTTAACAGTTCATACATTCCGTTAACTGAACAGAATAATATATATTTAAGAATGGAAAGGAAAATTGAGGATGTGTTAGATGACGATCAGTTTATGATAGAAACAGGACGAAAGAAAAAGCAAGACACCTTTGTAGGATTTGTAGACCTGAAAAAAACGTTAGTCTATGTAAAATGGTGCAAGAAATTCGAAATTCCGAGAAAAATAGAGGTAAGCTATAGGGAAAGACTGGTAATACCAAGTATATACAAGAGCCAAGAGGGAATACTAACAGTGGACGACCAAGAACGAAGTGCTCGGATTAAAAAGCGTGTAAGGTAAGGATGTAGTTTTTCGCCCCTTCTGTTCAATCTGTACATCGGAGAAGCAATGATGGAAGTAGAAGAAAGGTTCAGCAGTGGGATTAAAGTTCAAGGTGAAAGAACATAAATGATATGATTTGTTGATGACCTTGCTATCCTGATAGAAGGTGAAGAAGAGTTACATGTTCTTCTGAATGGAATGAACCATCTAATGAGAGTTTATGGTAACGATAATAAAGTTTCTCTAGATAGCCTAGCAACTATAGGAGAAAAAGTGTAGATAACGATAATACTGTCAGAGAGAGCTTTACACATTTTCCTGTATGTGTTTCCATAATAATAATTTTTGATGTTGAAGCTATCACTAGCCCTACAACAGTAATAATTTTTGACAATGTCTTTCAAGTTATTTAAACTGTGTTAACAGATTCGGATGTAAGTTAAGATAACTTAAATATGATACAGAATGACAAAATTTGTTTTTACGCTTGAAAGAAAAAGAGTAATTCTTGCGAAAAATTGTAAATTTCAGAGAGTTTGCTTTAAAATAAATGTATTTAATTCTTTTAAGTTACAAATGCAGACTATAAAGAATAAAAACTGTGTATCACTTTCGTGGACTAAAATTCTTAGACATGGTACGTAGTTCCAATACATAATATAAATGTGATATGGGTATGTACACAGAAGAGGGAAATTGAGATCTTAAATATTAGTGAGAGAATCCACATAATGGTACATAAATGCAAATGGTATATTCCTATGGGGCATATTTCTAGGAAATTTATGGCAAGAAATATATGTGAGACTTAAGTACAGAATTGTCTATTTCTTTTTCCTGTTTTAATGTGAGTACTATATAGTCAACCAGCAATGGATAGGAACTGTTTACAGTAGAACTGACTATACTGACAGTAATACAAAAATAGGATATTCTCAAAAGAAAATCACTGTTTTACATCAACAGGACCGTTAAACATGAAGCAGGTCCCTCGTATAACATGTTTACAACCCATGTAGGGACATGAGAAATCGCCAGTTTCCGTATCAAATCAGTTTTATTAATAAGAGATATTTATTTTACTCTTTGTATGCTGTAGACATATCTGTATCTGTATGCATTCATCTTACCACGTCGAAATTTAGGCAAGATACAACGTCCTCCAACAATATGGTCTTGATCTGTCATTACAATAGGATCCAGTGTGGATTCTCCAAATGGGTTGACATTATCTAAGCTGTCATCACTCTTGAAAGAGATGTCAGAAACAGAATAAGCCTCCTTAGTTTCTTTTATTTTTTGTGTACTTGTCGTAACTTTGGTCCAAACATAGCTTTCTATATTTCTTGACCAATTTTTTAAACTTCCTGGCAGATTAAAACTGTGTGCAGGACCGAGATTAGAGGTCTTCCACTGTTAGGAGGCATTTCTTTTTCAGCAATGAGTTTACTGCTTATGGAACGGCGACAGCTCACGGTACACCGCTGTAAGGCTGGGTGCTGTGTATTAGTTGACAGTGTATCACTTTTTGAAATGAACTGTGTCATACACCGAGATGACAAAAGTCACAGGACACCTCCTAATATCGAGTCGGACCTGCCGTCACCTGGCGTAGTACAGCAACTCGGCGTGGTATGGACTCAACAAGTCGTTAGAAATACTCTACAGAAATACTGAACCGTACTGTCTCTACAGTCGCCTATAATTCCTAAAAGTTTGGCTCTGCAGAATTTTGTGCACGAACTGGCCTCTTGATTATGTCCCATAATATTCGATTGGATTCATGCCGGTTGATCTGGGTGGCCAAGTCATACGCTCGAACTGTTCAGAACGTTCTTAAAAACATTAGGGGACAATGGTGGCCCCGTTATATGGTGCTAAGTTATCCGTAAAAACTCCATCGTTGTTTGGGAACATGAAGTCGATGAATGGCTGCAAATGGTCTCCAAGCAGTTGGACAAGAGGACCCAATCCAATCCCTGTAAACACGCGTCTCACCTTTATGGAGCCACCAACAGCTTGCACTGTGCCTTGTTGATGATTTTTGTCCACGGCTTCGAGGGGTCTGTATCACACTCAAACCCTACCATCAGCTCTTACCGACTGAAATCGGGTCTCATCTGATCAGCCCACGGTTTTCCAGTTGTCTGGGATGCAACCATTATGGTCACGAGCCCAGGAGAGGCGATGTTGTGCTGCTACCAAAGAAACTGACGCCGGTCTTCTGCAGCCAAATTTCTTCGTACTGTCATAATGGATACGTTAGTCATTGGCCCCCCATTGATTGTTAGCACTGACAACTCTACATAAACACTGCTGCTCTCGGTTGTTATGTGAAAGTTTCGGTGACACCATTGTTCCTGGTAAGAGGCAATGCCTGAAATCTAGTATTCTAGCCACACTCTTGGCACTGTGGATCATGGAATGTGGAAATCCCTAATGATTTGGAATGTCCCATAGTCTAAATCCTACTACCATTGCTTGTTCAAAGCCCCATAATTCCCACTGCGCGACAATAATCACATCCGAAACCTTTTCACATGAAACAGGTGGGTACAAATGATAGCTCCGCGCTTTTACATCTTGTGTAATTTATACTATCGTCATCTGTATACATGGATATGGCTATCCCATGACTTTTTTCACCTCCGTGTATTTTGGAATGAAGCGTATCATTTTTAAGTATTATAGTGGTTGCTTAACAATTATCTCATTATAATAAATCTGTAAATAACGAATAATCCAACCTACACAGCACAGTTTTTTATGTAGCACAAATATCATTAATTGCGTAAATCTGGCAAGTATTTTAGAACTGTGTGCATATTCATTTTCAGTATTTTAATTCAAAAGTGATGTTTCTGTTGGAAAAGCAAATTATGATTGCCTATACCTAAATTTTGGCTGTATACCTGACAATAGGATAGTTTGTAGTAGGTATAGTTTTCTTATTAACAGACTCGATGGACCAGATAGTTGGAAAATTTTGGCTATATCATGTTTAGGGCACGTGACCCTACGTTGTGTCGTCTGGTTCTAATAGCGATAGACTTTGTGTGAGTGTGTGTTGTGGATAGACAGTTGTATGATTACCTATAGCCTTGTATGAATCGCACATATATTTTAAAGCTGTTCTGTAACTTTAGCCTTGTAGGACGGCACATAGTCCATGTGCAGCCAGATTGTGAAACTTGCACAAAGTGTTGTTATACTCTCTTACCGCGCCAAGAATTCCTAGTTTAGTTTTGGTACCACTCAGCTGTTTCTGGGTAGCCTTTGACATATCCTTATTTGTGTATTCACTAATGGACTGTGGCTACGGTACCAATGCCTGTGTAACACGTTGATCTCCTCCCAATGAGAGCTTTGTGTTTATTGTAATTATTACCTCATTATTCTTAATTGAGTGATTATTAACAAAATGAAATCGAGTCCAGACCATTCTGAACCTTACAGAACCTTGTTGCCTCGTATGCTATGACACTGAAATGTTTTAATTAAACGTTGTCATAAGAGTCTTGTTATATCTTGAATTTTGGAGCAAAACAATGTATTTAACTGCTGTCCTAAGTTCGCATGACCAACATTTTGTTTAATGCTACAATATTAAACGTGGTGCTAGAATTTAAATTAAATTCTTTTGTAGTTATAATTTTTGAGGCTAATATTTTCATAGGCTTAATGACTGTACCTTGTTGTAAGTCCATACATATTATAAAAGTGCAGTGTGTATGTGTGTGTGTGAATGTGTGTGTGTGTGTGTGTGTGTTTGTGTGTGTGTGTATGTGTATGTGTGTGTTTGTGTGTGTGTATGTGTATGTGTATGTATGTAAGTTCCACATTTTTTCCAAGCCACTGGATCAGTCTAGTACGAGTAGCCTTTACTATCAGGCAACAATCGCTGTGGGAGTAAGAACTGACTATATATTATAGTTCAGGAAATAAGTAATGACGTCTTAAACACTGAGATGCGTGGGAAACTGCCATGTCGTGTGTGACGTATTGAATTCGCAATACGAGGCAGTATCCACGTATGCTGCTAAATGTACTTTAAATACTGCATCATGGAAACACGTATTTTTCAGCAGACATGACGTCATAAAGACTGAGATTTATGAAAAACTGCCGCATTGCGCATGAAATTTAAATTTATTACTTCTTTTCTACTACTTCTTTGCGCAACAGATTTTGTAGACAGTATCCAATATACCACTGAATGTATTTGCGAAAGTTTATCATTATAGGACATATAGATCAGGAGATATGACCTCGTAAACACTGAGACGTGCAAAAACTACCGCATCGTGTTAAGACGTTTAAATTTTTTACGGTTTTGCTACTAACTCTGCTCATAACATATTTCGCTGTCAGTATCCACATATGCCGTTGAATGTGCCTACACAAATATATTACTATACGACATATAGTCCGAGAGATGTGACGTCAAAAACATTGAGATGTGTGAAAAAAAATGCTACAACGCTCATGAAATTTTAAAACATTTATTCTTGACTGATAACAATGAGGCACTCCAACAGTCAGTCAACTTAAGGAAATCCCTGACACCTTGAAACGCCTTTGACAGCTTTCAACTATGCAGCGCGAACGGTTGTAGGCGGAAACGACGGCCGTCTATAGAGCTATGAAGAGCCGTTGCCATAGAGACGTTTCCAGAACCGCTTTCTAGACACGCGAATTAGCTGAGTCGAGTGTACAGAAACTATCCGTGATCACGTTTCTTAATCTGGATACTGTACTTATACATCGGTACATTGTGCACATTTCTTTGATACGAATGTTTCGTAACTTCAAATTTGTTTTCACGAATACATGTAAATGTATTTTTTCGATACTTCACTACAAATACAGTTCATTTTTTGTTGCCGTAAGTACCAGAAAATTGGAAAAATGAATACTCGGGTAATTCCAGGTTTGTCAGCTAGTCAAATTGTAGTTTTAGTGTTTTCAGTAGACGGATATTATTTTACTGGTAACTCAACTTATAGATGTCAGCCTTTTTTTGTCCTTGGGCCTACCTGCTTCCCAGAATATGAAAACCTCGAAGCTGTGTTGAAGTACAGGAACTATGAGAAATATTTTGGCACAATATGTGGGGATTTGAAAGCAGTTAGCACGGTACAACGTCAACAATCCGGCTTCACAAAAATGCCTTATGTCATTTGTGAATGGGACAGCCAAGCGAAAAACAGGCTTTTAGGGGCAACTAATGGGGGTGAAAGAAAAACCCTCCAACTGAATTCATAGAATGTAATAAATGAACTAGTTGTTCAACCATCCAAGGTACAATGACCTTTTCATATCACGCTTGGACTCACGAAAGAATTAACTAAGGCATTTCCAAGAAATGGTGACTGCTTCATGTAGCTGGTAACAAGATTTCCAAAAGTATCGTATGAGAAACATAAATAACGGCTTCTTGTGGGGCCACAGAAAAGAAATTTAATGAAAGATAATTTGTCTCAAAGTACAATGCATCCAGTGGAGAAAAGGGCTTTGATTCTTTTTGAAGAAGTAGTGACTAATTTCGGGAGCAACAACAAACACCTAAATTGCAAAACCACGGTTAAAACAATGTTGCCAGATTTCATGAAATGTGAGTGTAGCATGAGTGTGAAGGTTAATTTTCTGCCTTGACATACTGATATTTTGCCTGAAAACCTGGGCACTGTTACTGAAGAACAAGTAGAACGGTTTCACCACGAAAGGCGAAACGCAAACATTATGCAAAACAGGATTTGCGAAGGCAGAGAATCAATGACGAGAAGTTTTGCCCCTTGTCAGAAGGAACCTAATGCAATGGAACCACCGAAGCGAAATTAAATTACCGCACATGTGTTGTGCTTTGTAACAATTATTAGCTGGTTCAGATGGCTCTGAGCACTGTGGGACTTAACATCTGAGGTCATCAGTCGCCTAATTATTAGCATTTTACGTTAACATATGCTGTTATCTATTCTAACGCAGTGTGTAATAATCATACACATGATACAAAATTAGTAATTTTAATGGAATAAAAGAATCTCCTTTTAGAATAAAACGTGATTTCACCTAAAACATTAGATGTCATATGTACGAAAAGCTGACGCGGTACAGAAAAACAAAAATCAGAATGGAAAATATTTCAAATAACACCTTACAGTCACAAAACATTCAGCTAAAAATGTTAAAGTCCAGTATAATGCTATTAATTAATAACAGATAAAAGTGTGAAAATACTGGGGTAACTAGGGATTAAGGATCTAACTTCCACGTTGAACAACTCATGTGAATAAGCTTATTCCGATTAATACACCACACACTTAATGTAAGATGAATTAAATTCACACACGCAAACACAGCATTTCAGTTTTAAACATTATTCAGGCAGTGTTACGAAGACCACACTTTGGATGTAGCTCAGTAATGCTACACCTTACAAAGCATCATTTTAGGGGGGAAGAAGATTAGTTCTGAACTAGAAAAAAAAACGTGATCCCACTTTAAAAAACACATGTGGCTAAAATAACTTCCTAAGCAGACCTAAACGAGCTTCTGCCCAAACACCAACTGACCAGGCCTGTAACAGTGCAAAACACATGTTGCTTACAATACAAATCTCAGCATGCAAACATGCAAACAATAGGCAGTCCGAATCACTGTTCTGTAACTGTCAGCAAATGGAACAGTTCACTTAATGTGCGATGCCTGACACTTGACTGTAGACTCTAAAATGAACTGACAAATTGTTATTGCCATGCCTAATTGTCATATAACAACATATAGCACATATTGCTAAAAAAACGTGCTTAGCAATTTGTTGATACTTCGTTTTTGGGTATAGATAAGGCTGTGCACGAATATGATCTTTTAAGAAAGGCTGCGATATTTATTGATTGGAACTACGGTGCAGAGGGTTTCCAAAAACATTTCAGCGTGTTTTCCTTTTTCTTTCCCTAATCAACTGCCAATAATACCGAGATCTAATCGTGACGAGCAAAACCAAATATGTAAACACACAAAATGATCAAAGAAAATGTAGGACAAGGTTCCACACAGAGAGGAAAGTCTGTTCCATGTCTAAATTTTCTGTAATGTGTAGGCATACTTGGAGCTATTTTAGTTGTGGTACACAAATCCATTGCCTTGACTTTTCAGAAGTTTTTCAGTAACGCAAACATCACCTCACAAAGCACGATGAATAAGGTTCATGTTCTACACTAGAAATATATAATTGGTGTTACTGACTAGCTAATATAGATTTCGTCACATTTCAACTAGAGCCTACCTGTGGTGGCATGGTCAACCACCAAAGTTATATTTTCCGACACTTTAGCAGACGGATTCTTACTAAAAATGTTGCATTTTGTTTATATAGTTAACAAAGTGTATCACTTAACTACACATTTTCGTAGTACAGATATATGCCTTCTTAATGTTCCAGATATGAGCTGTAAACACACAAAATGCCCACAACACCAAAGGCATTGGTGGAACAAACTTCCACACTGAGGTGAAAGTTTGGTATCTGAAAAGACGATCTTTGCATCACTTGTCGACGAAAGTTCGATCTTGGTAGACAACTTCAATAAAACCAAAAGTGTGTGTATTGTTTATCGAAGTACATAGAAGTTTGTTCTATAACACGACAGAACACTTACAGGTAATACTACTGATGTAACGTATAGCTTAAAGTGCACTTGTCGACAAGAATAGTTTGACCTTTACACAACAGTCTAAGTCTAAACTGTCTGTATTATTTTGTCAAAAATATATTTTAATTCCTTTAAAATCTAAAAGTGAGTCAAAGAGTACAGTGACCGCAATGAATAATCATTATCGTTATCTTGTACAAAACCCCTGTCATCCTCTGCTAATAATGCTAACATTCTTTATCACACAGTGGAGACTAAAAGGCGCTTAAGTGAAACAGTGTAACGAACCAGTGTGATCTCACAATGGTAAGCCACATTTTCATATAGCTAGCTAGATCGCGTCATTTTTTAGTCATACCATCAGATTATCGTGAATTTTGCCTACGTTATGGGGGCTGTTACATTGTTTCTCCCCTGATATATGGCTGTCGAGGGGCATGAAAGGGAAGCAGTGGTTGGGAAAGGAGTGAGACAGGGTTGTAGCCTCTCCCCGATGTTATTCAGTCTGTATATTGAGCAAGCAGTAAAGGAAACAAAAGAAACATTTGGAGTAGGTATTAAAATTCATAGAGAGGAAATAAAAACTTTGAGGTTCGCCGATGACATTGTAATTCTGTCAGTGACGGCAGAGGACTTGGAAGAGCAGTTGAAACGGAAAGGACAGTGTCTTGAAAGGAGGATATAAGATGAACATCAACAAAAGCAAAACGAGGATAATGGAATGTAGTCAAATTAAATCGGGTGATGCTGTGGGAATTAGATTAGGAAATGAGACACTTAAAGTAGTAAAGGAGTTTTGCTATTTAGGAAGTAAAATAACTGATGATGGTCGAAGTAGAGAAGATATAAAATGTAGACTGGCAATGGCAAGGAAAGCGTTTCTGAAGAAGAGAAATTTGTTAACATCGAATATAGATTTATGTATCAGAAAGTCGTTTATGAAAGTATTTGTTTGGAGTGTAGCCATGTATGGAAGTGAAACATGGACGATAACTAGTTTGGACAAGAAGAGTATAGAAGCTTTCGAAATGTGGTGCTACAGAAGAATGCTGAAGATTAGATGGGTAGATCACGTAACTAATGAGGAGGCACAACTTGACTAGAAGAAGGGATCGGTTGGTAGGACATGTTTTGAGGCATCACGGGATCACAAATTTAGCATTGGAGGGCAGCGTGGAGGGTAAAAATCGTAGAGGGACACCAAGAGATGAATACAATTAGCAGATTCAGAAGAATGTAGGTTGCAGTAGGTACGGGGAGATGAAGCAGACTGCACAGGATAGAGTAGCATGGAGAGCTGCATCAAACCAGTCTCAGGACTGAAGACAACAACAACAACAACATATGGCTGTGCTGTTAAGTCACATTTTATAAAAATATTTAATAACCTTAACAACCTGAGTATCAGGTGATAAAAATAATTACTAACACATACCTCTTTCTTTTTTCTTCCCTGTGCAAAGATGAGCGTGTATCTTGAGATAGGTATTATCAGCTATAACGATTTGAAAGTGCAATAGACGGCCAGAGTGGCCGAGCGGTTCTAGGCGCTACAGTCAGGTTCGAATCCTGGTTCGGGCATGGATGTTTGTGATGTCCTTAGGTTAGTTAGGTTTAAGTAGTTTTAAGTTCTAGGGGACTGATGACCACAGCAGTCCTATAGTGCTCAGAGCCATTTGAACCGATTTTTAAAAGTGCAATATTGGTGCTGACTAACGGTCGCTAGATAGTATCATCATCAGTTCAAGAGCTGACAATATATGGGTCTGCCATCATCATGAAAAAATAACTTACATCACAGAATAATTTTCTTAAATGTAATATAAATGTTTTTTGCATTGAAATCTATACACAGTGAAGGCTGTAGTTATCATATCTGTGGGTTCTGTCGTGTTAATCGATTGCTGATCTTCTTTCACTAAATATTTCGTCTGGAGACTGATGGATGTTGTTCTTATTCAGAATGTGTTGCAAAAAAGTAATCTGTATTAGACATTCAACAAGATTGATTGGCTATTTATGGTAGCAACCAATTAATTATTTTTGTAATAGGAATTTATTTATTAAGCGAACTGTTTTATTCGTTCTGTGCAATGCCTATTGTCTGTACATAACTGGAAATGCGGTATGTGCTACCTAGCTCTCCATCAATAAGAAAAGGACACACAAGCATAGATTTCTTTCTTATTTGCAGATTTTCAGGATACTTAATTTATTCTGACTGAAAATACTTCAGAGATTAGTTATATTTATTACTTTTATTATCACACGACCGGTTTAAGGCTCTTACAAGCCCATTTTCAGGTGTCGTAACTTGGTGGTGTGACCCCGAGCGCCGCGGTGAAAGTGTACCACCTCGGCTCTTGGGTGTCACAGCACCAAGTTACGACACCTGAAAATGGGCTTATAAGAGCCTGAAGCCGGTCGTGTGATAATAAAAGAACTTTACAACTGTAGCGGGATTTTCAGCCTCTGGTATATTCCTCAGTTGGGAATGTTCCAACAAGAGAATTGTTTATAATTATTACCTTGTAATTGATATGAATCCTCGGAATTGGTTTTGCATCAGATGCTAGTAAAATATTGTATGATTACTAAGCATAACCAAATTACCAGGGGAACATTTCATACTAGCGCCGTATTTGATCTAGTGTTCAATCAATAACATGATTTGCAGTCTGCATACTAACACTCTAAGTACGACATATGTCCATATGAAGTTTTTGGTTTCAAATGAGAATTCCTGTAATATTCCTAAATGTTGACTATTCCTCCTGTGACACCCTGTACTATGTTACGAATAATGTGCTGAAATTCCTATTCTGTAATTTAATAGTAATAGAAAGTTCATAATCGCTAAAGGGTTTTCGTTTTTGAATCGCGAATACAGAATTTGTTCAATAACTTGGAAAACAAAGGAAGTAATTCAACAAGGTTACAGAAGAACGTTTCCTTTCTAAAACCATAAGCTGTTAAAACTTAATGTTTGTGATTTTTGTATTTTGGTGGAACTCAAAATTACGAAAATACTACCTTTTAGTACTCCATTATATATTACTTCCTTTTTGTGTATGTTAAATGGCAATAATTCTAATGATGTGATATTGCACGATTGTTGGTCGCTAAGCATGGACTACATTCATACACAGGCTCCAGGAAGTGCAAACAGTATGAAAAAGACACTATACTAATTTGCAAATTAGAATCTGTAGCAAATTTGTAGATCATATACAGATGCTCACTTTGTATCTTTTAACTTACAAACTCGATTGAGTGAACCTACTATTAGCTCAAAAATAATTCCCATACATATGAGTGATTTTTTTTAGTGCTGAAAATAGTAGAAAATTTAAATGAAATTAATGAGAAGGCAAGGTTTGGGAACATGATTGATGTTGTGCACACATTCTTACTTGTTACTGGTAGATGTGCCTACAATTAAGCACACGCCTGTAGTAGTTTCTGAACTTGCATAGATGTAATTACATGGCTTTGTACCTAGTGTTGACTAAAATCAATTCAGCTACGATGCTACATTTGTATAATTATAATTACAGCTGAGGTAATTCATTGTCTGTAAGTGGCAAGTATGATCGTCTCCTCAGCAGAAATTGTTTCCCTGAGGTGCTGAAATCTGGCCCTTAGGCATGGTATGAAAGGAGTGGGACAAGCAGCATGATTGTGATTTCCCTGCAACAAGCAACGCAAACTTGGTTAGATGTAGTGTCCAGGATGCAAGCATTTTGGGGGGCATTTGCAATTAGCAATATCAACGTCCAGCACCGCGTGCACATGTGATGGAGCCCAATTTCTGTTTCTCGAGCGTTCAGGGAGCTATGAGCTATGTCTATTGAAAAAATTATCACAGTGGTACAATAAAGGCCAGAAATTTGGCAGTCTAGTCACTGTCAATATAAAAATAGTTCGATTCTAAGCATTTAAGATTAATGTTAACAGTAAATAAACATTGTTATTCTGTCACATTGGTTTGACAACAGTAATTCACAAACATTTCTTGCTATTAGTGACAAACTATTATTTCGTCTACCGAGATCGCTATGTTGAACATTACGAGACTGATGGATTATCTCAACCCACAGCTTACTCATTGGCTTCTACAAAAAGGAAGCAATAACACATGCTGGCATTCCAAAATCACAAACTTTTACTGATGGAGAAAAGTTCAAGTGAAAATAAACCACATGAGAAATTAAAACAAGATGAGGGTCATATGTTTCTCATGAGTATTTTGTCTTCTGTGAAGAAGTTATCTACAATACAGAAATTGTGTTTTCAGGGGAAAAAATCGATGAGTGGTGGACTGAAGCTGCGAGTGAGAATCAGATTGGTTATTCTTCTCTTCCCAGACTATGCCAGTATCAGACAAATTAGTCTTGATAATTTACACATCACACATTACTCAAATTAACTCTGTTGTGCTTGACTTTACACCATTAGATGTAATTAGTAAATTACATAATAGTTTTCTGCGTATGGTGCTGCGTCATAAGGTATAAAACTACTACTGCTGCTGGAGAAAAACCAACGTTTCGGCCACGGTTGCAGCGGCCTTCTTCTGGGTTTACTGGTGCGTTCTAGCAATGTAGAGTCTCTTATATTGTATTGTTACTGTTCACTGGGCATGCCATTACGTCATAATTTTAAAAAGATAGTTCGTTACATTGGTCACTTAAGGAAGAAGGAGAGGGAACTTAATTTTAATAGGTTATTGCGGTGGAGGGAGAGCGTACCCTCTTTTGTGTATTGGCTCTTGTGTTATGTACCATGATTGGTGGTCACCGTCCAATGAGATTGGCTGCTGTTTACCAAATACTGGAAGCCGGTCGCACGGCGGCAGTTACTCGCCGGTGGTGCTCGTGCCTCGTGTTGGCAGTACGGTCTGTTGGGCACTGACTGCTGGCAGCCAAGGTGGGGCAAGCCTGAGTCCATCCCCTCTATTCATGTTCTTAGGGTTTTATGTATTTCGATGGCCTAACTGATTTTACGTTACCCTGTGTATTCATGGAATTTATTGGAATCTGATCGCAAACTCGTACAATGTATTAAACTCTCCAGAAAATTCGTCCTGTTTCACTAGAATTCTTGGACTCTTCCTTATAGTGGATAAATTTTTCATGATAGCTCTGTTACTGTTTTCCTTGTAAGTCATAAGGATTCCTGAATGCTGGCCAGTAATGAGTCCTTTTCGGCATCTGACATCAATACCTACAGGATGAGAACTCTCAGACAACCGCAGTTAACTGTCGAGGTAAAACTGAATGTCACGCGCCCCCAACCGACCTGCTATCTGTCTCAATCGATTATAAGGACATTATTTGCTAATAAAAAAAAACGCGATTTTCACACATCTCACAGCTTAATAATTAGCTTCATGATGATCTGTCTACCGTTTCGCTAATTGTCATAGTTACTGTGATATATACAGATAAAATAAGCTACTGTATGAAGTTTTTAAGTTTGCCATGAAAAATAGGTGACACTATGAATTTGCGTTTGGGCATGTTAAGTCATATTTGCTTGGTATGAAATGTATCTGACAACACTGAATTATTCTTTAAACTTGGAAGAGTTTCGCTAACTGTCTTCACTCTCGAGAAGGTGGATGTATGTAAATCACTTCATCTCAAACAAGCACGCCAACAAAAAGGCTAGAATTGAATATTCGCAGCATTCCTCATATCTCGTGAACAGTTTGAGATATCGAAACAAGAGTTTGGAAAATTACAGTACACATTTTTCCATATGATTATATTGAGAAACTTACACATGTATAGCGACAGTCAAGCCGATACTGATTTTTTGAGTGAAATAATGCAATTTTTAAGAACCATCAATAGCTGTAGAAACGAAAACTGCTGTGAGTTTGGGATAACACATGTGAAGAAATTACAGTTTACTTTTATATGGAGAATGCCCATTTTCAAACACTAGTAACTTGTTTTTTGAAGGGAAAAATGCACATGAACTTTGGGGAAGAAGACCTACTACTTGTGTTGCAATTTCGGCGTAATTCTACGACCCAGAGTATTTTTGATAATGATCGACTGGTAACGAATCAGTGTCGCGAAATGTAAAATATTCAATAGTAACGTATTCAGCTTATGTTGGTAAGAAAGTTGAAAAATCGTTTCTTGAAGAGAAGAAGTGAAATATTTGTGTGACGTGTTAGATGCCGGTATCCAATGTTTTATCAGCTAACAAGAAGTGGAACGTCCCTTCGCCAGCAGCGAGCTAAGCAGCTTGACCCTTGAACGGTACAGGCACCAGCGCCGACAAGCATACGTCACAAAAGTATGGCGGATGTCATGCGGCAACTCCATGACGATCCCAATCGGCACAATCATCAGTGAACACACGACACGGGTGGTGCAGTGTGCAACTGCTCCTTACAAATAGGCCAACCACCGACTGCAGGGGGAGAACAGATCGGTAGCTGTCTGGGGCACTACCTCTGTGTCGGTCGGGGCCAAGGGTTGTACTTGTATTATTTGGAATAGGCAGTATTTAGAAAGATTCTAGAGGTTTAGCCGCAGTAGGACTTGTATTTGAAGGGCTTATTTCAATAGTGGTACAAGTCCATTTTTGTTCAAGTATGTGTACTTGAATATTTCTAGTATCTCAACTGCAGATTTTTGAGCGCTCATTTAACTTCAGTACTCTGTATCTCAGAATGAACAAAAATGGACTTGTACCACTATTGAAATAAACCCTTCATTTGAAGACAAGAGTAGTACAGTCTAATATGGCCACTTCTGCATACTTGTAAATAGGGGACGTGCCAGGGGAAACTTCCAGGGAATGTATTCCTTCCTACCAATATTTGATTTACATCCAGTTCCCGACCCAATTCTACCGAGTTCCGTGCTCTGCACCACTCATCAGTTAACTTTCAGCCAAGATGGCGGCAACAGTAGGCGGCGCACAAACAGTTCCTTATCAAAGTCTTCGTGCTTTGCGCGTGTCTTTCTAACTCCCTCTCAGGACCCGGAAACAGGCCAGAGGATGTTATTTATGTATTTCAGTTATCTGAGAAATATAAAAACAACGAAAAAGCACATAGTATACGGTCTTTCAGTCACTATCCCTACACAGAGTAAAGGATTGTATTTTTTCACCACAAACATCAAGGTTATTGACAATCTCGTTATACCTTAATGTGTAAAAAGCAAGTGTGTGCAAACTGAAATGTTTTCATATTTTTCAAATAACTGAGATATACATATAAAACCCATCATCCAGTTTCAGTACCAATCATTCATTAACAGAAATACACTGCATTATAAGATTATACCAAAATTTCAACAAAAGTGGCAATTTATTTTCGCCAGAGCTTTCTCCTTCATAGAAATGTCGTTAGTGACAAGTTTTGAGTTATACATAACTTCTCTTGTTACCATGTTGAAATCTATTTTTCTTGCCAAAACACAATATTGTTTAGAAATGTTCATGTCATTAAACTTTTAATGAAGTCAAAATTATGACGGAGTCCTAAGAGAATGCATTATCAAACTAGCAGCTTAGGGTAAGATAGGTAAATAGCTTATGAAAAAACCCATAGTCAGTGTTAAAATAAACGTGACATGTCTTCACTTATATTGCAGCACAACACACATCATTTCTGGCTATCGATGGTTTTAAAATTACATTATTTCATTGAAAAGCCTTTAGTTCCCTAAATATTGTGGAAGTTACAGATGTTGCACATATCAATTATTTACAAAATACTCTCCTCATTGCGTGATATCATTTGCCAAAATCTTGTTTCGATCTCTCAAACCGTTTATAAGATACCAGGAATTTGTAAATATTACATTTGCCTTTTTCGGTGTCACGCGTGTTTGGAACACAGTGCTTTACGTATATTCCATTTTCTCGACACTGTAGACCGAAGGTGATATCCTCCAATCCAAAGTTTAAAGAATAATTCAGTAGGTTAGCTACACTTCGTTTGTAGCGACGTACGATCAAACATTGATCAAGCTAAATGGCTTGCGACCCTTTTCTTCATTGCAAATCTTTCGAATTTGTTGCAGTATCTTACTTATTCTCGAATTATCTCGACAACTATAATCATTGAAAGAACGATAGGCAGTTCACAAGAGGCTGATGAATGAAACTATAACTTTTGAGAAAGACTGTAGGTCGGCCACCTCGCGAGCGTTGATGTTCACACAGTCAACCGAGTGTGCTAGCCTACATGACAAATTTTACACCGTCTGAGAGGTTCAGCAAACGAGATAGCTATATCACCGCTCCCTGAGAGCCGGCAGTCAAGCGCACCATGTACCAAACTGACGGCTAACATGTAACCTCCCTCCTCCTAATCGGCCTGCTGGATTGCATTATAACTGACCGTGATCGCATATGCCTAATAAAGGTTTACAGTGAGTAACGCTATCGTTATCGAAGGAAAATGACACCGATTAGTTGGAGGAAAGTGTACAACAGACCCTTCTGAAGGATGACTCTAGACTACAGCAAATTACTGATGATAATTTCTCACGAACCACATAGTAGGGTCGGGGGGGGGGGGGGGGTACAGCGTACCAA
Source organism: Schistocerca gregaria (assembly GCF_023897955.1). Classification (NCBI taxonomy): domain Eukaryota; kingdom Metazoa; phylum Arthropoda; class Insecta; order Orthoptera; family Acrididae; genus Schistocerca; species Schistocerca gregaria. Next base: position 822,135,159 of record NC_064921.1, on the reverse strand, counting down.
GTAATATTAAATACAAATAAATACTAATAACACAAAAAATACTGGTTAACTGAAAAGGGGATAACTAAACGTTCGCCAGCACTCAAGGGCAATGAGTCTCCAGAATCTTAAGAAAGGTAATAGCAAAGAAATGCCACTGTCGTACAACAGAAGACTTAACACGCCCGGGAAGAGAAGGTGGTAGATATGCAGTCCGAATAAAAGCTAGCCTTTAGCACTCGAGCCTGTACAACACTCCCTAGACAGAGGAACGGGGCTGGATATTTAACGACCGTGTGCCTAAACCCACGTACACGGTCCTTCCCATGGCGGTTGATCTGCTGCTCTCTGCACTGCCTGCTGAGATGTGTCCTGTAATAATTGTTGTCTAGCATGGAGAGAAGACATTCACACCAACAATACCAAGTTGATCTGGTGGAATTCGTTGTATTCTGTTAAACATTCGCACAGCGTGTGGCTGCACTGTTCACATATTCCACGATGGTCGTGATCAGTATGTGTACTCCAAGTAGGTGTCGGTTGTGATGTATAAGGTTGCTGTCTAATTGATGGCATCCAATGCAAAAACACGGTGCACAGAACCAAAAGTAATCACTGTTCAACGGATGTTTTATCAGTCGACGATTGACACTGTTCCTCCTAGAGTGCTAAACAACTGAACAGCTAATAACACGACCATGCGCGTGACCGAATCGCGACGCGGATGCTCCGTAAATCTTCGCGTACGATCTACGAACGAGGAAGTACCTGCTCTCGTGATATTCAGCCAGTCAAAAAGATGTGTGTTTCTTTCACTTAGAACTTGCAATTAGGATCATACCAGTCCACATTATTTTTTCGTAACCGTCGTGTCGCGGTTGATCGTTTTTGTTCCTACACGACACACGGAACCGAGAAACAGCACCTTTTGGGTTAGTATTGACATTGCGTCGTAAACACTGAAAGTAAACGCAAAATTTGTGTGGCAGACCTTTTCAGTTATTTCACGGTAACTCGTAAGATACGTGTTGCAGCCATGGTATCAATACAACACTCCGACTACGCTCCAAGAAAGCTACGCCACACTCCTCATCCCTGCTCTGCGCTCGTCAGAGAGGCGACTGTCGATAGTCGACGATTCAGTTCTATGCTTACAGGCTGTCACGCTTTTCCAAAGCAGAACACTTCACGTAAATATAAATGAATCAGAAAACACTGAGTTTGCAGTTATTGATTCTGAAATACTAAATTTTGAAAGTAAAGTAAATGAATCTACTTGTTAAATAAATGACTGGCTGAACTTCAACTTTACTATGTAAAAAAATGACTTTCAGCAACCTCAGTGCAACATAATGCAAAATTTATAAAAATTAGAGCAATTTAGTTTTGATTATTGAAATATTTAATTGACTTTATTTTAAGCAACTGAGTAACTGATTTAATTCTAAAATAACAACAATAAAATACATACCAAGCCAAAAGAAGTCACTCGCTAAGCTAAATACTGAATAAACGAAATTGTGCGCACTTAATTTGTGCTCTATCTGTAGTTACTAGTTTTGCCAGTGAAAGTTTGCGTTTATTAAAATGAATGAAGTTAATACTCAAAATTGCAAGGTAGTTAAGCCTCTATTATGCAACACGAGAATGAGCAGTTACTGAGGCAGAAAATTTAGACTGAAACTGAGGACAATGACAATAGAGGTACCCTACAAGTTTTAGCAATTGCAGGTTATTATTCAGGTTAGCGATACTTTGTGACAGAAATGCCGATGGGTAATGCCTACATCTGTAAAATTTGTAGCTGTGTAAACGACGGAGAATGTAGCCGACGACAAAACTGAGCTGTCGCTGTTGCTGCTGCTGGTGGTTACACCGAGTCGTGTCCAGAGCCACAGGTAATTATGGGAAAGGCAATAGATACAGTTGCAGCTTCCTCCGCCTGTCCGCTCCTACCGTACTGTCAATACTCGCGAATCAACGAAATTTGTGCGCATACACTGGCGCGATCATAGCTGCACACTGTGTCTGCGGGAGTGCCTAACAAACACTTCATCACTCTTTCATGACTGAAGCTACTTTGCTTCCTCTCTCCTCCTAACACTACAGAGACTCTCCATACGCAAAGATAAACAATGGGACAGCTAGTGCCACTTCGCCGATGCTATCGAATTAGTTAAATAAAATATTCTTGGATACTACCCAGCAATTTACAGTATTTTTATTATAATTACAATCAATTATACATACATCAAAAAAAGTTTTGCATCACCCCAGTTCCAAGATCTTCTTAAGACAAACGTTGACTGTGGTTATTGTATGACAGACACAGTTCCTTTGACTGTTCAGAGATGTCTCCAAACCCGCCCAAAGATGTAAGCAACTATGCACGAACAGCGGCTATTAGACGGAGGGGGTCCGACAACCGATCAGTTCATCATTCCACAGCAAGGAGGTACACGGCTCGTGTTGTCTTTAGCTCAACCATGCGTAGACGGTAAATACCACTGTTCCATAGCGTCTGCATTGTTATTTTGTGCCAGGAATGGCCCTCAACAAGGGAAGTGTCCAGACGTCTCGGAGTGAACCAAAGCGATGTTGTTCTGACATGGAGGAGATACAGAGAGATAGGAACTGTCAATGACATGCCTCGCTCAGGCCGTCCAAGGGCTACTACTGCAGGGGATGACTGCTACCTACGGATTATGGCTCGGAGGAGGCCCGATAGCAAAGCCACCATGATGAATAATCCTTTTCGTGCAGGCACAGGACGTGTTGTTACAACTCAAACTGTGCGCAATAGGCTGTATGATGCGCAACTTCACGCCCGACGTCCATGGCGAGGTCCATGTTAGCAACCACGACACCACGCAGCACGGTACAGATGGGCCCATCAAAATGCCGAATTGACCGCTCAGGCTTGGCATCACGTTCTCTTCACCGATGAGTGTCGCATATGCCTTCAACCAGACAATCGTCATAGACGGGTTTGGAGTTGACTCGGTCAGGCTCAACGCCTTAGACACATGACCAGCGAGTGCAGCAAGCTGGACGTTCGCTGCTGTTTTTGGGTGGCATTACGTGGGGCCGATGATCGCCGCTGGAAGTCATGGAAGGCGCCGTAACGGTTGTACGGTACGTGAATGCCATCCTCCGACTGATAGTGCAACCATATAGGCAGCATATTGGTGAGACATACGTCTTCATGGACGACAATTCGCTCCGCTATCGTGGACATCTTGTGAATGACTTCTTTCAGGATAATTACATCGCTCGACTAGAGTGGTCAGCATGTTCTCCAGACATGAACCCTATAGCACAAGCAAGGGCTGTTTGTGGACAACGTGACCCACCAACCATCCTGAGGGATCCACGCCGAATCGCCGGTGAGGAGTGCCTTAATGAACTTGTGGATAGTATGACACCACGAATACAGGCATGCATCAATGCAAGAGGACATGCTTTAGGGTATTAGAGGTACCAGTGTGTGCAGCAATCTGGACCACTACCTGTGCAAGTCTCGCTATATAGGTGATACAACACGCGATGTGCGGTTTTCATAAGCAATAAAAAAGGCGGAAATGATGTTTATGTTTATCTCTATGCCAATTTTCTGTACAGGTTACGAAACTCTCGGAACCTAGGTGATGCAAAACTTTTAAGATGTGTGTAGACGGTAAGAAATAAATACGCCTTAAATAGATTATGTATTAAATATAGTTTCTGTAATAAAGCATACACATTCAGAATCAGACATACAGCACATGTTATCAACGGATATTAAAAGGCCAAAAATTTTATATGATACAGAAGGTATTTTATCTACATTTTTGGTGTTACATGTGCCCTACATTCCATGAGTTTTTTTCCTAAGGGGAAAAAGAATCGGGGGAATGTCTGGAAAATAAAAAAGGAAATGCAGATAGGTAAATGCATTCAATTTTGTCTACATAAAATTTTCTAATCATTTATTAAGATTCTCATTAATTACCATAATTAAGTGTGGACATTTAAATAGCATGACAACACTGTGTCATTATAACTCTAATCATCATAGTATACCATAACATTTTAAAAAAATCATTACATCTGAAACGAAAACATCACTCAGTGCTGTACAAGAATACGTAAGGAACATAGTTAAAGGTATACAAAAAAAGACTGAAAGGATAAGAAGCAATATAAGAAATTTCTAGTTACAATGTTTACTTTAGACAATTTTTCACAAATATCACAATTATTAACAGATTTCGTTTCTCATTATGAGATTTTGTTTCAAGCAAGCGTCCTGAGAAAACTTTAATGTCTACCAGAAAGGTTTACAGAGGTTGTGCTGAAAAGAGAAACACTGCGTTCCACACGCCTATTTACAAAGGACGCCACAGCGTTTCAAGAGCCCGCAGCGTCTCAGTGGCGACCTGATGTTGTTGCGTATGGCGCAGTGGCACGTTTGATTTTTCAGTTTGTTTTGTGACATTCGAGAACGTCCACCTGCTTTGCATGCTTCGGAAACTCACACTCGAGTAATCTAGAAGATTCCTCATATTTCTGTCTATGTGGGTAACTCAACATTGTCCATATTCACACGCATACACAGACCTGAAACTCACATTTTCTGAGTGTATCGGTATTCGCTTACATAATAAATGGTATCAAAGAATTTTTACTACATATTATTCACAAACATTCAGATGACGTAAATACCAGAGTGACATTTACACAGATTGGTCACAGCTTGGGTTTCCCTTTTATTTCAGTTGTTTCCAGAACATTTACTTTTTATGCTAAATTTCTCTTTATACTTTTTTCAAAATTCGTTGATGACAGTCTGGTCCAAGAAATAAATTTGGAACAAATTTTGAAAATTGCAGTTTCAATTAGATCTTTACTGGAAATTATTTCTCAGATTAATCAGTTCTTGCCTGATACAACTTCAGGCCAACAAAGTTACGTACACTTAACAGCTTACCAGAATTACGAAAAGCTAAGCAGTAAGCGTTATTGTGAGGTATACTGACAATCATAAATGGTCCACGTTAAATAAATTTAAATTTTGGAATTTCATCATCAGTCTCGCTTGATTTCTCGTTATCATTAACGAGAACGAGGCCATTTGCGAACTTAGCAAACTGCGATTTCGCGTCATGACGCCGTATTCGCGCGTCGGCTTCCTTTTTCATTCCCTCTCGTAAGCGTTCCTTCTTCACTCAATCTCACTACTACACTGAAGCGTCAAAGAAACTACTATAGGCATGGGTACATTAATACAGACATATGCAAAGAGACAGAATACGGCGCTACGGTCAGCAACGGCTATGCAAGACAACGAGTGTCTGGTGCAGTTGTTACACCGGCTACCGCTGCTACACTGGCAGGTCATCAAGATTTAAGTGAGTTTGAACGTGGTGTTGCAGTCAGCGCACGAGCGATGGGACACAGCATCCCCGAGATAGCGATGAAGTGGGGATTTTCCCATACGACCATTTCACGAGTGACGGTGAATATTAGGAATCCGGTAAAACATCAAATCTCCAACATCTCTGAGGCCGGAAAAAGATCCTGCAAGAACGGCACCAACGGCAACTGAGGAAAATTGTTCAGCGCGACAGAAGTGCAACCCATCCGCAAATTTCGGTAGATTTCAATGCTGGGCCATCACAAGCGTCAGAATGCGAACCATTCAACGTCATCAACAATACGGGCTTTCGGAGCAGAAAGCCCATTCGTGTACCCTTGATGACTGCACGACGCCAAGCTTTACGCCTCGCCTGGACCTGTCAACACCGACATTGGACTGTTGATAACTAGAAACGTATTTCCTGGTCTGTCGGACGAGTCTCATTTCAAATTGAATTGAACGAATGGACGTGTACAGGTATGGAGATAACATTATGAATCCATGGGCCCTGCATGTCAGCAGGGAACTGTTCAAACTAGTGTAGGCTCTGTAATGGAGTGGGGCCTGTGCAGTTAGAGTGGTAAGAGACCCCTGATACGTTTTGGTACGACTCTGACCAGTGACACAAATGTAAGAATGGCCCGCCATGTTGATTTGCAGCGCTTCTACTAGTCCTACTTAGTTTCACGTGACCACCCGAGGCGCACCGCACTGCGTCCATGGCGAAGAGGCGAACCGCAGATCTTGTCAAGTCTTCATGTTGACTTAGGACTTAAGTACCGCATTTTTAAAACGTGACTACGCCTTTTGAGACTGCTTCAGTTTTATTTCTAGATCACGACCTCCTAGACAAATTATAGATTTAGGTATATCTTCTGAAGAAGGCTCAATTATTTTGGCTGAAACCTAGGTAAAGGTTGGATTTATTACCGCAGTCGAGGGTGATAGTTTCTTATATTTTTGCAAAACGATTCTGTCGGAGATGTAAGCATGTTTTAGTTCATCCTGCTAAAGATCATAACATCTTCGATTCAAATTGTATTACCGATCTTTCTTAACAATATTGTCTGTAATCTCTAGTATTAACAACAAACCAACGCATCCTGCCTCGCCTATCACTCCTCCTTTTACACTCTTAAAGATCTACAATGAATGAACATGATCATCCCAGTTCAGCTATTTGGAATGCTAGGTGTCAGTTTTACTTAGGGTGACAATCCTTTCTTGAGTATTACTCCTAAGTATAAGACAGAATAGCACTAAGTCAGACCGTATTGTATCGTACCGTCCTTGAATGCACCCAGTCCCTCAAAACCACGTATTCTACAGATGCAATGCGTGTGCTTATTTTTCTGTATGTGTATGTCTATACGAGTGTCATGGATGGCTGCCATAAATCTTACCTCGTCCTTTAGCTGGTGGCTCCACATTCGAACTCTATCCCAGACACACTGGTTTGCCAAAAATCCTCTTGACACAATTCTGGATATAATGCGTGGTGGATCCACCAGCGGGAAGACCGGGTCGGGTTTATTGGAGTCATATGCAACAACCACACGGACACAGACATACCGAAAATAGAGGTAATACATAGCTTCTGTAGAATATTTGATAGTGAGTGGCCGCATTCGAGTACAGAGCTATACTACACCATTCGACTAATGTTCTGTTCTACCTTGTACATAACAATAATACTAACGAAGGAATCTCCATCCATCCAGCGGACATCTAGCACACAAAATAGCGAAATTTGGTTGGTAAAGTGCCTTCATCGTGCATCTTTAAGACCTGTGATAACCGTAGCAGGATGCCTTTGTTATTACTGGAGAACATAGACAATATTGTTACGAAATGTTGGTAATATAACTTGCATCGAAGATGCTATGTTCATTAGCAGAATGAAATAGAATCGTTTTGCAAAGAGTTTTTCGCTATTTGCGGGACTGTAGCAGTGTCTAAAATAACGTACATGCTGCTGAAACCGATACTCCCCAGTTGTTATCATGCATGCATGGATGGAGAGCTGTCAGCGGTGGATGGATGCAGTACAAAATCATAACTTGCTGTTTGTATATAAATTACGTTGCCTGGGGTGTGTAATCTGTAAGTACGAGGAAGGGAAATTCTCGCATTCCAGGATACTCAGTGCAGTTGACACACTGTCCGCTAACGGATAACATATTACTAGGATAAAAAAAACCAACTATACTGTTTGTAGAAGTCCTGACATGGTTGTCGGGACGTATCAACGGTAGAAGGAGTAAACAAAGGTAGCTAAGCTCGTCTGGTAAGAAATAAGAGCATATACTTATGGGAAAAGATATGAGAGCAGCAGCTGAAATCAATTCTGTGCACATGTCAGCTTCCTGTTGCATATCCCTACACGACAGAGGGAGCATCAGGTGAATGTGTACAGCATTGTCAGACTTTGAGTTTCCACCAAGTGCATCGCTACATGAGTCTGCAAGAAATCTCTCAGATGTTTCATGGCAGTACACTGATTTGTTCCCAAACTACGAGTTTCCAATCTATACCATTCGTTGAGTCTGATTTAGGTACGAGGCGAGTATTACCAAACTTTTCATGAACTTCGTATCCAAAAACGCATGCGCTTAGATCACTGGAAAGAGGGGAATTCTTAACATTTCTTAATAGGTTGGTGTACAGAACACATAAATATCCTCGTATAAATCAAGCGGCTCATGGATACGCCAGCAATATGACCAAATACATACGGAAAAATATGAAGCAGATGGCATAAAACTGCTAAAAATCGAGGTAAACTTTATATAAGTATGACAAATAAATGAGTAAATAAGTAAAATATAGGGACATACGACGATATTTGTAAAATCGCGATTAAAGCTTTCAGAATTAGTTAAACAGACTGAAGATATACAAACTTACAGAAAAAATAACATGAAATGCAAGGAATTGAGGTGGGTTGGTAGTATCAGGACACTGAAGACTGAGAAAAGCTTAACAATTACGCTCTCGCTGCGTTCAGTTTCAACCCACCCCTCCCTCTGTAAGCTATGCGGATTTTCGTAGCACATACTTCAACAGAGGCGACGTAAGTATTACACAAATTCGTTATTTTAAAGCAGGCGAAACATATATATCCCAATCCATAGCTGTATTCTCACACATGCTGTCAAATGTAGATATTACTGAATTGTAGTTGGTTCCCACAACCAATGTTATTCCTTAAATATTAAGAAGAACAATCAATGCGTTCATCAGACTGAGCCCATTCCCTAGAGTATTCTATAGGAGAGTGGACTGAAGCCACGTATACCACCCTCATTAGTGTGATGAGATTATACTCAAGATACGTGGTGTTAGGACGAAATTGCTGTATTATCCCACATAAGCAAAACTACCTAACATCCGACCAGTTTTTCTTTGTGCAAGAGGAATGGTACCAGAGCTGTGGTGATGCTAATGTAAACAGCAATAAGACAGTTACATTTCCTTTGGTTACTGTTCGTGGTGCTTAGTCCCTCGTACGAAGCAGCTGCATCTTCGTGTAGCAGGGTGTGGGTTGTACCACAATGTACCAGCTATCGAAAATATTCAAGTCGGTTTTCCACGCTCTGTTTTCTAGTGAATTATACTAATAATAAGCACAACTGAATGGACAAATCTCAATGAGGGTACACACTTTACCGTCTTAAGTCCAGTTAGGAGGAATTTTTTTTCATATTTTCAGATTTTTATCTCATTATAATATTTGCAAAGTTCCGAATAAAATAATATATATATATATATATATATATATATATATATATATATATATATATATATATATATATATATAATCTACACCGATTGTGTTAAAATTTTTACGTGTAATGCTTCAAGATCTAATAAAATCGGTAATTTTGTATGTAGAAAGCTGTGGCTTTCTGTGTTATAAAGGTTAAATTACGTATTTGTATTGGTAGCACTGTCAAAAACAGTATTGTATCGTTTCATAGTATAAACACGCGTCGTATATCGAAGAGCTGACGTATTTCCGAGGAAAAGTGTCGAATATATTGGTAAATCTCTCTAAAGTAAAGTATGATTCCAAAATGAAGTGTTTTTAAGAAACGTGGGTTTCATGGTAGTAGTAAAGGGGATGAACACCAAGTACGCCACCTTTGCCCTCCTGGACCTGAGTCATGGTGCAGTTACCGCAATGCCCACTACACAAACAGCAGTCATATGTATCATAAAACATATTTACAGATACCTGGAAAATCCAGGATTACTGAAGTGTGCATGGTCAGACTCAAAATCCCAAGGAGTCGTTAAATAATCTTATATGGACTCCCTTACGTTTTTGTTGGAATGAAGACACTAAAGTGGGGACTCAGCGCTGTTGTTATTGCTTTTAGTGATGGCAACATTGGTACGGTGAAAGTGCTACAGCATGTGAGAATTAATGCTGGAGGAAACTGCATCAGAGAACCTGAAAAGTGGCACGTTTTACATTGATAAGACACTGTATGCAGCACACTTGGCCACTAAGGAGTCCAGAAAGAAGAAAAGAAGAAAAAACTCGCAAAAGATATCAAGAGTATGATACACTCTATGGTGCAGGATGCTTCTGAATGGCTAAAAATAAAAAAAATTAGCATATATTAAGTGAGTTACAGTCTTTCGAAACTTCAGAAGCCGTTCATGAGAATTTACGTTTTCTGTTGCATTTTTCTCAAAAATCATTTTGAATGGAGTATTCAAATTTCAGGGAGTAATAACATGTGGCCAGGTTTACATTAGTAAGGCAGTGTATGCAGCACAGTTGGCCTGTAGACTCAACGCTATAACATAGCGTTATGTATAACTAAAATTGTTTGGGAAAACGTACAAAAAAGTACACAAAATTTTAACTGTGTAATTAATAAATTGTATTTCCGAAAGCAGTGGCTGAAATGCAATTATTGTAGTTCAGAAAACTCAGAACATACAGTTTAATGTCCTCTAGAAGTTTCATGACAATGGCAACAGGGGTTCCGGAAACGCATTGAAGCCACGTGACTAAATTTTACGTTGTTCGGATATGGTCTAACTCCCTTTAAAAAGACATACAAAAACCATTAATTTCATAAGAGACAGGCATCAGTGTCCTGTCTTCGCTCTAGTTGGTTTGTAAGCTGCTCGAGCAGTGGTTATACACTGACGATGCCTTCCTAGGTCACCAGAGTAGTGCAAAACGAAGTAGTTTTACCATTTTAAAGTTTGTCGAATTAGTGATTGAGACAGTAAACTTGCGGGGTAACTGTCCGATGTCACACAAATATATCGTGCATTGGAGTGTTAAGAGCGTTGCATTCCACATGATTAATACTTCAGAAACCATATGGCTTTAACAATATAGCATTTTTAGGGGCAGAACGTTGTAGCTACAAAAATGCGTGTTTATGCCCTATAATCATTTCTCTCATACTGGTACCTTCCTGGTAGTGACTCCAGACAGTGCAATAATACTTGAGACTTGATAGCACAGTTGATATACATGAAATGTTTCAAATTCCTCTGTCTGGAGCTCCATCATGTATAAACTACACGTTTATTCTTAACAGTCCGTTATATCATTGAAACACTGTCTGCTCTACTATACACCGATAAGAGGTGCTACGCTCCTCGATATGCACTGATCTGGAGACATCTTGTGCATTTGGATGGATGCCGTGTGTAAGACTGATGCGGAACAGTCTTTACTGAATGGCAGTTACAGACACAGCTCGCCCTGTTTCTTCACGAGAAGTGGAATGTAGTAGGTGTCAACTGCAGATTCACAGGATAAAATTAAAACCGTGTGGTTAGTTGAGAACGAATTGTCTGGTCAGTACCACAAGGTCGACGATATCAAGTCAGTTCGCAGTAAAAATATTTCTGTTACTGATAAATAAGATACATGTACAGTATTTAACAATCTTTTCTGAGCACTGCTGGTGAATTAAATAAAAATTTAGTTTATACAGGAAATCATATAACTTTCTTGGCAAATGCATTTCCGAGATTGATGTCTGAAATACTCCTCTGTGATTGAGTCAATAATTAAATCACTGAAGACTAAGGACTCTCATGGTTATCATGGAGTGTCTAGCAGAATATTAAAGTACTGTGCTGCACATGTTAGCCCTGTATTTAGCCATCTTTGTAAATTTTCCTTTAGGAACGCTCAGTTTCCTGAGCGATTAAAGTACTCAGTAGTAAAGCCGCTTTATAAAAAGGTAGAAAGGAAAATGTAAATAATTTTAGACCTATTTCCATGCCATCAGTGCCGGTATGTGAAGGCAAGTGGTTCTAGGCGCTTCAGGCTGGAACCGCGCGTCCGCTACGGTCACAGGTTCGAATCATGCCTGGGGCATGGTTGTGTGTGATGTCCTTAGGTTAGTTAGGTTTAAGTAGTTCTAAATTCTAGGCGACAGATGACCTCATGTTAGGTCCCATACTGTTCAGAGCCATTTGAACCATTTTTTTTATGCCATCAGTGTTTGCAAAAGTTATTGAAAACGCTTGTATGTAAGGATATGTGATCAATTTATATCACACGTTTATGTATCAGATGTACAGTTCAGCATTAGAAGTCGTTTAACAACTGAAAGTGCTATATTCTCTTTTCTCTGTGACGTACTGGATGGGCTAAACAAAAGGTTCCGAACGCTTGAAATATTTTTTGATCTAACTAAGGCATTTGATCATGTTGATCACAAAATATTGCTCCGGAAATTGGACCAATTTGGAATACGAGGAGTAGCTCACAACTGGTTCACCCCTTACTTTAGCAACAGGCAGCAAAAGGTCACTATTCACAATGTTGATAACAGCTGTGATGTGGAGTCTAAGTGGGGTACTGTCAAGTGGGGGATGCCCCAGGGATCAGTGTTGAGGCCACTCCTGTTACTTATTTATATAAATGATATGCCCCCTAGTATTACATGTATTTCTAAAATCTTTCTGTCTGCTGATGACACTAGCTTGGTAGTAACGGATGTTGTGTGCAACATTGGCTCGGTTTCAAATAGTGCACTACATGACGTAAGTTCATGGCTAGTAGAAAATAAACTAATGCTTAGTCACAGTAAGATTCAGTCTTCACAGTTTCTAACACACAATTCAACAAAATCTGACGTCATAATTTCACAGAACGGGCATATGATTAGTGAAACTGAACAGTTCAAATTTCTAGGTTTCAGATAGACAGTAAGCTCTCGTGCAAAGCCCACGTTCAGGACCTTGTTGAAAGACTTAATACTGCCACTTTCACTGTTCGAACGGTATCATAAGTGAGTGATCGTTCGACACGAAAATTAGTCCACTTCGCTTACTTTCATTCGCTTACGTCGCATGGTATTATATTTAAAAGGATGATTTTGGCTCAGAAACGTGCGGTTCGGGCAATAAGAGGAGTAAGTTAATGAACCTCATGTTTACCCCATCCACGAGTCTGGGTAGTTTAACATTGGCCTCTCAATATATATATTCCTTACTGTCATTTCTTGTTAACAATATTACCAAGAATAAGCAGCTTTCACTCACTTAATACTCGGCATAAATCAAACCTGCATTTGGATAGAATTCTCTTAACTCTTGTGCAAAAAGGTGTGCAATATAACTGCTGCATCCATTTTCAATAAGCTACCACTCGAATTCAAAAATCTTAGCAGTAATCCAAGCTCTTTCAAATCGAAACTAAAGTGTTTCCTGATGGGGGACTCCTTCTGTCGAGGAGTTCCTTGAAAAATTAAGCTGATTCTTATTGTATTGTTGTTTGCCTTCACTGAACTTGTCGACTGATTTTTTTCGAGTTCATGACCATTTATTTTTATCTGTTATTAGTTTAAGTTGTTATTTGATGGACTAACACATTCCATGATGAGCAGTCGTAACCATAAATTCTGCACTATGATCGATGTGGTGGAATACATAGAGAACCTACCTGGATCGGTATGGAACACTGTCTGATATACTTTGGTGCGTATGACCGAATGAATGTACAGCACAGTCATCTACTTGCAGTCAAAATTCAGTATACGGTACTTGCATTGTTGTGGACGGGTGGTTTAGCGATGATACAGAATCTGGTAATCGTTGTACTGTGTGGCGTCGAAACTGTGGAACAAGTGGTATAGTCTGGAGTATGTGACTGAATGGACATACGGTACAGTCATCTATTTGCTTTCGCAATGTAGTATGTGGTGTATATGGCCGAGTGGACATACTGGGTAGTCATATATCTGCATTCAATATCTGGTATAAGGTATTTACAAAGTATTGGAGGGCTGATATAGTGATGGTATAGAAACTGGGAAGCGTTATGCTGTGTCACTGGCTGGCATTGAAATTACGGAACGACTTGTGAAACTACAAAAATTCGCACACCGTCAACTGCAGTGTGTATTACAGTACATCATCCCATATTGAACGACTTTTGACAGTCCAATCCATCCACTGATAAGCTTTTCAGTGCCACATAATATTGACTGACACCATTTGGTTGAGATGGAAAGAGCGTAGGCGGAGCACTGGATATATGCTACTTGTCACTTTGGAGTATGGTATTAAACGTTGGGGTCATCACCTCCCCAGTTATTTGGATGCGTTCCTCAATTCTGCAGACTCATCCTATTTCTATATGCTGCAATGGCCTTCAGATGTCTTTTTCTACCAGTAAGATAACAGTACCTTTTTTATTATTACGTCCTCACATGTGCTGTGAAAACACCTTCCGGCGAGGGTCAACACTAGAACAGTAATCATGTACATGACTGAAAAATGAGGGAACAATGCTCTTCGATACAGAACACTCAGATATCCGTTATCCCATCACTGTGGAAGGTGAGATTAACTGTACAGTGTACCACCTTCAGATAGCTGTTGGAAATGTTCTACAATGCCACCAGCTCTTCCAATTTCAACATGTTGCGATGTATTCCCGACTTTTGTCAGTGGGTAACATCACCTGTGCATTTTATTTCTACCAACCTGTATGTGGTGGTAGCTGCATAGTTACACCATGCTGTGTTCAGATTTCTGTAAGAGCCAATGGGTTGAAACGTAATAATGTCGGTTTAGCACGTGACACTGACCTTGAGGGCAAAGTAGCAAAAGTGGCAGCGCTCAGAGCTGTAGTTGTATACTGCTTGGAACTGTTACAACAACAAAAAAGACAAAACGATATACTAAACTGCTTATGAATGAATAAGAGAGAAACCCTCTCTTGTGGTTGATAGTCTGTTGGATATGGTCTTCCTCCAGTATAGTTGAAAAAATTTGTGCAGATCGACCACTGCCCATCAGGTCCAATGGAGTGATACGTTTATATGTAATGTGCTTCGTGTCAACACAAAGATAGCATTTGTTTCTCGAAGCATCAGAAGACAGAGAGATGTGTTAAAATCTTATAGGAGGTTGTATTAAAAGGAGTGGTAAAACTGATTAAAATTTGGATGCATATAGGTCTCTCAAAACTATACCATTTTTGCTCATAAAACTAACAGATCTCCACTGTATCTATTCTCATGGAACCACAACTGGCCGGCCGGGGTGGCCGAGCGGTTCTAGGAGCTACAGGCTGGAACCGCCCGACCGCTACGGTCGCAGGATGGAATCCTGCCTCGGGCATGGATGTGTGTGATGTCCTTAGGTTAGTTTGGTTTAAGTAGCTCTAAGTTCTAGGGGACTGATGAGCTCAGAAGTAAAGTCCCATAGTGCTCAGAGCCATTTGGACCATTTATGAATCACAGCTGTTTTTATTATTATCATCACGACTGCGTGTTTAAAAATATGTGTTACCACAAGTCCTATGTCATTTCATACTTCATAATCTCTAATTATAAAGTAGACACCACCTTAACTACAGCTCATTGTAGAACATCGAAACGATAGTGTTTTTCCCGACATATGAGTATATTGTGTGAAACAAGATGACATGATCAAATTGCTTACAAAACTGGAACCCAAAAATGTGCTGGTATTGCAAATGATAGTTGCTCTATGACAGAAACCTTGCAGATAGGTCAGTAGACGGGAATTATGGAGCAAAAATGTCATATGTAATCACGCAGACAGTATATAGCAATGTATCGGAAGAGATAGACACAGAAAATCTTATAGGAGGTTCTATTACAAGATAGACGCAAATTAATTGTTTCTAAACGCCAGCGTGATATAGCATTACACTGGCAAAACGGGTCCTGCCATAGTGTACAAAAGAGGCACTTCAATTATAGCTTGTTATTGTCGAATGTAAAATGATTGTGTTTTCTCTTATGTGGAGCAAATGGAGTGAAAGACTGTATTCTGTAACGTTATTTAATGTGTCTGAAATGTTTGTAATGCACACACACAAATGACAGTTTTTTTACAGGCACTGATTTGAATGTGAGATACGCTCTCAGCTTGTGGAATTTGTCGAGCAAGCTGAAAAACATTGATTAACATAGAGGATTTTTCTTTGGAGTTAAAATTATCGCTTTTTCTTTACTCCTATGATTGTTTCGATATAATGAGGACATTCTGCGGTGATCTGCAGTGCAGTTAGATGAACAAACAGTTTGCACTTGGGGTGATCCTGAGTTATCTCATATTGTTTACATCCTTTTATGTTGGCTAAGGGCCATAACGTAGACCATTGCGTCAAGGCTGTGGGCAGCCAGCGACCAAGGAGGATGGCAGTATGCCACAGATAAATGCATGGCACACTGTAGCAGTTGACCATTTGAACGCGCCTGAGTCCCCCCCCCTCCCCCCCCCCCTAAAACAAAAAAGGTTGACCGAGGGGGCATGGAGGTAGGGGAATGAATTAAGGGAGGTGGGGGTGCCTTTGCTAGTTCAGCCGTACTATGAGGAAAATGTGTGTTCAACTGCAACCCCTCTGCCATCTTTCGGAACTACATTTTTTCCTATTGATTATAAGTGCTGGTTTTTTTCACGACCAATTCACTGTGTAATTAGGACAGTGAAGCGATTTCCATCAGCTGTAGTAGCATGTACTGGCTTCGATTATCTGGGCTGTAGGGTGATTGTTGAGCACGCATCTATAGCGAACTCTGACGTCAAAAAGCGATAGACAGTCATCATCTGCATACTTACAGGTAATAAACTTACAAAACTCCTCTCTGTTGAGTATTATTGTGAAATCTTTCCCCAGAAGGTTAATATCAGTTGTATGGCAATTTTTGAGACCTGTCGCTATTTTATGCATTACGTATGTAGTGCTATGTATATAGTTTGGTAATTAGGACCGATGTCTACGATTAATTACATAATTAAGACCAATCTGTAGTTCAGTTTCCCAACCAAAATAAATAATGTACACTAACCTACCCTTCTTCTCCTGCAACTGGGCAGATTTTCTGTGTTGGGGGTACACTTGGGATTTCTGTACAAAAGGACCAGGCTTTGAGTCCTGGAAATAGCACCAGAATTTTGAATTTCAAGCCACTTCCTGGGTGGGATGGAGAGTGGGGTGAGGTGTCAAGATAGCGGTGGGACAAACAAATTGCCATCAAATTCGAAACTGCCACCGTAGCAATCCATCTGTTCCAGAATGAAACGCCTACAACCGCTCGCCCACAGAGGCTGGCGATGAGGAAAACACATGTCATCTGGGGGTGGGGTGGGTTTAGGGTAGAGGTGTAGGTGGTGGTGGGTGGTGGGACTCTATAGGGTTGGGGGTGGCAGAAATAATTGATCAACTGAATTCATTTACATATCAATTTGATATCAAAAGTGTCCTGGGAGCCTTGGTACCCTACTGCTCATATACTAGCATCTTATGTGTGTTACAATTGCAGTTGCGATGACCTGAATAAAATGCATAAAAGCAACGACTCACACGTAGACAGTAGGGTGAAACAAGCTGCAGCGATATGTCCACTCGTTCTGTCTTAAAGTATCTGCGTACCACTAGTCGCTGCGACTGCGTTATCAGTATCTGCAATGTTTTCTCATTCTTTGTTAGGCACAGTTTGAGCAACTGATTCCTCATCGGATAAGTTATCCATGGTTTTGGTTTGTGATCTTAATTTCGCCATTGCTGTAAATAGCCGTAAATCTGCTTGCAGCTGAACTTCGATACTATTGCGGCTCGTACTACATGTAAACAAATCACAGATGACGTCGTGCTCATTCGTGAAATTCAATGTAGTAAAATATGTCTCTGGTGAAACGGAAGACCGATAAGTGACTTCTATGCGCGCAGTCAATGAAAATGGTCTACCATCTTGTGATGTATCCTCGTGCAATAAAACTACTAAATTTTACGCAAATTCAAATCAAAAACATTTGAAAAATTAATGTGTTTTACGCAGTGGGTGTCAGAAAAAAGAAAACTAGCTCAGATTTATTGCCAAAAGAAGCGTAACAGTGCTGTTATCCTTAACTTACGGTATCCCCCGTGTCGGTCAGTTCTTTTGGTTGGTAAAAGTTAAAGAAAAGTTATTTTACAAAATTGTTTTCTGTTTACCTTCCTTTTGAATTTGGTTTGCGTACACGGGATTAGTTAGTGATTTTCTCGTACTGTACACGGTTGGCGTAATATGCAACAAGAGCAAATTTATTATAGGCTTGACAATGGTTGCATAAAATGACTTAAATACTTCAGTCGAGTAATTATTAATGAATTCTGCAATAACAATGATCGTGGTATTTGGTCGCCATTGTAAGTTCTCCCTTTGCTTCTACTAATGTTTTTTGTTGTACATTTTGGCCAGTCTGCGCAACAATTGGGAAACACAAAGCTTTCCGATAAATCGCGTAATAAATTCCGCCGTAAAGCGGCGGTGCGATTAATATATGGAAGAGAAGTTACTAAAATGCGGCATCGGACTGGCTCTATGAATAAGAGAGAACGTAAATTCGTGATAAAATGAAATAAATAAAAAATAATCCAATGTTTATCAAATATTTATACTTGTTAGCTACGTGTCCCTATATGAAACTCGCGAATGTACATTTCGTTCAGAGGCACGCACGGCCTGTCCCTTGTGGCCTATATAAAGAAAACTGGGGGAGAAATACAGACATTTATTTTATCTTTAAAGAAATACACTGGATCAGATTTCGTGAAAGGAAAATAGTTACAGGTTCCTGGTCGCAGCTTACCATGACGTAAGACAAAATTAAATATGGTGGCCACAAAGGAATGTAGGTAGGTGAATTCACGTACCTCATTTAATATGCAGCGTCGTATCGAAAATCGGCGCCCAAACTTATATGAGAGTTTGGAAAGAAATTTTGCAATAAATAACTTCGCGGGGTCCAGGGTTGTGGATTCGTTGGACCGATTTTGTATGGTAATTATTCAGCATTTTGAACACAACTCATTCTCATACGTCTCTACAATCGACTCACAGATAACGAAAGACGACTCTTCATCGAGAAAAAACCTGAAGGTGAAGTGGTTCTTCGTTTTTACGTGTTATCCTTTCCTACAGCTTACATACATCTTTGAAAGTAAATCTGTATGAAGGTTATTACAAAATTTGCAGATAAGGAAAAGACAACAAATAAAAATCACTATTTAAATATTACCTCTTCAGAGACAAGATTTGACTTTGTGGTGGGCGGGCACTGTGAGGGTAAATGTTGATGAAATCGGCGCGTTTCCAGAAATTAAAAAACGGGAAGTTGGCGTGAAGTGTTCGGAGAAATCCGATATGTTGCATATCAACTTACATACAATGGTAGTGGCATTACCATTGTTAGCAAACTGGTTCTCGCCAAACGTGAACGTGCATCGTTTTACTTTCAAATCTTTTCCCTAAGAGGAATAAGCAGGCTGTTGCTTTTCTGATGTACAGAATATCTAATAATAAATCAATACTTACATATACAGCTATAAAACCGGCAGTGTATTTACAATGTGCTGCCGATATTTTTATAGGCCGTTGCGATATATCGGATACCCGATGCTTTCAAAAATAGCAACAGTCCTTGTGTGGGGCTGCCAGCGCCGGTGCAGCCATCTAAGGGCTTTGGGAGCACACGCCGAGAAAGATGGCGACACGTATTGTTGACACTGCAGACCAGGAATGGGCAACTTTTGATGCTCTGCGGGCTTGATTCACGTACGTATCTCGCGGGCCTCCGCGTCACATTATGCGACAGCTGCGCTTTTAACGTATAAAGGCAGAACTATAGCTTCCCAGACGTTAATGTACATGGCCATCAGTGCTCTCGAGTCTCGACCATAGACGCATACAAACCGTGTACGATTCTACCTCTAACGTGCCAAATTTAGAAACTAAATGTAAGAAACGTGACCCAGGGTGACAAGTAGTGTTTCTGTCATTCTGACTGTAGGAATGTAGCCGAAATTCACCGTTTTTCTCGTTTATGGCTGAAATATAACACAGATTTTAAGAACTGAAGACCTGGGGGAATGTTTCCAGATGGATTCTCACTCTACAGCAGAGTGTACACTAATTCGAAACTTCCCTGCTGATTAAAACCGTGCACGTCACCGGGACGAGAACCTAGTTCCTTTGCTTTCACGGACAATTGCTCTACCTACTATGCTACCCAAGCACAACTCACGACCAATCTTCATAGTTTTACTTTTGCCAGTACCTCATCTCTCACTTCTTTCCGAACTACAAATGGTTTGAAATGGCTCTGAGCACTATGGGACTTAACATCTATGGTCATCAGTCCCCTCGAGCTTAGAACTACTTAAACGTAACTAACCTAAGGACATCGCACAACACCCAGTCATCACGAGACAGAGAAAATCCCCGACCCCGCCGGGAATCGAACCCGGGAACACGAGCGTGGGAAGCGAGAACGCTACCGCACGACCACGACCTGCGGACTTTCCGAACATCACAGAAGGCACCAAATGGCAAGTGTGACGAAGGGGGGGGGGGGGGGGAAGGGGGGTTAGCTGCCTCACATCCCTGTTCAGCCACCACTTTCGCTCTTTCCTATGAAGGGACTCACACTACTGTGTTTAAGGGTGCTGGCTGGCTTAACGGGAGTGGCAAGAAGAGACACCACACAATAAATTCAGTTTCGGTCTTGGGAACAGAAGGCAGAGACCACGGTTGGTTTTCTTTCCTGATTAAAACAAATCTAATCAATCTATATTTTTGTCATGTATTTCGTTAATTCTTGTCGATTAACCTTCGTGGAACCAAGGCGGATGTAGGCGGTATTTTGCATCCATGTTTTGAAAGTATTGTAAAGTAGCCAGGTAATTTATATTCTGAAATTTTGCTTTAAATATTTATCGTTTCTAATGAACCCATATCCCAGATTCTGTATTTGTTTTAAATCCATCAGTTAAACATAACCCGAAAACTATCGTTGTAATAGATGTAATGTTTCACAATGAATATCATATTCAGTATTTCCAGCTTCATGACCATATGCACATATTAATATCTCTTTTAAAAGTATGTAGTTAATAAAAGTAAACTATAATTAATGAAATGTATATTTTTAATTTTGTTTGTTGAGGTAATAAAATAACCCTCCACCCATTAATTGTACACATTAAAAACGGCATTGATTTCGCTAAGTGTGTGCTTCAAAGGTCTAGAAAGTTGTTATACATCAGTATCCTTAATAAACTACGTTGTTAGTATGAGTCAACAACGGTTAGAGAATTTTTTTTCTAACGTTGGAAAAAGTATCCCCCTCCTGAAATCGGTAATAGACGTTACTGAAAATGCATTGCTATTGCTAGGGCGAATGTGTTGAATATCGAAATCGGCGGTGATTGAAGCTGTGTTGAAAGTAGTAGAAATCGGATTGTACCAGCAGAAATAGTAGCTAACTTTACATACGGTTGATGTGCTCCTTTTATTGGTAACTATGAATTGTAGGCCCTGATGGTAAGTTATTGAAATTGCGATATTATAGTAGTCGATTAATTTTTAGTTACGAACGAATTATTCAACATGCAGCATCCTGCAATGGTTCATTTAATCAGCTCGAAAACGTGCATCTGCAAATGTAATTTTATTTGATCAGAAGTATATGGACATCTATATGTGATGTGGAATTGAGCACCAAATGTCACGAGAAGCGTACTCCCCCCCCCCCCCATCTCACCCCCAGTATAAATGCAGATGGTGAGTATTGTATTGCCAGTAGACGATCAATAACTGCAGAATGGACAGACACGAGAACTCAGTGACATTGGATGTCAACTGAGGACTGCTGGTACTGCAGCTGAGAACTGGAAACGCGATGCAACATTTACAGCTAAAATATGATCATGCATGCCTCATGTACTGACGGAGAAGGATTACCTTGAGTGGCTGTAAAAAACTACATGAAATCGGAGGAAGGAATCACTCCTGAATTACAAAGTGCTAGTAACAGTCCACCTAGCACAATGACTGTGCATAGGGAGTTAAAAAGGAATGGGTTAAAATAACCTCGCCGGTCCTCATGAACCAGAAATTCGTGTAGTCAATGCTGAGCACCTCTTGGGATGGACGCACAGCAGTTTACGCTAAATGAGTGACTCGGAGCAATGAGAAAATTTTGCTGCCATCATGGTTAGTGCGAATATTAAAGTTTGGAGGATGTGTTGTGATCGTATGGGGCTCTTTCTCTTGGTTAGGGCGTGTTCTGCTAATTGCGCTTAAGTCAATGCAAAATGCGGAATGATATGAACGCATTTTACAGCTAGTTTGACAGCATTATGTGTTCGATCAGCAACGACTGGTCATTACGGAAAGTACAGCTCGCGGCTATATGAGGCCGAACATAGGCTGCAGTCGAACACTACTACTTATGGACATTTAACTGCCTATGGATAACAGTAACACAAAAAAATGACAAACACTGGTGAATCCCTGCAGCACAGCAAAATTAACTGCCACTACCAGGTGCAGACTAGCAAACCATGCGGCAACACGGGGAAGCCGAACTGCACAATAAAAGCAAACAAACCCCAACCTAAGCCCTTACACCTTCATCGATTTACGACCAATCGATCACCTGTATGACAGTCTTGGCCTGTCACAGGCACAGACACTGCAACTGGCCCAGGATACCTCGCCGGTGCCCAGCCCGGTGGCACCCTTCCTCGAACACTCTTTATGTCGACCTAAGCTATGGCAACAGTAGCGGGCATTGCACGAGACCCAAAACTAACAACCACCCCATCTTCGCATTCTCTGTCACTGATAGCAAGCAATTCGCTAATGCTCTTACTACCCGACCAGACAATCGCAAATGTTTTCTTCCCTTGGCGCTTGCCTTGGCACAGTCTCCCCCCCCCCCCCCCCCTGCCGTTAAAACTGCTGACGCCGTTAGCACGGTTTTCGTCCACCACCTATCTCCTCGATGCGACAGTATTGGTGGGTAATCGTGCCCAGATTTACGGATCACAACACAGCCCCAAATTCCATGAAGTCTTCGGTTAGTAACTAACAAATATGGAGGTGACAGTAGATTTTATGAGATGGTCACCACGTCAATGTGGGCGTGAACGGGCTCTACCCTTTGCGTCATCAAAAAAAAAAAAAAAAAAAGAAAATGCAGTGGAACTTTCAGTTTGGGAACACGAACTTGGCAGGATCCATGTCCGTTCGCGTGTCACTCAGCAGCACCTTCCCGGCTGGCACACTGTCGTACATGTGTGTGCTCTCAGGGCTTGTAAATTTTGCAGTGACCTAGTTCAGTCTCCGATAATATTTAACGGGTTTTATATTCTTCACCCCGGTTATGAGAACTAGCGCTGTTATTCAATAGTAATTGCTGGTTAGAACTTTGCAGCTTTTCAGGAGTCGCAACCTTGGTTTAACGAACAGAGAGCACTTTTTATTGTCGTGAATGAATGACACTCGAAAGACGCGGTTAATTTGAAATTTAACTATGATTTATTATGAGCTTTATCACCCTTAATGTGACAGTGATGAGTACTCTGTATAGGGACTCTCGAGTCCGTCTACAGACTTTAACTGTTATGAAGCACCCTGGGTGCTGATCTGACAGTTAGGACTCACTATATGTGCCAGTAGCATGCAGTAGCGGATGGACATTTTAATATAAAAAATTAAATGGACATTTTAATAAAAAAAATTAAAAAAGAGTTCAATAGTGTAAGCGTAGGCTGCTGCAGCGGCTGTCACTCTCAATAAAAGTCTTTAGCGCTGTCGACAGCACTGTCAGTACATAAAACTGTCCGACGTTTCAGTCACTACTGCAAAAGATCTTCCTCAGGGCTTTGTATCAAGCTATACTGTTGAATGTGAGAGACTTTAGATCTTATATAGCAGCGGAGGAAGCTGCTTTACGTAATTTGATGGGGCACTTGACGGTAGAAGGGGTGTTAGGCGTTCGTTATTGGTGCATCCTTGTCATTGGTGGGTAAAGACGTATCTCACTGATGTTTAGATCACTTCTTGCCATTGGTGGAAACAGACGAATCAGAAACGGACGGTAGTTGTGACGTAGCACTGCCTACTCGTTGTCAGGTGCTGGCAGCGGCGTGCCCGAGCTCAGTGTGTGTACGACCACCGCGGTGCCCCGCTCACATGTGTAAGTTGCTTTGCGCGCTGTAAGCTATCTAAAGTCTCTCTCTCATTAGGCAGTGTAGCCCAGCACAAAGCCCTGAGGAAGCCGTCTACAATACTGGCAGAAACATCGGTCACTTTATGTATTGACAAAGCGAGCAACAACCCAGAACAGTTTGATTGACAAAGTTCAATAGTATTAACAGAAATGGGTTCGTCTTGGCTACATAGATTTGTAATCGCTTGCATTTCTATCACCAGCCTAATGATATAGTGTTCTCTTACAGGTATTGTGCCGCATCAGAACTCCCCAAGTTGCGATAATACACCTTCCGATAGGTTTCGTACTTTTTATGTAGCGTTTTGATCTTTATATATTCTTGTCCAGTATCCTCCACTATCAATTAGAAGCTCATGTGAGCGATTTTATTTCTGAGGCCGTCTCATTTTCTCCAGCAACATGAAAAAAATGAGAGGCAGCTGTTAATTTTCCTCTGGTAAACGTGGAGCTTATTGGATATAATATTAACGCGCCATCGTATTTGCCAAAGTACGAGGGTGAGTCAAATGAAAACCTTAAATTTTTAATAACAAATCGAAATTTCGAGTCGTTGTTCTGTAAGTTGGTAAGCGTGCTAAAAAACAGCATGCAGAATGGCCTGTAGGTCGTAGCATAATGCAGATGTAGACATACCGTCGCAGTATCATTATAAAGATGGCCGCCTCACTTGTGACTTGCACCAGGGAAGAACAGCGTTCTGTTATTCGGTTTTTGCCCAGTGAAGGTGTGAAACCTATTGAAATTCATCGACGAATGAATGTTCAGTACGGTGATGCATGTTTGTCACAGCAGCAAGTCTACGAATGGAGTAGGAAGTTCGCAAATGGTGTGACTTCAGCGGAAGATGCTCCTCGTCCAGGTCAGGCACAACGAGTTGTGACTCTACAGAACATTGCATCAGTTGAAGCCTTAGTGAAGGAAAACCGCAGAATGACACTGAAGGACACTGTAACATGTTTACAGATTAGTCATGGGCCAGCACACCACATTGTGCATGATGTGCTCCAGTTTCACAAAGCGTCTGCAAGATCGGTGCCACAGCAGCTGACTCCTGTAATGAGAGAACGACATGTTGATGCTTATGAGGAACTTCCTCTGCGCTTTAAATGAGAAGGTGATGGCTTCCTTGTAAGAATCGTTACCGGGGAAGAAACCTGGGTTCACTTCGACCAACCGGAAGCGAAGAGAGCGAGCAAGGAATGGCGCCATTCCTCATCACAAAAACCAAAGAAGTTTCGAATAGAACCATCAGCAGGGAAGGTTAAGCTGACTCTCTTTTGGGACGAAAAGGCGTCATTTTGGGGCATTACATGCCTGGAGGGACCACTGTCACCAGTGCATCATACACAGCTCTCCTAAAAAATCATCTGCGGCCTGCAAACAAATCAAAGCGATGTGGATTGCTGTCAGCAGGTGTCCTTTTGCAACATGAAAATGCAAAGCCCCACACTGCCTGTAAAACAGTTGCAACAATCATAGATCTGCATTTTGAGTGTCTTCCTCATCCACCATTCTCCTCAGACCAGGCCACAAGTGATTTCCATATGGTTGGATCACTCGAAGACGCAATGGGACGTTCTGATGAAGAGGTACCCCACGCGGTGCATGAGTGGTTGCGCGGACTACCAAAAGAATTTTTTTCTAAAGGAATTTATGCACTTCGTAAGCCTTGGAGGACTTGCATTCAGCGTGAGGGAGATTATGTTGAAATGTGATCAGCTTTGTACCACTTCTTCACAATAAATAATATTTAAAAAATGTGTAAGATTTTCATTTGACCCACTCTCGTAATTGGTGGGTCTCAGTACAGGTTGGCGTGAGTTGCGTTATTCATTTAATCAGGCGAGTTATATTAAATTTGCATTAAAGAAACAACCAAAAGATTTCTTTTGGCAGTCACAAGGAACGACCACAAATTATACGAGTCTATGTAGGAGCAGCTTACATGCCACTTAAAAAGAACTGACACTTAACTGATGCAGTTTCTCCCCCTCCATCACCACCATCAGATAACGAATGGCCAAACGCTTGGTGACATTTAGAGTACAACCCTCGAGGGAACGTTACCTACGTTTCTATGAGACCTGAAACGATCAAAGTTTGTGGAGTACTTTACGTTGATTATTAATATAAAATTTGTCTTGATCGCACGTTTATAAAAAGATGCTCTGTCTCGATTGCTAACTCATGATTTTCATATTTAAAATAGGCAGAAAAAGTATTGTTCGCAAATACTTCTACCTGCTTACAATATTTGCCTTATAAAAGGAAAAGAAAATGACTGAGCATAGCATCATTATTTCGTTACAGTGAGTAACTCGTCAAATGTAGTGCAAACGTGTACAGTGTCATAAAAATTACTGTGCGGTCTATTTAACATACAGACAAGTGCACATCTGCTAGAGAGCACAACGGCGTGCACGGTCGCATGATTAAAGTTATCGTATAAAAAAAATCATACAAAAACACAGGGAAAGACTATTTGAAGTTAAATTATGGGCAGTTAAGGTATACCAACTGAAAACAAACCACGGCATCAGTTGTAACTTTGTTTTTGAACGGTAGAACCGGTTTCATCCACTAGGGACGTTTCCCAAATGATTATGAACGCAGTGCCGTTGAGATACACAGGAAAAAGAAAACAGCAACTCGTATTATAATCTCTATGAAATTAGTAATCAATTTGCCACGAAACATGTAAACGTACTCGTACAGTACACTGAGGTGTATATTATAAAATTCAGGCTGTTCTAACCGTGCACCACCAAAGACAAAATCGGTTCACAACACTTACTTATACTGATCACATTACGGGTCTGAAGATGTACAGAAGTCTTATTTTACGAAAAGCTCGTGTTATTTGTTGTTATTAATATATACAAAGTGTCCATCAAAAGGTTCTAGTAAGAAATTCAGGAATGAAATAGAAGCATTGGGTCACCAATAAATCCCTTAGGAACCTCTTAAACTGGACTTTACTATTAAGTCGTAATGGCTGCTGGAAACATATTGTTGATGTGTGCTTCTGAATAATGGACAGCTTCCTGGACCGGAGTAGGTGACCTTAAACTTTTGTCAAGATACTTAAAAACTGTTCTCATGGAGCGAACTGTTGGTATGAAAAATGACGTATATTATATGCGATAAGTTTCATTAACGCGTAAGTAGCTGGGGAGCAGTTGTCAGTTTCTTTCGGTTTTGGTTTAAGGACCTGTTACAGAAACTGACTAGTATTCCGTCACTAATGGCAAAAGGTTAACGGCCACTTTCCCATTAAACTGTATCTGATATGGAGGGAGATTTCTCTAAAAACATCTTTCTTCCAGGCATCAGCATCTTCCTGTCTGTGAGGGGGATAGACTTCTAACCAGCATGGATAAGCCGGACTTGTACAACCTCGGGTGTGCTCCCATCACGCTGCTGGCCGCCAAACAGGTTGACGACCTGTGGTCGGTCTTCACGTGGCCGAGGCAGCCGCTGCCGGTGCTCGACATTGGCTGCGGGCCCGGTGACGTCACCAGGAAGGTGGGTTCTTCACTTCCAGTCACGTTACTACTCCATGAGACCAATCGACTGCTAAGCAACTCCGTAGTATTCTGAAAAATACGGTCGCACTTGTATATCTTGGACCACTGAGAAAAGGAGATACACAGTGTGTTCATTTTAACAGAAGACACTGAAGTAGATCGAAACTACATTTCGGACCAGAAAAAGTTCAAATTCCAATTTGCTTTTCTCGGAGCGGGACATCCAGTGATATCAAACTCAACCCGCCACCCAACCCCGTGCGTGGCTGGTATGGGAGACTTTGAAATCTTCAATGGGAACGCCCGTTCTTTATTGCAGACTACGATTCTAGGGCCAAATCTGTATACTTTTGTCTGAAGCATATCCTTCCTTTCGGCACAGATAACGCTGTAATCAGAGGAACAGAAATGGGCCACCATCGTAATTTATGACATGATACTGAAAGGACCTTGAATATCCAATGGCATCTGGGACCCCAACTCTATGCTGTGAGGTTAGGGCAGGCCAGTATTTCATAACTTCTAATTGGATACCCCCTCCTCCCCATCGAACATGGGGGTACTTGACGAGCCACTGTGATAATGGCTCGCGACGAACTCTACTCTCCTTTTCCATTTCGAATAAGTGTTCAAACGTAGTATCACTATCTTCAGTACACTTAATGATCCACTTTTCAAATGACCGTACACAGGACAGAAGCATAGATGCGGCAATAGCAGCATAGCCGTTTTTGATGCTGTCGACCATGTCTTCACGGCCTGTTGGCACTCGCTGATGCACTTTTAAATATCTTTTAAATATCCCCACAGGAAGAAATCTGGTGAAGTCAAATCCGGCGACCTAGCAGAACAATTAACTGGGCCATTCTCCCTATCCACCGTCCAGTGTAAAAACGGTTTAATAGCTCCGGTGCTTCAGTTGCGTAATACATTGGGCAGCCGCCATGCTGAAACCCCATACGTTGTCGAACGACCTGGGCAATATCTTTCAGTTGTACCCATAGTTCCTGTTTAAGCCCCTTCTAAGTGCTGTCGATAAGATTCGGACTAATGAGTTTGTTTCCTATGACGCCACACCATATGTTAACCTACCAAGGACGCTGATAGTCAACTTGCTGTAACCAGTGACGATTGCCGTCACCCCAGTAACACATATTATCCCGATAACGCAACCATAGTTTGCGAATGTAGAACCACGGGAAAATTGTTTCTCGGCAAATAACGTGGAGCTAGACTGCATTTGTTGACGTGTCCATTTACAAACCACTACCCGGTTATGGAAATCGGCCCCATGCAGTTCTTGATGCAGCCACTTGTGGTGTGGATAAT
The DNA here is from genome assembly GCF_023897955.1 of Schistocerca gregaria. Classification (NCBI taxonomy): domain Eukaryota; kingdom Metazoa; phylum Arthropoda; class Insecta; order Orthoptera; family Acrididae; genus Schistocerca; species Schistocerca gregaria. The sequence goes on along the minus strand of NC_064921.1, from coordinate 822,106,395 downwards.
CCTTCTGACAATGCAATACGGTGGCGATACTACCCACTAACATATTAGAATAGCAGTGTAATTGCTTATCCGTGGGCTGTTGTGCACTGCCGCTATTACAGCTACTTCATTATCTTCTGCTTCAAAAACAATTTGATGTGCCAGATTACGAGTAAATGGTAGCTTTAACGCACCACTGCGCAGATTGAGTAAATGAGATAACGTACTGTCCCTCCCGCTGACAAGGAACTCATCACCAGTAGCAGCAAGTGCTTTACATTTATCACACCCATTCATGAATTTTAATAAAGAAAGCTATACATAACATCATATGTACGACAATAGATTTGAGACATGCTGTGGGATTTCTATACTACTTGCATATTCCTTCTTCATCTGCTGATTTACACAACAGGTGCACCAAATTTCAGGCACCTGTAATAATTAATAAGAAAAGGATAGTTGCTACTCACCATATAGCGGAGATGGTGAGTCGCCGACAGCCACAAGAAAAAGATCGTCAGAAAGTGAGCTTTTTTTTTAACAAGTACTTTGTCGAAAATAGGCAACGTACACACACACACACACACACACACACACACACACACATACACACACAAACAACCACACTCGTAATCGCAACTCACACATACCTGATCATAACCTCAGGACTATTTTCGATAAAGACCCTGTTGGCCGAAAGCTCATGTTCTGACAGTATTTTTGTTGTGCCTATCTTCGACTCGGTACCTCCGTAATATAGTGAGTATCAACTACCTTTTTCGTAGTACTGTTACTTTCTGTTTTGAATTTTCCATTGCGTAATAAGTAACAGATCGATATATCCCTTTCGAAAGCAAGAAAAAACATGGTGCTCACGATTAAACAGGGATTATTTATGCAAGATGTTACAAAATTATCCCATAATTTGAGAGGCGATGCCAACGGCCTTGCCGCCGTGGTAACACCGACTCCGTCACATCACCAAAGTCGAGCTGTGCTAGCACTTGGATGGGTGACTATCCGGTCTGCCGAGCGCTGTTGACAAGCGGGGTGAGCTCAGCCCTTGTGAGGCAAAGTGAGGAGCTACTAGATAGAGAAGTAACGGCTCCGGTCTCGTAAACTGACTTACGGCCGGGAGAGCGGTGTGCTGACCACGTGCCCTTCTATATCCACATTCAGTGACGCCTGTGGGCGGACGATGACACATCTACATCTACATCTACATGACTACTCTGCAATTCACATTTAAGTGCTTGGCAGAGGGTTCATCGAACCACAATCATACTATCTCTCTACTATTCCACTCCCGAACAGCGAGCGGGAAAAACGAACACCTAAACCTTTCTGTTCGAACTCTGATTTCTCTTATTTTATTTTGATGATCATTCCTACCTATGTAGGTTGGGCTCAACAAAATATTTTCGCATTCGGAAGAGAAAGTTGGTGACTGAAATTTCGTAAAAAGGTCTCGCCGCGATGAAAAACGTCTATGCTGTAATGACTTCCATCCCAACTCGTGTATCATATCTGCCACACTCTCTCCCCTATAACGCGATAATACAAAACGAGCTGCCCTTTTTTGCACCCTTTCGATGTCCTCCGTCAATTCCACCTGGTAAGAATCCCACACCGCGCAGCAATATTCTAACAGAGGAGGAACGAGTGTAGTGTAAGCTGTCTCTTTAGTGGACTTGTTGCATCTTCTAAGTGTCCTGCCAATGAAACGCAACCTTTGGCTCGTCTTCCCCACAATATTATCTATGTGGTCCTTCCAACTGAAGTTGTTCGTAATTTTAACACCCAGGTACTTAGTTGAATTGACAGCCTTGAGAATTGTACTATTTATCGAGTAATCACGGTGGCCAGTCGGCTACGGTCTTTCAGGGCCTGTTCGGACGGAGTATTTATTTTTGAGAGGCTGATAGTGTGGTCCAAACCAAGACAAAAATATCCAGTAAACATGGCTTCTAAAACGAATATATTAGGAGCTGTGACCATTTGTTCAGTATTAGAAAATTGTTTCACACGAGCCTTTATGAACAAATACTCATAGCATTTAAGGTATACATTTTATAGCCCGTGTATACTGAAGTTTTTTCTCTTGCTTTAGTCCATACTGCCACCTTTCAATATACGGTACGATTTTTTTTAACTTCCATTATAACGAAACTTTGGCCTTTGCGTTTAGGTCCCGCGATGTGAGGGTTCGATACAATCTTAATTATGTATATAGACACTTCATCCGTATCGGAAAACGAGAATATCGACAACCTTTGCCTGTTATCACCATTGATACTGGCAAAATATTGGTCTCAGGATCTGCAAGGGCTTAGAGAATGTTTTAATTTCAAGTTTGAAGTCGGATATCAAACGACAAAAAGATATTTTTATAGTGATACAACTACAAATTTACTTAAACTGTGCAATTTTGCTTCTTGCCTAAATTCATGATTCTAGGTGAACTGGAGTAACTATAGGTTTGATGAGAGACTTCGGGAGTGTCAAAATGTGTCGTAAATGGCCGTACCTTGTGATTTCACTGTCTTGGAAGCTACACTTTTTACTCCGTCAAGGGACCGTAGATCGTAGCATGTGACATAAATTTTCGCAGTAAGGCAGACATACAGACAGAAAAGTAATCCAACAGAGGTTCGATTTTTACCGGATGGAGTAAGGAACCCTAAAAAGAAACGAATTGTACGTACATTGTGATTTCGCCCGTTTGTAGGCAGTGTTCTGACACAAAGACACATGAATCTGGAAACGAATCCAGCTCCAATAAATCCCAAACGCAGCCGATGTTTCTCACATAAGCGTTCAATGCTCACTGAAAGCTTGGACCCGACAAGCACACCCTGTGTACTTAAGCCGGCCACCGATGCAGTTTCCAAGATACCGGTGGGTTTTCAAATAGACTTCGGTTGATAATGCGCCGCTTGAACTATCTATCAGTTGTCGCAGGGTTGACAGAAAGCTTGTAGGAGGTTTGCAGGGTAGGCTGTACTGAGAAATTACTGTTGAGAACAAAATTCATACGTTGCGGCAAGTCCGATTTAATTAGCAATTCTAGTATTCGTACGGGTAAAAGTGCGGCAATGCACAGACATCAGTTAGTCCGTGAGTTACCACTTCTTCAAATGCTTATTACCAGCAACATTGTGCCTTTTCCGGAAGTTATAAGTTTAAGGTAGGTGAGGAGAAGCTACGTTTGTGCTGTCTGAGGAAACGAACGAAGAACACATCTGGCAACAGCTTCTCCGGTGCCCTGCTTGAATTCACGCGTACAACGACTTGTTAAGCTAACTTCAATAATAACAGAATTGGGAACGATTTAAAATCAATTGCCAGTGCAACCTACCCTGCAACACCCTTACAAGCGTTTCAGGCCGTTCCCGACCGCCCTATACAACTCTCAGGCTTTAGCTGTCCCGCTGAGCTATGTTCCGCGGACAGCACGGCGAGCTGCCGCCATGTACCAGGCCACGACACACGGAGTTGACGCCCTGTAATCTGCACCGTGCTCTCCATTCGACAACTGTGGCCTCTTTCATCACTCTCCTATTTTCTCAATATTCGACGACTGGAAATTGCACAGCACGGTTGAAACAAAGATCTGCAACACCTGTGGAATGCTTTGCCTCTTCAAAGAAACGGAAGCACTGATTAACTTTATATTCGATATAGCTTAGAAGAGCAAATCAGATAGTATATTTATGTACTGGCAGGTTTTAGCCCCGCGGCTGCCACCAGGTACGAAGCTGGTGGCCTGCGACATCAGCACAGAGATGCTGGAGTTCTGCAGGCAGCACAACGCACTGCCAGGCACCATCACGTACGAGCAGCTGGACGTGGTTCAGCCCGACCTGGAGAACTCCGCCGTGTGGCAGTACGCGCCCTTCGGCAAGGTGTTCTGTTTCCTGCTGCTGCATTGGGTACCCGACAACAGGTGTGTACTCATTTTGTCGCCTTATCAATTACTGTGCAACAGCTGGCCTCTCTTAATTCTCCGATTGTAGTTCAAGAGGAGTAAAACTTGAACACTCCAACTATTTATGTTGTGGTACTTCCAAGAGTAAGAAATGCCGTAACAATCAGTCATACATTTTCTCCAATAACATTTTTGGTTTATCTTATGTTACTGATAAAACTAGATTATGTAAGGCTTGTTGCCAGACTGGCAGAAAAATGTATTAGCTGGCCGCTGAGGCCGAGCGGTTCTAGGTGCTTCAGTCTGGAACCGCGCTGCTGCTACGGTCGCAGGTTCGAATCCTGCCTCGGGCATTGGTGTGTGTTATGTCATTAGGTTAGTTAGGTTTAAGTAGTTCTAAGTTCTAAGGGGCTGATGACTCAGATGTTAAGTTCCGGAATGCTTAGAGCCATTTTAATCATTTTTGAATGAATTATGTATTAAAACGAAGTGACAAAGCACCATGCAACTACGAGGGGAAGTCAAAACGTAAATATCACTGTTTAAAAGAGAAATAAACTATTTTATATTCAGGCCAACCGCAGCTTTTGAAAGGCATGACGTTAAGAAGAATTCCGCTAACAGATAGTTTAATTGTTTTTCATTGAAACACATTAAGTTTCGCTGGTGCAACATACGCGGTAAAAAGCAAAGTACAGTGTCACCATTTTTTTGTGGATATTAAAATTAATAAAGAAATGTCTAAAATATAGTCACAACTTAAAAAGATTGTAGGCATACAGGTCGCTCCTAGTCAGGATTTACTGTTCAGTGAATATCGTCATATGGCGTGCTCTATTTCGTAAAAGTTGTTGGTATCAAAAAAGCTGAAAGAAACTATTTTATAGTGAGTCACCGCTAAAAGTTTTTAAAAAAGGGCCGGCTTAGCGTTAAAAATTGTCACTACTAACATGATTCGTCGCGACACTACGCAGATTACTATGTGGAAAGTGTCAGTTGGCAGTGTCTTGCGAGTGTGATAGAAGGGCAGCTCAGTGTAGGACAAAGCAAAAGCACCCTGCATGTCCGACAAGGAGAGACTACCTGGCTGGCGGAACGGAAGCTATCCATGTGGACCGAGGCCCACAAGAAAGGCAGGCCGCGGCGTGTACGTCACGAATGTAGGCCTGCGCTCGCTCGGTCGCTCAACTCAGCAGACATAAACTACTTTCCTACATCTGTTAACTCGAAACTAATTGCGTACGGTTCGAACAGGAATCCGCTATTATGGATTATTACTGTTATTAGTCCTACAATGATAGGAAGCCTTTAGGCCTACTCACAATTTATTGCGGCTGTACTGGGGTACAGTAAAATTAAAATCATGCCAGAAAGATTATCAGTTGCAGAAGGAACCACTTCTTGTATGAAATGAGGACTGCTAAGCAGAATAGACTAAATGCTATACACATTTATATCGAGCATTAAATTTTGTTATAATACTGTTAATCAGTAGGACTTCGTAATAGGAAATTCCAGAGATGATGCAATTCTCGTTAGCGTGTACACACCCAGCTGCGAGTTAACAGGTCTAGGAACGCATTTTGTCTGCTGCGCTGAGCGAGAGAGCGGGTTCAGGCCCAATTTCGCGCTTCAGTCTGGTACCGCGCGACCGCTACGGTCGCAGGATTGAATCCTGCCTCGGGCATGGATGTGTGTGATGTACTTAGGTTAGTTAGGTTTAAGTAGTTCTAAGTTCTAGGGGACTGGTGACCTCAGATGTTAAGTCCCATAGTGCTTCGTGACGTACGCGCTGAGACCTGTCTTTCTCGTGGACCTCTTATGGACAGTGTGACGTCATGTGCTCGTGACCATGAGCGCTGCGTCTATCTCTACACACGAGAATAATACAGAATTTTATTACGCTCTAAAACCAAGTCATACAAACAATCAAAATTAGCCAGAACGATAAGGTGCTATAATTCCAATTGGTCATTCGACGTGAATTGAGCGTTTTCGTTTTCCTATCTAAAAATTTCTACTCCCTTACATATTCAAAATGTGGCTTTTTGCTTTGTTATGGAATATTTTTAAATTTTCTGAAGGGCTTGTGATGCTGTTTCCCTCTTCGCTAAGTGCGCTTTTAATTTAAGTCGTCTGTTATTTAAGATAAGGTGTTCCTGAAATCTTATTTGAAATGACCTACCGGTTTGTCTTATATATTTTTACGGCAATCATTGCATGTAAAACAGTATCCAGCCGCTTCATTATATTTGTTTACCAGAGCTTTTTGCCTGTGTTTACTTCTTATATCCTAAAATGTAAAACACACTGAAGTAATGTTTTACATCTCGTATGACTGCATTTTTTTCGCGTACTGCACCCAGATACGGTATTTTAAAAGAAATAGAGCGTTCCTTTGCCTTCTTGGGTGGTGTTTTGCTTTGCCTTTCACCGAGCTGCCGTAACTCACACCGGAAAGACGCTGCCATCTTATACATTCCAGATAGTAACTTGCGTACTGCCACGATGTGTTAGAAGTGACGATAGTTTATTGCCAATCCACCCTCTTTTTTAAAACTTTTATCATCCGCTCATTAGAAAATGTTTTCTTTTTCTTTTTAGATGAAGACAAATTTTAAATGATGGAGCACGCCTCTGGTCTCCCGTTACAAACGACATTTCTTTTATAACAGGAGAGGACATGGCACATGTTCTACAAGTCAACTGGAAGAAAAATAAAAGCTGCAAAGGCGTACTGTTTACAGAATATGTTACTTCTCGATATGCTTAAAAAACCACGAAAGTTCATGATTCGCTACAGGTTGTTCTGCAAGTATCTTTGTACGAGAGACTACGGGGAGAGTAGTATAGATTTAGAAGTTATAAAACTACTTTGGAGGAAATAAACCCCTCTGGACTCCACGAGACATGAAAAAAATCTCATTCACGCTTTCAACTTAACGGAAAAAGAAGGAAAGGACACCATAGATGGCTACAGGGGAGAAGCTGCTATGTTCATTAAAAATAAAACGGCATATTCCGTTGTGGATTCTCCCTCACCTCTCCACGCCGTCCACAGTATCGGCATCTGTTCGAGCTATGTTATACAGCAGAAGAAAATGAAGACAACATGGTCGTTATGAAATAATATTAGGAAAGTTGTTGGACGCGAAAACGTATCCCTTTCATCGTGCCAGAATGAGAATTTCAAAAACATCACAATGGGATGCAGTGATAGTAAAAAAAAGTGACGTCGATAGCGCATTAGCTGCAAAATTCAGTCCCTAAGAGTCCGTTAGAAGAACATGTCGCTTTAATACCGGGCTATGTACAACAGTGGTATATTCGTAAGATAAATTTAAAAACTCCGTCATTAATCGGTTGGAGGATAGACATCTTAAATTTTTAGAAGAACTGTTCTTTGTCCCTAAAAAGTAGTAATGTTACAATTAGTCTATAATTTTATGTAAGATTTGAAGCAACAGGAACAAAAAAGCTGTAGTCAGTAATTTTTTTATGGAATTAATGAAGTGCCCTTTTGAAGTTTCACCAAGGTGTGCTCAATCTGCTGGTTTTCAAATAGCACAAGATATCAACACAGAGCAAAGAATGATTACGTTGAATACCTATAACGACACTGAATTTACCGTAATTTCATTTTTGTGCTCACATTTACAATGTTATCGTTCTCATAATGTGTTCGGCGTTCTGAACAGCAAGTTCAAGCCTGTTAATTTAACTTCGTTTGCTTAATGTGAAATTAAAAACACCTTATTATGTGTGGGTTTTTAGTGTTATTGTTGTACATTTTCACCACAAAATATTTTTGTTGTAATTCGTTCATTTGATTCTTACAAAAATTCAGAAACTCTTATGTGTCCTCCACTGGGACAATGCCATCTAATACATTAATATTTCCACAGGCGCGCTGTCCAGAACATTCACAAGCTGTTGGTGCCTGGGGGAGAGGCTGTCTTCAGCATAATCGCTAACATGGTGTTTTACACAGTGTTTGAAGAAATGGCGAAAGACTCGCGTTGGGCTCGGTACATGCAGGTAACCCTTAGGTCTACCCGATATTTCCCTAAATCTTAGAAATACTTGGGAAATTATGTTTAATAATTCTACAAAAGCCCTACGTCAGGAAAAGTCGACTTGTTTAGCATGCCACACACTTTTGTTTCTGTGTTAGTTGTAAAATTTTCTAACCTTCCATCGAATACACAGTAAATATGATTTATGAAGTAGGGATAAATTTACTTTACAAAATTTATAAAGCCGAGCTGCATCAAGTTAAAACATACAATAGCCAGTCCCTTATTGTCAAAATTTTTCTCTAAAGCGTAATAAAAGTATTTTCAAAATCCGTACCGGCTTCCGCCCACCACGAAAGCTGAAACGCCCACTTGTGCGTGGGAGGGACCATGTTGACCACCACTGCTTTCTGCCTTTTCCTCAGACGAAACTAAAGTTACTAGCCAGGAAGAATTTTCTTTTATAAATCGGAGGACTGTCGTACCCATTACGATTGGCTTTATGATTCTCAGAGTTGTTGAACGTTCTTGAGTACTCGACGTTTCGACCCCCTGCTGCGATCATCAACAGGGGTCTTCTGGTGTCCCGTGGTTAATGAAAAGGGCTAATCATAGCGCAGAGAGAGGCATCCGAGCACTCAGTCTTCCCAGGTTTCATGTACGATAAGAACCGGAAGATGTGGTATTACCGGCCAAGCTGATAACAACAAATTATACTGCACTATCCCTTGGAATATGGCTGAACTGGAATGCAATCACACTGCTGTCTATGGCTCTACGTTGTCTAGGTGTCTGATTGCACCAGCCGGTTCTTGTTCAATTGATAATTCAAATGAACGCAGTTTCCTCGAACTGTACAAAGAAATAAGTTACAATAAATTTTGTGGCCAATGCAAAGAGTTGGCAATAAATTTAAAAATCTATTTCAGCAGATTCCATAAACACTTTTTCCTGGTGCCTTTTGTCCGCATCAACTGTTATTTAAAGCAAAATCGTGCACCAGATGTGCTTAAAAGGAAATGTGAAAGTCCATAGATCGTGTCGTGTACCTCCATACAACGTAGGTACCAATGTAAAATTTCTAACTTGTGAGCGCTGATGCGTCAAGTAAGTCACTGTTCGACAGATACGAGGGCTTGTAGAAAAGTAATGTCTCCGAATTTTTGATTCTGTTGTTGCGTGTATTTTTTGAGGAAATAAATGCAGATGTTTCGAAGTGTTTGAGTGACAATTTGCCCATTCTTTCATTTCTCCAGAGAGTGGAGAAATCAGCATACGTCGTTTGTCCAGAACATCTCCTACCAATTCCGCCTTGATCATTAATAATAAACTTTATCATCATTGCTTTTTCAAAATTCTATTACAATATGTATATTTTATTTTAGTAAAACGGATTGCTCTGCATAACCTCTCTTCGAGAGCCGAAATGTTGATCAGACAGCTCTCACAATGGAAGCACTTTTGTCGCTGAGGTTTCATCAAGAGCAACCACTCGTGACAGACGAGACTTGTTACATTAATACAACGCCAGAGGTCCTGCAGTAGACTCACTTGTCACCAGTAGTCAATGGAGACAACAAAATCGTTTACGTAAAATGATCTTTAGACACACTCTGGCGAGACTTCCCAAAATAACCAGTTCTTAGGAGCCGAATCTGCACCAGTATATCATTACGACTTCTACAGGGTGAGAATTATCGAACTATTTGAATAAAACGTAAATTATTTACAAACTACAGCGTGCACACAATTTATTCAACATATGAACGTCACTAAAAATATTCGGATTTAGATTACGACATGTTCGATATTGCAGCCATCATTGGCGATGATGTGGCGCAGACGAATAACGTAATTCTGCATGACCCGCTGAAGTATCGGATTAGCGATGCTGTCGATGACCTCCTGAATGCCTGTTTGCAGCTCAGAGATGGTTTTGGGGTTATTGCTGCAAACGTGTCATTAATATAGCCCCACAAAAAGGTGTCGCATGTGTTCCGATCCAGAGAATATGGCGGCCAGTTGAGGCCCATGCTGTGGCTTCTGAGTACCTGAAAGCCATGATGTGTGTCCCCAAAGTGCTCTTCCAGAACATCAAACACTCTCCTGTTTCGATGGGGACGAGCTCCGCCCCTCACGAACCATATCTTGTCGAAATGAGGGTCACTTTGATTAATGGAGAGGGAATCATTTTCCAAAACCGTCACGTGCCGTTCGGTAGTCACCGTGGCATCAACCATCAACGAATATCGAACCGACAATCAATGACTGGCAATTGCCCACCACAGAGTCACCTGCGGACAGTGAAGAGACTTCTCGATCGCGAAATGCGGATTATCAGTCCCCCAAACGCGATTACTTTGGTTACTGACGAACCCATCCAAACGAAGGTGGGCTTCGTTGCTAAGCCAAACAACAATGCCCATGCTAATTCCCAACATGCTACGCAGCCAACAGTGCAGTAACAGTGCAGTTTGAACTTCCTAACGCAAACCATTCAGAGAAGCTGTGACGATTTTATTTCATGTAGTTCAGTAATTGCCCCCCCCCCCCCCCTCCCTATATCACTAAGGTCACCTGATTCTAGTGTGCGCTTTTGTGGTGATTAATTCAAGATGTTACATTAAGATGTGATTGAAGTGTTTCCCACTCGAGATATTTCCACACTATCACAAGTAGACATAATTTAACTTCGTTTATTTGAACAAGTAAACTTCGTACACAAACAGTCACTGTTTCTGAAGCAGCACAACAGAAGAAAATAAACGTTTTTCAGCGATTCTTCCTAGTATTGTCGGAATAGATTCTTGAGAGCTTAGATTACGTTCTTGTGAGCAATGCAAAGTCTGTCTTCAAAATAAAGTACGTATGCAAAGCTGTATCTCACGGGCAGTACGACTCGTCCACGGCGCGGAACACAAAGGCCCAGAGCGCAGGTCACGGGCGACGTCCCATCTGAGGCTGTATCCAAATAGTGGTGGTATTTGAGTCGCTGGCTGGCGACGACAGAACTGCCTATAGCCGGCTCCGTGCTGGGAGAAATACTCGTGCGGCGGAAGGTTATAATTTCCCTATTGGCTAGCGAAGCTGCAGCGAATGCAGGTAGAGATACGTGTCTGGGGCGATGACTGTTTTGCGCCCTCTAGCTCCTTAGCGGGACGCCTTCTGTGGATTGAACAAGATACGGCGGGAACCAGCATGACCGCAGGTGTTGACCTGACGATAACCCGCTGAACAGAGATGCGTTGCGGGTTGGCCTCGTCGCAGGCGAATCCGAGATAGACACCAGTTTACATGGAAGTTCTCGCATAAATGATAACAAATAAAACTAGAATGACTGCACAGTATCTCTAAATTATTTGAACTGCCTGAAAAATAAGTCGTTCCATTCCATGGCAAATTACGTCCTTTTCTGTTAGCACAGCGTCTTGTAACTAATGCATCTGATTCCTAGATTGGTATTTTATCATGTTTCGTTGACAAGCTTTCCAAGATTTATGCGTTACCATTTTCTTCGCCTTAACGAATCTCTGTTAATTTTATATGCTACTGATAAAATTATAATTCAAATATTCAGCTTTTCGGGCTCTTTAAGAGGATATATTATGCTTCTATGACCTTTTGTGGTGCAGCAACACAAACACAAAAGTAAATCGTTTCGAATACAAGCAACGCACGTAATCAGATGACCAGTACATGGACGCACCAGCCACGCGTAAGTCTGACATTTCCGCGTCGCTACCTATACCTGCCCATCGCGAGGTGAGTCTTCTCTGCAGTGACAGCTTTAAGCGACTGTGCCACACCCCATCTACTACCAAGGGCGCCATGTTCGTTTCAGTCAGACGTTGCCGACTCATCGCTACTCGGGACAGCTTTTCGTGTGACAGAGAACCCTTAAAGTGTGCTACAACACTACCTAACCTTTGCCATGCTTTGTGCAGTTTCTTGCAGAGTATATGTCTATAAGTCATGTAATCCCACAATTTCGCTTATTATCGAAAGTACTATCACTTAGGATATAATGTGATATTTGACATGACATCAGAATTAAAGATGGCGATCCAAGATGGTGAACCTGATTATACGAACGCACTTCCTAGGTCACTTTTCATAACTTGAAAGTGGCGGGTAATCAAAAAAATTAATTCCTAGCAAATGAGAAAAGTTAACATAATGTAAACGTACCCAACGAGGGTACAGAGATTGAAATAAATATTGATGACTTCATCCAAACTATGCACAATTTTTGGTGAACTTAAGAATTGTTATAGCTAATCCAGATGAATCAGAATCGTATTACCCAATGTATGATGGAAAATCCAATAATAATGTAACAAAACTTTCATTTGGTGACTGAAAAGGAAAGAAATATGATTTTATCTAGAATGATATTTACTATTAAAAATAGCCTTGATCACGATTTATTTATCAAGGTGACTGGTTTCGACCACAGCTGTTGTCATCTTCAGACCCACAGGTTGTATACAAAGCTTTAATTAGAGGGCTACATACATTAAAGAAGATACATAAAGTTATAAAGCTATAAAAAGATGAATTACCATTGGGTAGGAACCACTTTCTGCTGGAGAATCAATACTGGAGAAACTAGTGCACGTCTTACTGTACATAATGTAGGCCACACCCAATTCAGACTGCATGATGTCATTACTAACAAATGAGTTATAAGTCGAATTACAATTTAAAATTTCTTAGTTAAAAGAACATTGTCAAGAATTAAAAATAAATACACACTAAACTTAGCTTATTAAACAGCTATTGCCAATTGAGAAGCGTTAAAATATTTAACTATGTAGTAAAAATGAACTTCGGTTTGGCTGTACATGGGTTGCCCTCTCAAGGCCTGTTAGTGAACAATTTGGAACCATTGGTTTCCATGGTGAAGTTGGACGCCGTTGCATACATGAGGTAGCAGGCTTCTTTCCGCTGATAGTTGTTGTAAAGTCGATAGTCGAACTAATAGTAGCCATGGTGAGGACAAACGCCAGTGCAAAGATGTGGCAGCAGGCTTATCTCCAAAGAAGTTGTTGTGAAAGTGAAATGGCAAAGACTGTCACATCAGATGATGTATTATTGAGCAGCAACATTTCTTTATTGAAACGATTTTCAATGAGTAAGCTCAATAATCTGTAGCTTACATGTATACTACACACTGCACAGAGACAATACGAAGAAGTTGTCCGTATGTATGAAATATTGTCTATGACGTTGGTATGAAATATTGTCTATGACGTTGGTATGTAAATTACATGTGACAATTTTGAAAGGCAATGCTATTCCTTAAGTTATATTCCAGTCCTATAAGCAAATAAAAATAATGAAAAAGGAAGAAAAATTACAAAATTATGACCCATACTGTCAAAAATAAAAGGATGTGAATTAGCATTGTGCAGTATAAAAGCATATAAGCAAAACTTCTAAAACAGACAGTCATAAAATAATGTTTGGTGAATAAAATTACAATGTAAATATAAAATATTTCCTAAAAGACTAAATAAATTTTTTTAAATTAAAAAAAAAAGCAAAGGAAGGAGAGTAAACATTCTAAAGAATATCATCAAAATGGTCAAAAAAATGTTTGTCTTAGAACTGAAATTGTTCGTTTAAAACATATAATGCATTACTTTTGTGAAGTGCAAAGATTTCAATTTTTTCTAAGGTATTTAGCAGTGGTCCTTTTGGCACAGTATGTAATATTTTCAAAGTGTTAGAAATGCAACCCTCAGAATGATGTTAGCTATTAAGATGTTGACAAAATATTGAATTGGGACGTGCAGTACCAGTAGCATGTTCTTTGAAACGTGTTAAAAAGTTACAGCCAGTTTGGCCAATATACTGTTTCTCACAGTCATTACATGTTATTTTGTAAACGCCTCACTTTTGCTATATATTTGAGTCTCCAATTGTGTGTTTCAGTTTCATCTGTAGGGGGGTATTTGCTTTAAATAAGAATGGAAAACATAATATTTCTATTTATAGAAAACCCACATCAACTGACATAATAATAAATGCTAAATCATGCCATACATCAAGATACAAAATGGCATTTTTTAAAACTATGATACATAGGATACTGAAATTTCCTCTCCAATATGATACAATCCACAAAGAAATTGATACATCAAAACAGAAAGCAGTTGCTATCAATTATAATTCCCATCAGATTGACCTGTTATATCAAAAATTACAAGAAACAAATGATACTGTTACAAATTCCAAGAAGAGATTTACAAAAATGACATATATGGGACCTATTTCATATAAAATAAATAAATTATTTAAGAACACAAGCGTGACAATAGCATTTAAAACTAATAACCCTCTTACAGATGAAACTAAAACACACAATAGGAGACTCAAATATATACCAAATGTAAGGCGTTTACAAAATAACATGTAATGACTGTGATAAAACAGTATATTGGCCTTGAGAGGGCAGCCCATGTACTGCCAAACTGAAGTTCATTTTTCCTACATAGTTAAATATTTTAACGCTTCTTAATTGACAATAGCTGTTTAACAAGCTAAGTTTAGTGTGCATTTATTTTTAATTCTTGACAATGTTCTTTTAACTAAGAAATTTTAAATTGTACTACGACTTAAACTCATTGGTTAGTAATGACATCATGCAGTCAGAAGTGGGTCTAGCCTCCATTATGTATAGTAAGACGTGCACTGGTTTCTCCGGATATGGATCCTGTACATCTCCCAAAAACTTGATCCTCCTCACCCATTTCTCTCCCCCATCCTCTCCCACCCTCACCATCTGCCGCGAATCTTTTCTCACGTCCCACCCGGTCTCCATTTCTCCACCTCCTTACCCTCTCCCAAGGTGGCTTCCACCAGCTCCCCCTCCCTGATGATGTCCTCCTCCCCACCCCCTACCTCTCCTATCAACTTTGATCCTCCCCTCCCACTTCCTGTGAATTTTCCTTTGGGCACCCTCTCTCCCTTCACTGTGCTTTTCCAACCATCCCCCGTTTCTCCACCCCTCTTCAACCGGGCTTCCACTCCCCTTCCTCCCTTCCTAACTCCCCCTTTCTCCCCTGCCCGTGGCATCTCTGCTCTCCCTTCTACCTCTCCCACCCCCATTCTCCTCTCTTGGCAGGTCCCCAGACTCGTACACACTCAGTGGACATTCGCGCGCCAGAGATCATCGCCATCAGTGTCTCGTTTGTGTGCCTTCGTTTGTGTTTAGTGTTCTTTAGCCATCACGCCACCACTGTTCACCTGTGCGGTCGCAGTCATCCGTGTTTTGTGCGCTGTGCCAACGGGTTTTATTGTTTTGTCTCGTCCAGCGTGAACGGCTTCGTGTTTACTGTTTTTTATGTCTACAGTTTTTGCCCGCCATTTTTATTGTATTGCCTGTACCACCTTTATGTCATATTTCTTGTACCACTCGCGGCTGAAGAGGAGTGTAATATGCTGCTGACAACCCACCTTTCTATCAGGTGATTAAAATAACAATAAAGAAGATAAACTGGTTTCTCCAGTATTGATTCTCCAACAGAAAGAGGTTCCTACTCAATAATAATTCATGTTTTTATAGCTTTATAGCTTTATGTATCTTCTTTAATGTATGTAGCTCTCTAATTAAAGCTTTGTATACAACCTGTAGGTCTGAAGACGACCACAGTAGTGGTCGAAACCGGTCACTTTGGTAAATAAATCGTGATCAAGGCTGTTTTTAATAGTAAATATTTGTAAGTGTAGCACATTCTTTGATTTCATCAACAGCTCTGTTATATTTGACTTCATCTGTTACTGATAAAATAATACTTAGAGGGACATTCTAGATAACAGTAAAATAAAGAGTAAGAAAAATATAGTACATTATCTGTTATCAATTCTTGGTGGATTTTTTAAATGTTATAAAGAAATTACGTGCGTTAAAGCAATTTTTACTAGTTCTTCTAGTTCTGGAGAGGCAATTGTTAGATGACCTGGTTATAATGATGCTGCAATGAAATTATAGATAGACTTGCGAAGGAAGGAAAAATTGTAATAGAATTGATGGAAATTCGTGTACTAACGATTAAATATGAACCAACTTACAAGTTAGAACAACGAGAACATATTCTGAAAAAATCGAAAGTTAAGATATCGTTTTATGAAGTACAACTGTAGAAGTAGCAGGATTGAGTAGTAAGAAAAATTTTGAACTAGATATCACATAACTCTGCAGAATTTGATATGCCATATTTCGAATTTATTACATTTCAGACATATGGTAAAAATAATCAGTTACTTCACTCTTCGTTATTCGACCACATTACATGGAACAAATGAAATTTTCCCACAGGAAATCTGGAATATTAACCCACCAAATAATATTCTCAAAGCATACAATCCATTTCTCGATTTTAAATGAGTTACACTACTCATATCAGATGCTGATGTAATTCCATGTAATTTCATAACAAACTATCCTATCTATGTGATTAACGTGACATGTAGAAATAATATTGTAAGTTCAGGGGAAAGGACTAAAAATCTTTGTGTGGGACTTTCAATGAACAAATTCCTTCAGATACTTCAACGTATGTAGGAATGTATAGTAAGGAAAAATTTAACTTACAATGTTTGGCACAGAATTTTACTGAAAGTTTTTCACTACATTAATGAATAAAATGTAAGAAAAAGTTAAAGTAATTTCAACATTATGTTTTTATTTCATTTTAAAATATTTTCAGGAAGATAAAGAAAACAAAACCGAAAAATTTAGTATGATAATTAGAAAATGATTACTCATTGTATTTCTTGTGTATAGCTCTTTTATGTAGATTACATTAGCATTTTGAATTTTCAAAATGAATTAAGATTTGTGTGAAATAGATGGAAAGCGCTGGTTGCAGGACAAGTATGCTTTAGCTGAACTAGGAGTTTGCAACTCGTATTTTATCCGGTGGCAGGTGGCCTCTAGGTAAAGATAATACTGACCTAGAACAACAATTTCCGTCAGTGAAAGAATGGTTGCACACTGAGTGAACTTACATATACATTCATTTGCTCTATTTGTAGTATGTCTTACGTGAAACATTCTCTCGCGCCAATGTAATGCAGTTCAAAACTTCTTTCAGAGATGGTGCTGATGGACGATCCATTGAAAATAATAGCGGAACATGTTTTACTTTAAACATAAATTAATTGTTGTTAAAGTTATCTTCAGTATTCCTACTATGATTTACATGTTATTCACGTTTCTTCACTTCCTATAAAACACGAAAATGTGTAGAAAATAACTCATTTGCATCCAAAATGAACTGATGGAAGTAGTGCTTGTGGAATGTACTTTGTCACTCGAGTAGCTAATGTATATACCATTTTAGAGGATATTTACAGCGTCAAAGCTCTAAACCGAGTATGAAGACTGAAGGATTTTGACCATTATCTCATGAAATCATCAAAGCGTCAGTGGTTAGAGAAGAACTAGCTATTTGACAAAACTTTTTCTATTCTCGCTTCTGTACGATCAATCACCATGCAAAGGGCAAGTTTAAGACCCATACTAAGGAGCGGGTGGTGTGTTTCATCCAAAAATAATGGAGCCCTCTGTTATCTCAGAAGCACGATGCACTGACGTACTGGAGGTCAAAGCCCGGAAGTTCGGTTTATAGGACTAACACAGTGGAAGGTGTTCGCTAGCGAACGTTTTGCACTTTTTAGGAATGAAGTTAATTTTGTGCTATTAAATTACATAATCTGTAAATGGAGGATATCAAACAGCTAAAGCAGTGTGGTGACTGTGTAGAAAAAAGAAAGTGTACCGAGACATCAGTAAATTAAAGTTTCATGTGAATGTGGTAGAACTGTTGGTAAAACAAGAACACTAAAAAATCAAGTACAATCGACAGTTCATAAAAATCGTATGGCTGCTCAAGAAGAAACAATTAGGAAAAGTTTGAGCAAAGGATAGATTTCTTATATTCACCATAATTCATTACGTTTTGTTTTCTTACGTTCACTTTTTATATAGAAATATTAAATTTTATTTTCTTGCAAACACCTTTCGTATGAAAAAAATAATCGATTGAAAATTTGTGAATGTAATACGAGAAAATGTTCAGATTTATTAACTTTTCTAAGTAATTTAAAATAAATTAAATGATTTAGACCTCAAAAGTAGATGTTTTGTTAAGTTCTGTGTAAGTTCTAATCAGCTAGCTCACGAGGAACGAATCAGCTGGGAGCTAGAACTGAGATACTATCTACCAAAACGTACTACTCTCGTTGTCTATAGAAAATATGACACCTATGCAGATTGAACCACACGTGGAATATTTTTAAGCTACACTGAAGCGCGAAATAAACTGGGAGAGGCATGAGTATTCAAATACAGAGAGATGTAAACAGGCAAAATACGGCGCAGCGGCCGGGAACGCCTACATAAGGCAAAGAGTGTCTGGTGCGTTTGTTAGATCGGTTACTGCTACTACAATGTCAGGTTACAAACATTTAAGTAAGTTTGAACGTGGTGTTATAGTCAGACCAGGAGCGATGGGACGCAGCATCTTCACGGTAGCGATAAAGTGGGGATTTTCCTGTATGGCCATTACACGTGTGTACCGTGAACATCAGGAATCCAGTAAAACATTAAATCTCCGACATCGCCGCGGCCAGAAAAAGATCCTGCAAGAATGGGATCAATGTCGGGTGAAGATAATCGTTCAGCATGACAGTCTTCCACAAATTTCTGCAGATTTCGACGCTGCGCCATCAGCAAGTGTCAGTAAACGAACCATTTAACGAAACTTCATCGATATGTGCTTTCAGAGCAGAAGGCTTTCTCGTGTACCGTTGATGACTGCTCAACACAAAGCTTTACGCCTTGCCTTGGCCCGACAACACCGAAATTGCACTCTTGATTACTGGTAACTTATTGCCTGGTCGGACGAGTCTTGTTTCA
The DNA here is from genome assembly GCF_023897955.1 of Schistocerca gregaria. NCBI lineage: Eukaryota > Metazoa > Arthropoda > Insecta > Orthoptera > Acrididae > Schistocerca > Schistocerca gregaria. The sequence goes on along the minus strand of NC_064921.1, from coordinate 822,087,542 downwards.
AATTGTGTAAAGCGGATGGACGTATACGGCTATGGAGACAACCTCATGAATCCATGGACCCTGCATGTTAGCTGGAGACTGTTCAAACAGGTGGAGCCTCTGTAACGGTGTGGGGCGTCTGCAGTTGGAATGATGTGGGACCCCTGATATGTCTAGGTTCGACTCTGGCAGGTGACATGTACATAAGCATCCTGTCTGATCACTTGTTTCCATTCATGTCCTTTGTTAATTCCGACGCACTTCGGCAACTCCAGCAGGACAGTTCCACACCCCACACGTCCAGAATTGCTACAGAGTGGCTCCACGAACACTCTTCTGAATTTAAACACTGACGCTGGCCACCAAACTCCGCGGACATGAACACTTCGATCATAACTGAGACGCCTTGGAACGTGCTCAGAAGAGATCTCCAACCCCTCGCACTCATACGGAATTATGGACAGCCGTGCAGGAATCATGGTGTCATTTTCCTCTATAATGGGAATCGATGATGATGATGACTAGTTGTTCCTGTTATCGTTATTGATATTGGCAAGATATCGGTGGCAGGGGTTCCAAGACATTCGATAATGTTTTACCTTCAAATTTGAAGTCGATAACAAATGACAAAAGGAATATTTTTCCTCGTGTTATATAATTAAAGATTAATAATTTCGGATTTTTGCTTTACTTGTACTGTGAAACCTTGATTCTTAGCAAATTTCTTGGTTCTAAGTCAATGGGAAGTACACTACAGGTTTTGGTGAGTGAGGTTTCGAGTATCAAAATATGTGATAATCGGCCATTTCTTTTGATAGTATTGGCTTAGAAGCTTACATTTTTACACTGTGAAGGGGCTATAGAACTTGAATATATGCTGGAATGTGTGCATGCAAGGGGTTAGAGAGTAGGACAATGACTAACGAGGAGGGTTACAGGAACGTAGAATATACTGCAGGGAGAGTCCCCACCTGAGCAGTTCAGAAAAGCTGTTGGTGGGAAGGATCGAGGTGGTGCAGTCTGTGAAGCAACCATTGACATGAAGAAAGTTGTGCTGGCAGCATGCTAAATAATGTGGCGGTGCGGCTGTTTCTTGGCCACAGTTTGTCAGTGGCCGTTTATGCAGACAGACAGCTTGTTAGCAGTCACGCCCACATAAATGCAGCACAGTAATTGCAGCTTACCTTTTGGATCACTTGACTGGTTTCACAGGTAGCCCTGCCTTTGATGGACTGGAGTAGGTGATGGTGGAAGTGTGACGCTACAACGCAGTCCTTGCTATGAATTTTTTCGAGTACTTAACAAATGATCCGGTTTGTATACGGTGTATTGTCTAGTGTAAATATGTATTGTAAATACTATGTTTAAATTATGTAATATTTAACATTGGCAAGTCAGGGCATAATTAGTAATCGTTGAAGTCAGAGAGATTGTTTTGTCGTGGCGCTGGGCGCGGGAGCGCGCCAGCGAGCAGTAGTAGCAGTGACGCCGTGCTCGGAGTAAGATGTACAGTCGAATGCTGCTATTCCTAGCTATGTTACGTCTAACAGCTGCTGTGTGGATCTAAGTACGACGGGAAAGTAATGGTCGGCATATCTGGAAACATGGCCCAGCAAGTTATAATGGATTAATGGGCATAGTGCTGAAGAAACGAGGCCTTAAATGTGAAGCACACTGTGGGCCCAAGTCGCAACAGTAAAAGCCCACTGCCACATTGTGTCGCCGCTGTGGACTTCCGTCGATCCACCGACAACGAGGGAAGTAAGATCTACGTAATTTTCGTAGGATAAAATTGTAGACGGCTTGCCAGTGACTGTGGTTTTCTCTGGAGTTGAACAATTAATGACAAGCATTGTATAATGAAGTGTTGCATTCCTTCCAACAATAACACCAAGTAGGTTCCTTCCGGTCCTTACTTATCTTATTGAACCGAGTGTGTCACGCCATAATCAAGAGAAAATATGTTATTCGTCAAATTATTAACATAGACGGTGAAGAGTATATTTCAGACTGTTTTGAACGATTGGTTATTATAGTTAATTGTTGCACATAATAAGCTAATGGCAACCGTAGTAACTTAATAATCGACTGAAGTAATAAAAGTGATTAGTAAGATTTATTTCCATGCATACTTCAGCTGAAGTGGCCGGCCGGTGTGACCGAGCGGTTCTAAGCGTTTCAGTCTGGAACAGCGCGACCGCTACGGTCGCAGGTTCGAATCCTGCCTCGGGAATGGGTGTGTGTGATGTCCTTAGGTTGGTTATGTTTAAGTAGTTCATAAGTTCCAGGGGACTGATGACCTCAGATGTTAAGTCCCATAGAGCTCAGAGTGATTTGAACCACTTTTTCAGCTGAAGTTAGTTCAAGGATATTTCATGAAATTATAAAGCTTATTACACCTGATAATCGCCAAATTAATGAATTATTATCATTCAAAACATAGTTAATCAATTATTGGCAATATATTTCATTATCAGTAGATTAAACTGTGCAACGTACGTAATTTTAAAGACAGAATGACAGTCCATTATTCAAAATCTAGATAGATAATTATCTGTGTTGTCAGCATTGCACTTAGCTGACAAATTATGAACAAATTAACTATCAAACTACTTACTGAAAGTTAACCACTAATGTTTTAGTGTAGTTAGATTGTTAAGACATTATTTTATATGACTACTGAGGGTGACACAGCCCTCACGTAAAGGTTCAAGTTCCACTTGCTGCGCTACAAACAGGTAAACTTTATCTTTGACACAATTATTCACGTATTTAACAGAACTGTCGGTAATAAGTTGAGCTGGCGACCGATTTTTTAATTGCTTTAACAACTTAATCATTTCTTTCGGGAAAAATTATTTACAATTTATTTCCATTATTTCCATTATTATGAAATTACACCTTCAATAGCGATCAATTTATAACGCCTCCTGTTTCCCGCGGAATAATCATTGTTTACTTCGGATTCGGATGCCTTATCCCGACAAGGGTCAAAATTCATAATTCAGGGTCATTGTTAACGTGTAATTTCGCAAATCCCGGGAAGTTGGGTGGTGTTATAGAAGGACTTATGGGACAGTTGTTGCATCTAGGTCTGTTACGGGGATATGTGCCATGAGGCATGGGGTTGGGAGTAGAATGTGATGTATTCTTTCCTGAAGACAAATCGTTTGCAAGCGTTGTAGTGGAGCGTTGATGTTCACGGATTTTGCCGTTCCTCTCAGGACGTGGAGAAGTTCGTATCTCCGTACCAGCACAGTGAGGAACCAGTGAGCGACTTCCGCCAGCTGCTTCAGAGTGAGGGCTACCAGGTGCTGCGCTGTGACGTATCGCCGGAGGTGGTCTTCTTCCCGAGTGAGATGCAGCGTAGAGGTGAGCAGCTCCTTTACCTTTAGTGTCAGCCAGTGTCTCAGAAACAACGCTTTACGTTTGCCTGGGTGCAGCTAACGCCAAACCTCCAACTGTCCGACACTCAGACCTGTACCAATCGTTGTATGTCGATAGTGTGTCAACCAAAGCAACAGGAGAACTATGGAGCACACCAAAAGCATTACGATCAGTAACTATCAGGTATAGTTTCCGTGGGTAAGTTGGTAGAGCGTTAGATCGTTGTACTAAGCATACTGGGTCTAAAACCCAATGACGGAAATTTTTCTTTACTATATTACGAGTGAAAGTGTTATATGGTACTACGTCATGTTTATAGAACTGTGCACTTGGCAGTCTGTTTTCGCTTCGTTTCATTGAAAGCAGGTGGTAAACCTACAGAGTACATTTGCAATATCACAGAATATACAACCAGAACAAAAAGGAAGAAACAGTTGCATCACATGTCCAGAAGTAATAATAATAATAATAATAATAATAATAATGGTCACAATAATAAAAGTAATAGCCGTAATAATAACGAGCGTGATCCATTGAGGAATTAAGGCTTCACAGTACTGGCTGCTTAAGAAGAAGTGTATGAAGAAAATTACTTTTGTTCACCAAGCACATTTGATAAAACTTACGTTTGTGCATCCACCCTGAAGATTGTCGAATGAAATATTGTGTCTGAAACAGAACTTTGTCGAAGTTTTAAGCCATTATCCACCGGTGACGGTGAGAATTATGCAAATGTGGAGAACCAAACTGACTCTATGTGACGTGTTGCAGCTTAAGAAGGTTTTTCCGTTTTTGCTGACTAATATCTTCCGAAGAATATAGAGCACCATCAGATATTTTACGCGTCATATGCTTGTACACTCTGAAGAAATAACGATCGGACGGTTGAAAAATGTTTGCTGGAGTTACGTGAATTGCGATTTTGTTTCCTGGTAGGTTATTTTGTGCACGCTTGTCACGAAGAACACTAATGTCTTTGTGGGGTCCAGACGAATCCAGTATTAGCAGAAGTTTCTCCCATATAAATTTCACGCTTAAACGCTTAAAACGATTTTTAATCAGAGATGTGCGAACCCGGGACCTATGGTACGACGACCTCACACTCTACCAACTACTAACACACCCCGAGATCTACAAAACAATCGCTCACAGATACGCTTTTCCATTGATCCGTAGTGTTACTTTTAATTACCGTTTACGCATCTTTTACCAAATGACAGCACGTAGCTCGAACTAAATCGGTGTTTTGGTTGATGTTCTTTCGACATACAATATGTGGTACCGATCTGAGTGTGTGACATCTTGGAGGTTTGGGTGAAAGGAGCAAAAGTGGGCCCAAACTGTAAATAAAATGCTTTTACAGACCCCCTGTCTCTCTAGTCGCTAATCGCTTATCTAGTGTGCATTCCTTGCTCAGTATGTGTGCAGTTTAAACATTAGAATGTTATTCCTCATGAACCCCTCGATGTTATAACTACCCGGATTTGGTAGACTGGCCTCAGGGAATATGAAGATACTTGCCCTCCAGCTGCTGCGGAGAAATTTTCTCTCGCAGCAAGATTGACCTCTGCTGATGCGAAGATGAGGTGTCCTCAGTCCTTTGTGGAGAAAATTATTCTCGCATCAGATCCGGAAAATGTCTCGTCAGCCCGGCAGTGTTGTTGGTGGCCGAGTTCCAGGAAGAGCTGGTTGCAGGTTTGACCCAACTTCTCGCAGAGCGAACCAGAGGACCAGATGTGCAGATTGTTTCACAGTGTCGTTGTTGGTTGGTTTTCTTGTCATAAGGAGAGGCTTCAATTTAAATGAGATATTGAGTGATAATTATCCTCCCTCCATTAGGGGTGAACAACATAACTTCACAGAAAGAAATGGTGATGAGTGGGTGGGTTGAGGGTGGGGACGGAGGCCTGTACTACTTTACACACAGGTTGAACATTAAATTACGTATTTATTTGAGAATACAAAAACATTAACCTGAAGACAATCTTCATTAGTAAATTTTTGCTCTGTTTAAATATTACAATGCAATCATTCAACTGGTAAACCACACTCATATGATTTAATGTCTGCAGAATTAAAGTCTGCTGCAAGTCAAGACACCGTTATCAAAACACAAGCTCATTTAAACATTGTTGTCGGCATCGTGTTGTCGTGTCTTCTCGGGGATTCCGAGCTACGCGTACTGTAGCTTATAGCAGACTGATTGCCTTACCTATTTCATTTTTGGATATGCTGGTTCTTGTACTTCTCTTCTCGCAGGTCATCTTGTTGCATCCCTTGCTTGTTTTTCTTGCTGTTGTTGCGTGGGGTGCTCGTAACTAATGAAGCAGAAGGTCGGACCACCTCGTAGTCGTTCGCCGGTGCACCTGGTTGCCCAGGCTACTGACGAGACAGTTTTCCGAGTTACGCGCTGACGCTCAAAATTTCCTCGCAAATTGCCCGAACCGATCTCTTAGCATCGGAATTCAGGCAATCCTGTGAAGCTGACCGTCAATATTTATTAGCTTAGACATTTTGGACAATATTCAACAATTCTGTAAAACATCTTGTTCAATACAATTACTAAAATATTTAAATAAATTCTTGTAGCATATCGAGTCATTCCAAAAATGTCAGACATGCTCCCACATCTACACTATGGCCTCCAATTAAACAAATGTGAGCAAATTCTGACCACCGTCATATATGGTGTAGTGCAAAGACGCAGATTCAACATTCAATAGCATTCAGTTCCCTTACTCTAATACGGTAATTAATCCATCAGCAACAAAAGGAAGGCAGGTTAACATTTAGAAGGGCACTCTCAAAACGATCATGTATTAATACCACGGAAAGCAGTAACTACTGCAACCTACAACCTTCTGAATCTGCTTAGGGTATTCATCTCTTGGTCTCCCTGTGATTTTTATCCTCCTAGGACTATTGGATGGAGGAGGTGGACAGAGAGAGGTGGAGAAAAGACAGACAGAGAATAAGGAAGAGGAAGAGAGAGATGAGGAAGGCAGAGATGAACCAGTAGAGGAATGGAACAAATACATAACAGGAAAATGCTGGATACTCATCATTTAAACATAAGTACAGTTGCTTGTTATTAGTCAATTAATCGTTTGCTGACACACAAGACATCAACACTTCGTCACACAATTACAGTGTGACAACTCTGGGGTCGGTGAGGGTGGCAGTAGTCTCGAAAAGAGAACAGTCGACTCAAAGTGTTCGAATGGTGCCAACTTCTAACGATCAGAAGTTTTTCTTTTTTTGAGGGATGGGGGGGGGGGGGGGAGGGTTGCATCCAACTCAACATGCCCTTTCTACAGCTAGTCTATTGTAGGTGTGTAACGCGTAGGTTACTGATTAATAATAATATCAGTACATATGAGGCCCCAGGTGCCACCTGTGAAGGAAACGATTCCTGGAGATTCACTATGACCGTGAATCTGTAATCAGAAAAGGTTTAAAGAAAAACTACATGAAATAAATTAATACTATGTAAACCCCACGAACCCGTTTTACTTCCGGAAACTTCAAAAGCACACCTTTATATGAGAAGTTTCCGAACCATGTTAAAATTCTGATAATGAAATCCTTTTGATGTTGGATAACAGTAAAACAATCTGAAGTTAATTTGATAAATAATGAAGCAATGTACTATAGCTTTGCTTACCAGTAATATTCAAACCCATATAAATACGCATCTAAACATGAATGAATGGAAATATTACATTAAACTCACGTACTATGACAGTTGTCAGATTCAAAGTTTCTTCTAATACGCTAACTTGAACCAATGGCGAATAGGCTACATCTTTGTAATTGATCGGTGTAAATAACTTCAATGGCACATGCCTCAATTTACACATGTGGCCGCATTTCGCCAGTGCAACACATAAATTACTGTAGATACACATCGAAGCACACCCATCTCAAAGACACATACAACGCATGCAACGACTCGTACAAATACACTGAAAAGCAAAACCAAATAGATGATGGGAGTAACTGCTGTTAGGATTGGGTCAACAATCACTGAAGGTGAACAATCTTTACAATACACTACTTTTATTTACAGACATTAGTCTGTTACAGAGTATAAATCAATTAAATCGCTTACAATTGTGTTTCTCGAAGATGGGAATGTTTTTTGAGTCTTATCTGTTCCGGGTCGTCGTGCTGTGGCGACGGCGGTGTAAGCGGTGTGAAGTTACTGATATGACTATTGTAAGGTCATCCAGTCATGTCCCTGGCATTAAAATATCCTCGTCCTTTTCATGCTGTTTTGGCTGTCAGTGGTAATAAGTGACGTAGCATCCATTTGTCGTAGGCCGGAACAAAGTAACTGCTGCTGTATCACCTGAAGATCGTATTAGTTCACCTGCAAGTTTCACAGGGGATAGTCTGGCACAGTCCACATCGTGTTTAAATTAACCTTCCACTTGCTATACTTTTCCAATTGCGAAGCTAGACAGTCCATCTACCGTTAACATTCATGGTTCATAATAACACGTTTCTCACGAAAACCGTCACTAATATAGCAAAACAGTCCACAGTTTCCACATTGGCAGTTAGTGTTTTAGCACATGTCATATATCGTAGTAAAGAAAATGCGCAATATTAAATTCACAATTTATGTAGTGCTGCTCAATTCTAAACTGACGACTATACTGTCTGTTCACGAGTGCATTGTCACTGCCAGAGGCATCGTTCTGCAAAACCAACAGCGTTTGCATAATACAACGTCCGTTTAGAACATCCACAATAAAATCAGATTTCAAACCGGTCTAACACAGGAAATGTCCGGTATAGGCACACACACTTCATGTGCTACAGTATATAACCAAAAGAAAAATATTCTACGTCATCAGAAACATAACTATGGAGTACAAGGTAGTAAAAGTGAGAAAAATAAATACATCGTTATTAGTCATGGCATCATATACCCCACAATGCCAGTATTAGCAATTCTAGAGAACAGTATGACGACCACTAAAACAGAACCGCCTAACAACGTAAGTATTGGCTCTTAAACAGGAATGTTTGCGACCACTCATCTAGAATTAAGTAAAGGAAAAATCTTGAGGAAATGTAATTCATTCACGAAGCGAGTACTTTACAAAACACTCTTAAGGCTTACTCGTGAGTTGTGCTCATCAGTCTAAGATCCTTACCAAGTTGGGTTAACAGATGAGATAGGGCCAGTAAGGAGCAGCGCGTTAAGTAGATGAGAGAGCATTGCAGAGATGCTAAACAAACGCCAGTGCCAGACATTGCAGGAAAGCCGTTGTTTATTTATTCCATGGTGCTAACATTCCATAATGAATGGCATCTCCCCTTTGAATATTCCCTGTAATTTGTATTTTATACTTCATTGTTATTACTCTTTGAACATGGTTATGGTTTCATTAAAATATGTGTACCTTTCCAATTATATGGCCGTGTTTGGTTCATTTGATAGGGCATACATATAATTTCAACAGGTCCGTTACGGCAAAGGCCTTGCAACTCTTGTTGTTATTGTTGTGATCTTCAATCTGATGGCAGGTTTGTTGCAGTTCCCCACACTAGTCAATGTTGTGCAAGTCTTTTCATCTCTGCGTGATTACTACAGTCTATGAACCTGCTACCCCTATTGTAAATAAAGCGTCTACTATTCCAACCGTCTCTACCTGTCCTATCATCATGAATCTCGATGCCACCACTTCCCATTACCACATCTGTTTCGTCATCAATATATAGCTCGCGATCGAAATTTCTAATCCCTTGTAGACCTCAGTCAAGATACACAGACAGATTATTACTTCTTCCAGAAGCATTCTCATCACTATTATCTAATTCCAATATCTGTGATAAACTCTGACAACATAAGTCATCTTTCACTCAAGCAGCTAGAATAATTTGATGTAAATGTGACAAAAGTTTCATTACACAGATACGAATCGACGTTGCAAGAATATAAGGGCTGTATAAAAATTGATTTCTCAATAACATATGTTGAAATAATCAAGCAGGATTGTATAAACCACAATTGCAAAAATTTTACATCATTACAAGTCCATGTTTAGGTCAGTGTTGTGCTGCCTCAGACCAATAAGCAGACAGGCACATAGGCCAAAAACCTCATAGGATTCACAATTTCTAGTCAATATATTTATCTGCACAGCAAATTCACTTTCCAAGTAGCCGTACACAAATTCAGTCTTGTGGCCAGCGGGGAGACTAGGCAGAAGTATAAAATCAAATTGCTCCTACAAACATGAGTATGAATGACAACTGCTGTATTCCTGACAGGTAAGGAATTGCTATAAGCAAATTCAGACACACCCTCAGAAATCTCATTCTTTTGATCAAGCTCTCTATGACTACACTGGGTTTTCCAACTCTGTAATGGCACAAAAGATCTGGTTCGTCTTCATGATCTGAATCCATCTCACTTTTCAGTATGTGATCCCTACTGCAACAGCGACATGCAGTACCTTCACTTAACCTTTCTTCAGTCATAGACAATCTTGTCGTAATTCCCTTCTCCTCCTGATAATTTCCATTTTCGTTACCTTAAACCTCAACAGTGATATCATCTCTTCATAATCACAAACAGCAACATGGAGAGTAAAACCATAACAGTAATAAACTAATTCATGAACATTCTTATCCATTTTGTAAACTCTTCCTTACCCTCTGACATTAATTTTTTTTTAAATAAGCTTTAACTTTTCAGAATTATCTTCTAACACCGATTTTAATGTAACATGACTTGAAATCTGTTCTTCAATATGCGTAACTACTGCTTCACTTGGTTCCACTTCTGTCTTATTGTTTTAACACTCTTCCCTAAAACTTAGAAAATTATTTTGCAACTGCTTATTTGTTCATCAAAATCCTCCACAGATTAACCAATTCTGTGCAACAATGGAAAATTTAGTCTTAACATTAGAAATTCTTACATCAAATTTTGTGTGGAAATCCCACCTCTACTGAAAGCTAAATACATTGAATTTCATGGTAACCTCTCCATTAGCAGATTCATATTTCTGTAACTGTTCCTACACGGTAGCAACACTATTTTCTATATTCATAGCTAAGTTTCTTGCTCAGTACTAGATTACTGGTTTTTATTTTCTTATCAAGACCGTTGAAACGAATTCCCCTCGCCCTTTCTGTTCTCTTCGTAACGTTTCATAAAATGAAGATTAATTTACGTAATACAAGGTTACAATGTTACCTTTACAGCAACTTGCCCATAAAATGTGAATTGTGTAAAGCCTAAAGGAATAGTACATAAAAAGTAGAAGTCATTACTGAGCCACACACTACACTAATGATGACAGGAAATGACTATCAAAACGATTGTAACAGTAAAAATCTATCTGCATCATGTCGTTTTTACTTTGATTCAGTGATTCCAGATTACCAGTGAGTACTGTGAAGCACCCAAACTGGAAATTCTGTTTTTTTACAATGTCATCACTATCAAAATTAATATTTGCAAAGCACAGTATCTAGTAATTAGTTACCCACAAAACAACACATGCATTGGGTAACACAACAAGTCAAGCTAAAATACTGGGTCTCTTACTAATCAGTACTACAACATTAACATCTACATCTACAGGATTACTCTGCAATATACAATTACGTGCCTGGCAGAGGATTCATCGAAACACCTTGAAGCTACTTTCCTACAGTTCCACCCTCAAACAGTGCACGAGAAAAACGAACACTTAAATCTTTCTGTGCGAGCTCTGATTTCTTTTATTTTATTATGGTAATCATTTCTCCCTATGTAGGCGTTGGCCAACAAAATATTTTCACATTCTGAGTAGAAATAGGAGACTGAAATTTCATGAGAAGGTCCTGCCGCAGGTAAAATTGCCTTTGTTTTAATAACTGCCACCACAACTCGTTTATCATATCCCTGGCACTTTCCCCGTTATTTCGTGATAATACTAAACGAACTGTCCTTCTTTGAACTTTTTAGATGTCCTTCATGAATCCTATCTCATGCGAAATAAATCGTAATCTTTGGTTTGGTATCCCAAGAACACTATCTGTGAACTCATTCCAATTTAAGTTATTTGTGTTGTAATCTATAAGTATTTATCTGGTTTACAGCCTGTTGAATTTTGTGATTTATCCTGCAACTGAAATTCAGCGGATTCTTTTTAGTGATCATATGGATGATACAGATTCAACTGCCACTGTTTTCACAATACAGATAGCTTGTCTAAATCATTCTGCAATTCGATATGATCATCTGGCTACATTATGTCACTGTAAATGACAGCAATACCTGCAAAAAATCTGAGATGGCTGCTCTGATATCTCCTAAATCGTTTATGCGTATTAGGACCAACAGAGAGCCTAATACATTTCTTTGGGGTACGCCGAACGTTACTTCTGTTTTACTCGATGACATACCGTCAGTTATTACGAACAGTGACCTTCCCGACAAGATACCACGAATCTAGTCACACAACTGAGACGATACTCCATAGGGATGCAGTTTAATTGGAAGTCACTTGTGGGGAAACGGTGTCAAAAGCCTTTTTGATATCTAAAAATATGGAATCAATTCGACGTCTCCTGTCGATAGCACTCATTGCTTCTTGAGAATAAAGAACTAATTGTGTTTCACAAGAACGAAATTCTTAATCTTTGTTGACTGTTTGTCAATAAATCGTTCTTTTCGAGGTGATTCATAATGCTCAAGCACAGTTTATGTTCCAGAATTCTTCTGCAAGTTGCCTTAGGGATATTAGTCTGTAATTTAGCGGATTACTCCTATTTCCTTTGTTGGGTATTGGTATGACGTCCAACTTTCCAGTCTTTGGGGACGGATCTTTCCACGAGAGCGCGACTGTATATGATTGCTAAGTACAGAGCCATTATGTCAACGTACTCTGTATACGTGGAAGAACCCTGGAGATACTAAAAGGTATCAGATAGATTATATAATGGTAAGACAGAGATTTAGGAACCAGGTTTTAAGTTGTAAGACATTTCCAGGGGCAGATGTGGACTCTGACCACAATCTATTGGTTATGACCTGTAGATTAAAACTGAAGAAACTGCAAAAATGTGGGAAATTAAGGAGATGGGACCTGGATAAACTGAAAGAACCAGGGGCTGTACAGAGTTTCAGAGAGAGCATAAGGGAACAATTGACAGGAATAGGGGAAAGAAATACAGTAGAAGAAGAATGGGTAGCTCTGAGGGATGTAGTAGTGAAGGCAGCAGAGGATAAAGTAGGTACAAAGACGAGGGCTGCTAGAAATCCTTGGGTAACAGAAGAAATATTGAATTTAATTGATGAAAGGAGAAAATATAAAAATGCAGTAAATGAAGCAGGCAAAAAGGAATACAAACGTCTCAAAAATGAGATCGACAGGAAGTGCAAAATGGCTAAACAGGGATGGCTAGAGGACAAATGTAAGGATGTAGAAGCTTATCTCACTAGGGGTAAGATAGATACTGCCTACAGGAAAATTAAAGAGACCTTTGGAGAGAAGAGAACCACGTGTATGAATATCAAGAGCTCAGATGGCAGCCCAGTTCTAAGCAAAGAAGGGAAGGCAGAAAGGTGGAAGGAGTATATAGAAGGTTTATACAAGGGCGATGTATTTGAGGACAATATTATGGAAATAGAAGAGGATGTAGATGAAGACGAAATGGGAGATACGATACTGCGTGAAGAGTTTGACAGAGCACTGAAAGACCTGAGTCGAAACAAGGCCCCCGGAGTAGACAACATTCCATTAGAACTACTGACGGCCTTGGGAGAGCCAGTCATGACAAAACTCTACCAGCTGGTGAGCAAGATGTATGAGACAGGCGAAATACCCTCAGACTTCAAGAAGAATATAATAATTCCAATCCCAAAGAAAGCAGGTGCTGACAGATGTGAAAATTACCGAACTATCAGTTTAATAAGCCACGGCTGCAAAATACTAACGCGAATTCTTTACAGACGAATGGAAAAACTGGTAGATGCAGACCTCGGGGAGGATCAGTTTGGATTCCGTCGAAATGTTGGAACAGGTGAGGCAATACTGACCTTACGACTTATCTTAGAAGAAAGATTAAGAAAAGGCAAACCTACGTTTCTAGCATTTGTAGACTTAGAGAAAGCTTTTGACAATGTTGACTGGAATACTCTTTTTCAAATTCTAAAGGTGGCAGGGGTAAAATACAGGGAGCGAAAGGCTATTTATAATTTGTACAGAAACCAGATGGCAGTAATAAGAGTCGAGGGGCATGAAAGGGAAGCAGTGGTTGGGAAAGGAGTGAGACAGGGTTGTAGCCTCTCCCCGATGTTATTCAATCTGTATATTGAGAAAGCAGTAAAGGAAACAAAAGAAAAATTTGGAGTAGGTATTAAAATTCATGGAGACGAAGTAAAAACTTTGAGGTTCGCCGATGACATTGTAATTCTGTCAGAGACGGCAAAGGACTTGGAAGAGCAGTTGAACGGAATGGACAGTGTCTTGAAAGGAGGATATAAGATGAACATTAACAAAAGCAAAACGAGGATAATGGAATGTAGTCAAATTAAATCGGGTGATGCTGAGGGAATTAGATTAGGAAATGAGACACTTAAAGTAGTAAAGGAGTTTTGCTATTTAGGAAGTAAAATAACTGATGATGGTCGAAGTAGAGAGGATATAAAATGTAGACTGGCAATGGCAAGGAAAGCGTTTCTGAGGAAGAGAAATTTGTTAACATCTAATATAGATTTATGTATCAGGAAGTCGTTTCTGAAAGTATTTGTTTGGAGTGTAGCCATGTATGGAAGTGAAACATGGACGATAACTAGTTTGGACAAGAAGAGAATAGAAGCTTTCGAAATGTGGTGCTACAGAAGAATACTGAAGATAAGGTGGATAGATGACGTAACTAATGAGGAGGTATTGAATAGGATTGGGGAGAAGAGAAGTTTGTGGCACAACTTGACTAGAAGAAGGGATCGGTTTGTAGGACATGTTTTGAGGCATCAAGGAATCACAAATTTAGCGTTGGAGGGCAGCGTGGAGGGTAAAAATCGTAGAGGGAGACCGAGAGATGAGTACACTAAGCAGATTCAGAAGGATGTAGGTTGCAGTATGTACTGGGAGATGAAGCAGCTTGCACAGGATAGAGTAGCATGGAGAGCTGCATCAAACCAGTCTCAGGACTGAAGACAACAACAACAACAACTCTGAATGGAATCTGATTGGTACACAATCTGGAGCGGAAGATTTGCCTTCCTTAAGTGTTTTAGGTGCTTCGCTAAACCGATGATATCTGCTTGTTAGTTACTCATGTTGGCAGTTGTTCTAGACTGCAATTTTGGAATATTTACGTTGTCTCCGTTGGTATGCTAGTTTCGGATAACTGTGTTTAGTAACTCTACTTTAGTGGCACTGTCGTCAGTGACGTCAGCATTGTTATCGCGCAGTAAATGTATGGACTGCGTCTTGCCACTGGTGTACCTCTCATACCATCAGACTCTCTTTTGGATTTTCTCCCAGGTTCCGTGACATAGTTTCGTTCGGGAAACTATGAAGAGTTGAAAATACGTTAAGGAAAATGCTTGTGAAATTGAAATAACTAACAACATTCTGAAAGGTGTTTATATGAAGCGCTGCCTGATTGTACACAATAACTTAAATACTCTACACGATCCTTCAGTATCCTTAACATAACACCAGAGCCTAAATCCTATGCAAAGCTTGTTAGGTTCTAGATGGCTCCAACCAAAAATTAAATGAGGTAAATTTAATTAAATGAGATGAATTTAAAGTAACCAATAAATTTAGTATCATTTAAATTATTTGAAAATCCCTCTTCCATCAGTCTTCTACACTGAAGAGCCAATGAAACTATTACACCTGGCGAATATAGTGTAGGGACCCCGCGAGCATGCCGTAACCCGACGTGGCATGGATTCGACTAACATCGGAAGCAGTGCTGGAGGGAACGGACATCACGGAATTGCCCAAGTCCGTCGAAGTGCACAATGGACATGAATGGATGCAGGTGATCAGACAGGATGCTTCTGTACGTGTCATCTGTCACAGTCGTATCAAGACGTATCAGGCGTCCCATATCACTCCAACTTCACACGACCCACACCATTACAGAGCTTCTACCAGCTTGAAGAGTCCCCTGCTGACATGTAGAGTCCATGGATTCATGAGGTTGTATCCACCCCCGTATACGCACATTCGCTCGATGCAATTTGAAACGAGACTCGTCTGAGCAGGCAACACGTTTCCATTCATCAACATCCCCATGTCAATGTTGATGGGACCAGGCGACACGTAAAGCTTTGTGTTGTGCAGTCATCAAGGATACAAGAGTGGGTCTTCTGCTCGGATAGCCCATATCGATGATGTTTCGTTGAATGGTTCGCACGCTGACTCTTGTTGATAGCCCAGCGTTGAAATCTGCAGCAATTTGCGAAAGGGTTGCACTTTTGTCAATCTGAACGATTCTGTTCAGTCGTTGTTGGTCCCGTTCTTGCAGGTTTTTCTTCCGGCTGCAGCGATGTTGGAGATTTGATGTTTTACCGTATTCCTGATATTCACGGTATGCTCGTCCAATGGTCGTACGGGAAAATCCCTACTTCATCGCTACCTCGGAGATGTTGTGTCCCATCGCTCGTGCCCCCACTATAACGCGACGTTCAAACTCACTTAAATCTTGATAACGTGCCACTGTAGCATCAGCAAGCGATCTAACAACTGCGCCATATACTTGCTGTCTTATATAGCCACTGCCGACCGCAGCGCCGTATTCTGCCTGTTTACGTATCTCTTTATTTGAATACGCATGCCTATACCAGTTTCCTTGGCACTTCCGTGCAGAACAACTGCGATAAAGGGGAAACTGGGGGG
This sequence comes from Schistocerca gregaria, assembly GCF_023897955.1. Classification (NCBI taxonomy): domain Eukaryota; kingdom Metazoa; phylum Arthropoda; class Insecta; order Orthoptera; family Acrididae; genus Schistocerca; species Schistocerca gregaria. Next base: position 822,071,307 of record NC_064921.1, on the reverse strand, counting down.
GGGATTGCCCTCGAAATCGACACCACAGTCATTAAAAACTGAATCAACCATTTGTAGTATTGTCTATGCTATCATAGAATCAACTGATGAAACACATCACAGAAGTTCCAGATTTGCTTCTCTTTATGAGCAGACGACTTTCAAAATGATTCAAATCGCTCTGAGCACTATGGGACTGAACTTCTGAGGTCATCAGTGCCCTAGAACATAGAACTACCTTAACCTAACTAACGTAAGAACATAACACACATCCATGCCCGAGGCAGAATTCGAACGTGCAACCGTGGCGGTCACGCGGTTCCAGACTGTGGCTCCTAGAGCCGCTCAGACGACTTTCCAAGTTGAACAAAATAAATAGTATATCAGCAACAATATTGTACACAGAAAACACATTTCCAAAGAACAAGCATCCAAATCCAGAAAATTAGGTCACATGCCAAAATACACAATGATTAAGAATGAAAATTTGCAATGCAAGATCCAGTTCTTGAGACACAGTGCAACACTTCAACACACGGTAAGAAGAAAATGTTTATCAGTTTAACACTAAAAAAAGTTAGCAAGAAAAGGAAATTATTTCACTCTGCAACAGTCGTAAACATTTTGATGCTTAACATCTGCCTATCTTCTATCTGAAAAAAAATATCACTACAAATTTAAACTTAAATAACAAAATGCTGATTAAACTTTTAATTCGAGGAATCTTTCACCAGTTTCGACAATCTCTTGTTTCAGTATGCAGAATAGTGCAAGAAGTAATCATTAACAACCGTTATTCGTGTTTAGACCACAAACAGCAAAAAATTACTTTCAATATTGTCCTTGCATATCACAGTAATTATTACATAAGCATGACAAAGTACTCTTTGCTATTCTCCCTCACAGTGAGTTTGTCAAGAATGAAGAAACTCTTTTCAGCCACGCCAAGTATGCACTCATTACTGATCAATTAAGTGCTTAAAGAAGGAGAGAAGATAACGTGTATCATATGCTTTAACGCCAATTGTCCTGTGTTCTTAGCATAAGCAACGATATTCTGTAATAAAATGTATGCCAAACTGATAACTGTTTCAGAGAACAAAATGTTCAACAAATAGATGAAAAGATTTCTGAACATTAACAAAAATACTCATTCGATAGGTGAATTATATTCGTTAGACAACTCTGGAAACTTGCTTTCTTTCATCTTGGCAGGGTCGCCAATATGTAGATTGGTTGTCGTGTTGTAGCTTTCAAGTGAGTCATCCTGATGAAAATTCCCCCTTTCAATCATAAATGTTCACCCACGAAATAATATTATGACATAACCTGAAACGAAGAGCAAGGCTGAGTGTTGGGAAGAAATGACCTGAGGTCACATGGTCAACAACGGACGATGACGTCAGCTGTCTCAAAACTTTGTACCTGAGAAACTTTAATGTTGCCTTGATGTGATGTTTCGTGATGGCCAGTGTGAGTGCTATTATTTGAAGTGGAATATTTTAACATGACATGACATGATGGGAAGTGCGACTTGGCCTTAAGAGGTGCGTGAAATACGATATCTGAAAGTTGACAAATTACAAGACAACTTTCAAACGCAATGTGAATGGTCGACCAAGTTCAAACGGTGTTGATGACTGTGGAATCAAGTGATTGCCTGATCTCATTAAGTGCCCCTAAACTATGAATAATATGTGGCAGCAATATTGCGCAAGATATCAACAGATGGTTCTAGACAATGAATCGATATGGCACAATTTGGTGTCAAATCCCGGATTTGCAAACATGGCAAATACTGATTCCAGCTCTTATATGGCTCTTGGGCTGGTTTTGCACTCATGTAAGAAAAGAGAAAGCGTAGGCGAATAAAGGAGTGATATAATAAGACAGGAGAATTGACACATGTAAACGTCCTAAGTGACTTGACAAAATGCGAGCCAAATGAGTATCGGAAATTTCTGAGGATGGACGCTCGCTCATTATATACACTGTTTCACGTGATTACATCTATAATTCTGATTATATATTATTAGTATTTATTTATTTGCATCCAGTTTTGAAAACAAGAAGTGCACATAATTTTACTTAAGCTGCGTTAAAAAATTTCTTGCCCTTGCATAAAGCTCAAGCCACCAACACAATAAATTGGTGGTTCCAGTAGTTCGGAACCACCAGCCTCGCTTTTCGATGCAATTGTAATTCTTTTCAGCTCTTTCCCATATGTTTTAAACAATGAATTTAATTTCTTTACTAAATAAATCTTATGTGCTCCCAGGTACGTTTCCCTATATTTCGACAACAACTGATAGAATTGCTCCATTTTCTCATAGTGACTGCTATATTCGTTCCATTTATGTTGAGATTTGGTGAACAAAAGATTTGTTATGTGTATTGGCAGTCAGTTAATGTTTATGGACCTTTTCACCTATTATATGTATTATTACCTATCTATGCTAGATGATGCGTTGTAGGCTTTTGTGTGTTTGCCTTTGCAAACTGCCTGGAGCAAATTAAATATAATACATAAAATCTATTTTCGTGAACAGTATTTCTCCGCATATATTATTTTACTGTACAGATATAAAATTCAATTTGTTATGGTCCTAGGAACAACGAATTGAATAACTTTGACCAGTAAATTGTGGTATACTCAATATTACTTTTGAGAAGTCCCTAACACAAAGTACTTGTATTGCAACTGCTTAGAAGAAAATGGGGCTCTAAATTTGAAAATCATATTTATTGGAAATTGTGAAGATTTCTAAGGTTAATGAATCGTAAAGCCTGAATCAAAAACGGGACTAACTAGCAGAGAGGTAACATTTTTATAATTTGTAAGAATATTAATGTTCAGGTAGAACATCTTGACGTTAACTACTAAACACAATGAATAAAACAGAACAATAAAGGGAAAATTTAATTATGAAGGCTTCCTAGAGCTATACCTTCAATTTTTTAAAATTGTTTTGTTTTTCTACTAAGATGACATGTATGACACGGTCTGTAAATGCACTATGGATGAATAAACAACTAATTAACAGTGCCTCGATAGATGAAGCTTTGAACATACTGTAGAACATCCTTCTTTTGCTTACTTTGTCTTGATAAAATGTTGCTTTCGATATCTTAAACCATTATAAAAATATAATGCTTTGTGATTTTTCATCGTAACCTAATATTTGCCTTTTTATTTTTTTAGATTTTATGAAGTCAGTATGTCCATTCCTGAACCGCGTTCCGGAAGACCAGAAGGATAATTTCTTTGATGATTTGATACAGCGTATGAAGAAACTGAATGGATTATCAAACGACGTTGGAAGCAGTGAAGAGCCGAAATACTACTTCCACTTTAACATAATGGTGGCTATGGCCAGAAAAGTATAATTGGGAGTTTTGCACCACCGCTTGAACAATATTTAATAACGGAAATGACAAACAACACAGAGCACAGACACATTTATATGTAATTATCTTTCCGTAATCTATGTGTTTGGAAAAGCCTGCCAGGTTTAAATGGCACTATAAGAGTATCCCGATCTGTACTGTTTTGACGATACTCTTGTCAAAGATATCCCAACTGTGCTAGTGTTCCGTTTCTAATTACCAGGATGTCAACATGATGCTCACCTGCTCCCTTAATTTCTTGGTTTCTCTCTCACTTGAACATCAGGGGCATAAATGATTCGCTTCGCACCTCTGTCGAAATGAAGATATACTAAAGCTTTGCTGCTATAGTATAAACACCAACAGAAGTGTAAGCAGAAAGCTTACCAATCGAACGGAGTAAAGTAACCGAACAGAGAGACAACTAAAGGTCTGCACCTTTAGTCTTTCTTCATGTCGACAAGGGTGGCGAAAGGAAATATATTGTTACGAAGAGTTATAATTTATACCTTCACTTGTATTCACTGAGAGATGCAGCTCAGATTATTACTAAAGAGGTTACTATTGCATAATTTATTCTCATCGCAAATATTGTGAACCCTGCAATACCAACAATGCCCAAGCAGAAATTTTATCCCGCAAATAGCGTGAACTCATAGGGCCTGCTCGAAAGTAATGTCTCCGATTTTCTATGTGGAAACTCTTACAACTTTTTAATTAATCAAACCTTATTAAGATAATGCATCTTCATTTTTCATGCGTACATATTTATTTCTGAACGTAGGCAGCGCGGCGAATAGCACATTTCTTCCAACGAGGTACATATTTGTTAATATCGTCACTACAGAACATTTTACTTAGTTGACGGAGCCACGCTCTCACCTCTGGTGGCACCGCTTCATCCCTATCAAATTGAAGTCCTCAAAGATGTTCTTTAAGGTTTTGAAACAGCTGAAAATCGGATGGAGCCAAGTCGACATTGTATCGAGGATCGTCGATGACGGTGAACCAGAGACGTCGTATTCTTGCAGATGTCACAGCGCTCGTGTGTGGTCTGGCATTGTCGTACTGAAGGACAGTGTGTTCGATATGCCGACAACCTCTTGGAATTCGCGCTTTCAGGTTTCTGAGTGTCTCGCAGTACACTGACACTGTTATGTTACACATCGTCATGCTGCATACTATAGTTTGGAGCCCTCTAGCGGCAGAGGGTTGCAACTTGCGTCAGCGATGCGGAAAAGTCTACCGGTTAATATTAGTGTCATGTAACAGCCGATATTGAAAATAAAATAAAAGAAAATTCGGAGGGATTACTTTTCAACGCGCCCTCGTAATCGGACAATGTGGTATTTGAAGTTAAGAGCCTATCAGAGAAGCAATCTTCAGCGAAGCTCTTTGTTGCGCAATATTTGATATCTATGCATATCTAAATGTTTTCAGAGTGTGCAATAGTGGCATGAATTTATTTAGGTTTGTGAAGAAAGTGATACTAGAAAACTTAAAGTGTTTACATTTCAAAGCAGAATAAGCTGGAGAAGTGTCACTAAGGAAAATGACGTCAAACCCATGCATTTACACTATTGCAAGTAATGTAAGGTACTTTACTGAAACTTACTGGCAGATCAAATATGTGTGCCGGGCCGAGAGTCGAAATTGGGGCCATTGCCTATCGCGGGCAAGTGCTCTAAGAATTGAGCTACCCAAGCACGACTGATGACCCGTCCTCACACCTTCATTTCTGCCAGTACCTCGTATCCTACCTTCCAAACTTCATAGAAGCTCTACTGTGAACCTTTCAGAACCTGATCTCCTGGTGGTGGTTAGTGTTTAACGTCCCGTCGACAACGAGGTCATTAGAGACGGAGCGCAAGCTCGGGTTGGGGAAGGATTGGGTAGGAAATCGGCCGTGCCCTTTCAAAGGAACCATCCCGGCATTTGCCTGAAACGATTTAGGGAAATCACGGAAAACCTAAATCAGGATGACCGGAGACGGGATTGTACCGTCGTCCTCCCGAATGCGAGTCCAGTGTGCAACCACTGCGCCACCTAGCTCGGTAGCAATTTTGGAAGGAAGGATACTGCGGAGACATGTCTTAGCAACAGCCTAAGGAATGTTTCCAGAATGATATTTTCAATCTGCAGAAACAAGTTTTTATATAATGGATTAAGGTTATAAATGATCTTTATCAATCACCGAAAGTCTTCCTGAACGTGGAGAGTCACTACATCTACATGGATACTCTACAAACCACCTTTAAATGTCTGGCAGAGGGTTCATCAAACCACTGTGATAATTCTATATTATTCCAATTTCGTACAGCGCGTGGAAGGAGCGAACATCTATATCCCTCCATACGAGCTCTGATTTTCCTTATTTTATCATGGTGTTCGTTTCTCCCTATCTAGGTCGGCGTCAACAAAATATTTTCGCTTTCGGAAGAGAAAGTTAGTGATTGGAATTTCGTGAGAAGATTGCCACGCAACGAAGACGCCTTTGTTTTAATGATGTCCATCCTAAATCCTGTATCATTTCAGTGACGCTCAATCCCCTATTTTGCTTTAGTACAAATAATGCTGCTCTTATTTGAACTTTTTTATGTACTCCGCCAGTCCTATCTGGTAAGGATTCCAGACCTCACAGCAGTAGTCTGAAAGAGGATGGACAAGCGTAGTGTAGGCAGATCTGTTAAATTTTCTAAGTGTCCTGCCAATAAAACGCAGTCTTTGGTTAGTCTTCCCCATAACGTTTTCTATGTGTTTTTTCCAATTTAAATTGTTTGTAATTGTAATTCCTAGGTACTTAGTTGAATATAGTGCCTTTAGATTTGACTGATTTATCGTGTAACCGAAGTTTAACGAATTCCTTTTAGCACTCATGTGCATGACCTCACACTTTTCGTTATTTAGGGTGAATTGTCAATTTATGCACCATTGAGATATCTTTTCTAAATCGTTTTGCTATTTGTTTTGACCCTCTGCTGAGTTTGCTAGTCGATAAACGACAGTGTTATCTGCAATATTATTTCAAGGTATCTGGCATCGATTCTGCATCGCGTAGCCGTGGTTTTCCTCTTTCGTCGCTTTTCGGCTATTTAAGCACACTACACAGTGGGGAGAAAGGTCATCTCCTCCAGTTGGCTGATTACACCGCCTTCCTAGCCCTTTATCCTAACCTTCAACGGCCGGATCCACCCCATCCTCTGTTACGCCAGCGTGGTTTGTATTTCCGCCCCTCCCAGGTTCTATAAATCCATCCAAATCCTAGAACACAGTGCGCTCCAACTTGCCTTCTGCATCGGCATTCCGTCTCCCTTGCACATCTTCTACGACCTTATCCACTTCCCCAGGTTCTCCTTTACCTTGAACACATCTGCACACTATGTATTGCCCACCACATTGGCCCCCTCACCCCCTCATGTCTCCCTTCCTCTCCATCCCCAGCCTGTAGCTGTGCCTTTACCGCTGTGTCCCACCCTCTGTCCAACTCCACACCCTCCGCTTCCTTTCCCAACTCAACTTTAACCATCTACCCCTCCTGGATGATGAGCGTCGCCCTGACATGTACCCTTCCTACCAAATCTAACCCCATATTCCTCCTGCCTCCCCCTCAGGGCTCCCTCTTCTCCCCTCCCTTCTCGTGTGTTTCCCCTCCTACTCCCCCACCCTCTCTTGTGCTCCCCTTCAGTGTCTCTGCGCTCCCTCCATCCTTGTCTTCCCTCTTCATCTCCTGCCCCACCAGTTTCCTGCCCAGTTTCCTGCCCGCCCACTCCCCTGCTGCCCCTTGCACTCCCCTCGTTTTCCATGCTCTCTGGCCTCTCCCTCGACAGGTCCCACCTGTCAGTCTTGATCTTCATCGTATGTGCTCCAAGTAGATTTAAAGTCTATTTTTGTGGAGTGTTTATAACACTGTGGCTGACTTTTAACCTGTGCGTTTGCCTTCAGTGTCTTGTTAGTGTTCTGAGAATTGCCAAATGTGTTTTTTAACTTTATGGCGACTTTTTTAATTGCCCCACATGAACGTCTCCATGTCATTGTATTTTTACCTCCATTATCTCCTCTGACTCTGTCTTATGTCCCCCTCTTTTATCGCCTTATATGTAACATTTTACTCTCGTATTATTGTCATGTCACTCGGCTGAAAAGCGGAGTGTGCCACTGACAGCCCTCCCCTGCCCATATGGCGCAGGCAAATGAAATCACAATAAAGAAAAAAACGGGGAGATGGCTGGTTTTGGTCGGTTGGCTGGCACTCCGGTGTGCAGTTTGGTTGTTGACGGTCGCTCTTCGAGCATTATCTGCCTGTTTCTGTCACGTGGGCTGTGGGGCTGTGGACGGAGACTTGCGTGCGGTTGGCGAGTGTGTACTGCGTCTTATGAGAGGGCGATGTTCTCGTCTGTACTGCTAAACGATGTGAAGATATGAAAGTGCTTTTCGTATACATCAGCCTGCAACCAGATACGCTAAAGAATCAAATGGTGGGAATTATTCAGGTTCTTAGAGTTCTGTTGTATACATGTTTATTGAGCTTCGTTCTGTTTCCAGTTAAGGGATGTTATAGTGTTTGGACTCCCTTGTAGTCTGTTTCGTATTGACCACTGGTGCACAACGTACTGAACAGTGGTTACCTGTGTGAATGAGGTTTGCCTGTTTTGGTTTTATGTTGGTGTTTCCGTGGTATAATCAGCGGTGCGCGTCCTCTGTTGTAGCTGATCGTTTTAACTGGGGGAAGACGCCATGACGGCTGCCAGTTTGTATTGTAACCGATAGCGCGGTCGCCGTGTTTTCCAGTAGACACCAGTTCTTCAGTGAATCTAAGTTGAGTATTTCAGTATTTGTTCCTGTTGACTCCCAGGCATCCGTCTTTCCGCCTTCTCCGTTCCTTTCAGCTTTCATTCAGGCTCGATCTGAGTTGTAGTTTCCGCAAACCCCTGATATGGTACTACTTGTCACTGAAATTTTGTAATATCTAAAATATGTCTTTCATTCTACTGTGTTTTTAATGTCTTACTGCAGTTATATCTTAGAAATTTGTCTTGCTTCTGAGGGAGTGTTTGTCAGTAAACCATTCATTGTTTGTATAGTTCTTAAGATTTATCTAAAGAGCGTTCTAAAATTATTTGTTTGGGATGGGCTTTGACGCCTGTAGACATTTTGTCTGTTTAGTAATGTTTCAATTTCTAGGGTAATTATGGATATTATTCTGGGGTAACAGCAGTCTGCTGTTGCCATGCAATTGTTAAATAAAATATGTTGGGAATTATAAGCCAGGGTGTGTGTTTCATTGATAATTAATGCCTTGTCTTTATTGGGTTGAAGTATATTTGAGCGTGTGTCCCACGTCACAATGACATTGATGGTAGAATCAAAAATTTAAGATGGCGTTGGTGGAAAACTAAAAATTAGAAGATGTGAAGCTAACCCAGTTGTGCTATTGGGCAATTAAAAACAATTAAATTAGAAAAATTAAAAAATCGTAAAATGTTGGAAGTATACCAGTTATACCTTGAATGACTGCTGACTCTACAGTCGAGGACGGCGCTATGCTGAAAATTATCTGAACGATACGGATTTTGTGCCGCATTCAAAGGCACTCGATTGTACAACCCAATATGATTTTTGTTTCTGTGAAATTTTCACTGTTCTTGGAGAACTTTTCGTACTGATTTCTGATCTGTTATTAATTTTTTTTCATCGTGTACAGCTTTTTCACAAGCGGAGTAAACTTATTTAAATTTAAATTTATGTCTCACCAGGAGAAATTTTGTTGCAAGTAAGGAAAATTGTATTTTAATGACATGGAGTAGCTGGCTACACTTGTGACAACCATCTGACTGTTAGGGGGAAGCATTAATTGATTGTGGACATGCTACAGTGTCGTGAGACTAAATTTGTATTGTTAGATGTACTTTTCCAGTTTCTTAGAAATGAGTTTCAACAAGTGTTTGAATAACAGAAACGTATTCTATTATGTTTGTGATAACTTTGTAATTGGTAAGAAAGGACTGGTCATTAATAGTTTTGTGAAAAATGTCTGCTAAACAATCTTTTTTTGCATAAGACTTGGCAATCAAGACAAAAGCTCAGCACAACACAAGGTGCACCGTACATATATTGAGGGACTGAGATTGTGGAATAATGTGAAGAGGAAATCAGTGCTTTTTGCAGTTCGGATAGTGTAGAGGGAGTTGCAAAAACATATATATCGTTGTTGTTGTTGTTGTATGGTTATTGTTGGACACAAAAAGAAAGAAGGATATAAAATATCCTAATATTTCTACGCCCTGACAACCAGTTATGTATTGTGAATATCTCCCTATTCCAAACCCACATACGATTCTTAAGAATTTGCGAATGGAGAACAGCTCCAGAAATGAATGCGATGATAGTGATGATTACAAGCTAGAAAAAGATGTACTTTTATGTAATGGAAATTTGTTTATCTCAATACCAGTTGCACACTCAGTGTACCATAAGAAGATGTACTGTTCCGTATGCGGCACTATTGCCTAGGTTTGCATTTGCAGCCCAAGACCATCGGGTACCTATACTGCCTACAGTTTTCCGCTCTTTCCTCTCTGGTGGCAGAGGTAGTTACTGGCAGCAGTCAAGACACAGACGAGATCAGTCATCTGGACCTTGGTCGGAACCACTTGTTAGCTCAAGAAGAGCTTTTCCACAAGCTCTCAATGTGGTTGTCTATGGGCCCACCCCACACACAGAGTGATTGCTGCTCTGGAGTAGTGTGACTTCTGGGAATGGAGCAGCCTGAATTTAACGGCAGCTATTATAGTGCGTTTACTCATGTTCGTAATACGGAACGAATCCGTGTATGCTTTTGTTTGAAACAGATACTTTGTCTTGGAGGGGCCATATCGCCATTTTCTAGTTACTATTTAAACGGATTGTGTACCGATAGAGTTTGAAAGTAGGATGTTCATGGCGTCTTTTGGAGAGTTTGCTATTTATTCTGCTGCTGCGTGCATACAGCAACTTTGAGATATTATTATTGCGAGTAGTAGCGCGCGAACAGCTAGCTGTTGGTAGCAGTGGGACGCAGCCTAGCGTGGGGAGAAGCCGCGCGTCAGGAGAGGCTGCAGCCCGCCCTGACCGTAATGGTGGCGCCGGGGGAGAGCTCGGTATTAATCGAGGATTTCCGGTAATTTGCAATTTGGTGCGCCTCGTTGAGCGCTGAAGGGATTTTCTCAATTTTGTGTGTGCATACATTGAAAGTAATATTCATATCTTTGTTGTCACCAGATACGTAATTATTGATGTACGAAATTGTAGAATAACTGATGTTTTCAAAATGAACAAGGAAAAGAATGGTCTGATTGAGGTTTCTCAGTGTGTGAATCGTCAGTTGTCGGAATATAGCGAATTAAAAGTTTTTATTGATTCTTTATATTTTTTCACCCCTTAAGGTTTCTTAACTAAACCACTCCTTACATTTAATTTCTATAAAAAAGTGGAGTGGTTGCATCATTAGATGTGAACATGCGTTGCACTCTGCATGGATCGCAGTATTTCTTTTGAATTATTTTAGCATGTTGCTGGATGCAGAATATTCAAGCAGTTGCAGCGGAAAGACGAGGTAAGTTTTCTGTTGCTTGCAGGAACATTAAAATATAACTGAATATTTTAAAAATTGCGGTCACATACAAAAGACCTAATTTTTCCTGGTGTAGCGGTAGCGTCATCGGTCCCGAGTCGAAAACTGCCACAGCTTAAATATTGATGATAATGACCGTTGACAGCTGAAGATTTCCAGCATAGGATGTCACCCTCATTCTTCCAGCAGCTATTTCAAAGAGGACGTAGGAACAGACTGAAAGTCACAGCACTCCCTTGTCCTTGGGATGGGAAACTGCACCTAAGGGTGGAAGTATCAGCAATGAACAACGGCAAGAGGATACAGAAGGCAATAGAAACCATGCATTAAAGACACATAACGTGTATCCACAGGAAATCTGACATGTAATTGAAAAGGTGTCATGATGATCTCGCTATTGGCAAAAGATTCCGGAATAGTCTAGATTCTGGAATACTCTCGTATCTCCAGGAGCGGACTGCCAAAGAGAACGCGACAATGAGAAAAACATTGAATAACCAACGAAAGGATAACGTTTACGAGTTGTGGCGTGGAAAGTCAGAAGCTTGAACGAGGTAGGCAAGCTAGAACACCTGAAAAGGGAAATGCAAAGGCTCAATCTAGATATACTTGGGGCCAGTGAAGAGAAGTGGAAAGAAGACACGGATTTCTGGTCAGATGAGCATACGGTAATATAAACATCAGCAGAAAATGGTGTAACGGGAGTAGGATTTGTTATGACTAGGAGGAGGAGGAGGAGGAGGAGATTAGTGTCATTAGAGACGGAGCGCAAGCTCGGGCGAGAGAAAGATGGGGAAGGGAATCGGCCGTGCCCTTTCAAAGGAACCATACCAGCATTTGCTTTAGGGAAATCACGGGAAACCTAAACCAGGATGGCGGGATTTATGACTAGCAAGGTAGGGCAGAGATTGTGTTACTGTGAACAGTGCAGTGATAAGGTTGTTCTCATCACAATCGACGACAAACCAAAGCCGATAACAATAGTTCAGGTATACATGCCGAGGTCACAAACTAAACACGAATAGACAGAGTAAGTGTATGGTAATATTGAACGGGTAATACAGTACGAAGACTTCCGGCATAAGAAGTCAGCCTCATTCTGCCAAAGGCCTTGTCAAAGAGGGCGGAGGAGCGGATAGAGGTTCAGGGCACTCTCTTGTCCTAGGGGTGGGAAATTGCCCCTATAGGCGGAAGAATCAGCAATGATCAACGACATGAGGATGCAGAAGGCAGTAGAAACCACTGTATTAAAGACACGTAACGTCTATCCACAGGACATTTGGCCTGTAGTTGAAGAAGTGTCATGATGATCTCTCCATTGGCAAAAGATTCCGGAATAGTCCCCCATTTGGATCTCCGGGAGGGGGCTGCCAAGGGGGAGGTTACCATGAGACAAAGATTGAATAATCAACGAAAGGATAACGTTCTACGAGTCGGGGCAAGGAATGTCAGAAGCTTGAACGTGGTAGGGAAACTATAAAATCTGAAAAGGGAAATGCAAAGGCTCCATCTAGATATAGTAGGGGTCAGTGACTTGAAGTGGAAGAAAGACAAGGATTTCTGGTGAGATGAGTATCGGGTAATGTCAACAGCAGCAGAAAATGGTATAACAGGTGTAGGATTCGTTATGAATAGGAAGGTAGGGCAGAGGTTGTGTTACTGTGAAAGGTTCAGTGACCGGGTTGTTCTAATCAAAATCGACAGCAGACCAACACCGACAACGATAGTTCAGGTATACATGCCGACGTCGCAAGCTGAAGATGAACAGATAGAGAAAGTGTATGAGGATATTGAAAGGGTAATGCAGTATGTAAAGGGGGACGAAAATATAATAGTCACGAGTGACTGGAATGCAGTTGTAGGGGAAGGAGTAGAAGAAAAGGTTACAGGAGAATATGGTCTTGGGGCACGGAATGAAAGAGGAGAAAGACTAATTGAGTTCTGTCATAAATTCCAGTTTGTAATAGCGAATACTCTGTTCAGGAACCATAAGAGGAGGAGGTATACTTGGAAAAGGCTGGGTGATACGGGAAGATTTCAGTTCGATTACATCATGGTGAGACAGAGGTTCTGAAATCAGATACTGGATTGTAAGACGTACCCAGGAGCAGATATAGACTCAGATCACAATATGGCACTGATGGAGAGTAGGCTGAAGTTTAAGACATTAGGCAGGAAGAATCTAAGGTTATAGGTACTGCCGTAAGAAATACCTCAGTAGGCGGTACTGTCGAAGAGGAGTGGGCATCTCTTAAAAGGAAAATCATAGAAGTTCGAAAGATAAACATAGGTGCAAAGAGGATATCTGCGAAAAAACCATGGGTAACAGAAGAAGTACTTCAAATGATCGATGAAAGACGGAAGTATAAAAATGTTCAGGTACATTTAGGAATACAGAAATACAATTCGCTGAGGAATGAGATACACAGGAAGCGCAGATGATGTAAGACGAAATGGCTGCAGGAAAAAAGTGAAGAAAATCTAAAAAGAAAATAATTGTCCAAAGGACTGACTCAGAATATAGCAAAGTCAAAATAACCTTTAGTGAAATTAAAAGTGAAACTGAAATTCGACTGTTAAATGCAGAGGAGAGAGTGGAAGGTGGAAAGATTACTTTGAAGGCTCTATGAGGGAGAAGATTTGTCTGATGTGATAGAAGAAGAAACAGGAGTCGATTGAGAAGAAATAGTGGATCCAGTATTAGAATCAAAATTTAAAAGAGCTTTGGGGGACTTGAGATCTAATAAGGCAGAAGGGATAGATAACATTCCATGAGAATTTCTAAAATCATTATGGTAAGTGGTAAAAAACCGACTATTCACGTGTAGAATGTATGAGTCTGGCGACATCAACACAATTCCGAGTACTGCCAGTGCTGACAAGTGCGAGGATTATCGCACCATCAACTTAACAGTTCATACATTCCGGTACCTGAGCAGAATAATATATATATATATAAGAATGAAAAGGAAACTTGAGGATGTGTTACATGACGATCAGTTGCGGTTTATGATAGAAACAGGACTAAAGAAAAATCAAGACACGTTCGTAGGATTTGTAGACCTGATAAAAGCGTTCGTCTATGTAGAATGGTGCAAGAGATTTGAAATTCCGAGAAAAATGAGCTATATGGAAAGACTGGTAATATAAAGTATGTACAAGAGCCAAGAGGGAATACTAACAGTGGACGACCAAGAACGAAGTGCTCGTATTAAAAAGCGTGTAAGGTAAGGATGTAGTTTTTCGCCCCTTCTGTTCGATCTGTACATCGAAGAAGCAATGATGGAAGTAGAAGAAAGGTTCAGCAGTGGGGTTAAAATTCAAGGAGAAAGAACGTTAATGATATGAATCGCTGATGACCTTGCTATCCTGATAGAAGGTGAAGAAGAGTTACATGTTTTGCTGAATGGAATGAACCATCTAATGCGAGTTTATGGTAACGATAATAAAGTTTCGCTAGGTAGCCTAGCAACTTTTGGAGAAAAAGTGTAGATGACGATAATTTGGACAGAGGGAGCTTTATACATTTTTGTGTATGTGTTGGCATAATAATAACTTTTGATGTTGAAGCTATCACTAGCCCTACAACAGAAATAATTTTTGATAATAACTTTCAAGTTATTTAAACTGTGTTAACAGATGCGGATGTAAGCTAAGGTGACTTAAATATGATACAGAATGACAAAATTTGTCTGTACGCGTGAAAGAAAAAGAGTAATTGTTGCGAAAAAATTGTAAATTTCAGAGAGTTTGCTTTAAAATAAATGTATTTAATTCTTTAAACTTACAAATGCAGACTAGAAAAAATAAAAACTGTGTATCACTTTCGTGGACTAAAATTCTTAGATATGATAGGTAGTTCCAAAGCATAATATAAATGTGATATTGTTATGTAAACAGAAGAGGAAAATTGAGATCTTAATAAGAGATAGGGAACCCACAAAACGAAACATAAATGCAAACGGGATAAGCCCATGGGGCGTATTTCTAGGAAATTTATGGCAAGAAATATATGTCAGATTGAACTACAGAAATGTCTGTTTCTTTTTACTGTTTTAATGTGAGTACTATAACGTCAACCAGCAATGGATAGGAACTGTTTACAGTAGAACTGGGTATACTGCCAGTAATACAAAAATAGGATATTCGCAAAAGACAATCACTGTTTTACATCACCAGGAGCGTTAAACATGAAGCAGGTCCCTCGTATAATATGTTTACGACCCATGTAGGGACATGAGAAATCGCCAGTTTCTGTATCAAATCAGTTTTATTAATAAGATGTATTTATTTTACTCTTTGTATGCTGTAGACATATCTGTATCTGTATGAATTCCTTTTTCCACGTCGAAATTTAGCCAAGATTCAACGTTCTCCAAGAATATGGTCTTGATCTGTCATTACAATAGGATCCAGTGTGGATTCTCCAAATGGGTTGACATTATCTACGCTGTCATCACTCTTGAAAGAGATGTCAGAAACAGAATAAGTCTCCTTAGTTTCTTTTCATTTTTTGTGTACTTGTCGTAGCTTTGGTCCAAGCATAGCTTTCTGTATCTCTTGATCATTTTTTGAAACTTCCTGGCAGATTAAAACTGTGCGCAGGACCGAGATTCGATGTCCTCCTTCTTTGTTGGGAGGCATTTCTTTTTCAGCAATGAGTTTACTGTGTATGGAACGGCGACAGCTCACGGTACACCGCTGTAAGGCTGGGTGCTGTGTATCAGTTGACACTGTATCACTTTTTGAAATGAACTGTGTCATACACCAAGATGACAAAAGTCACAGGACACCTCCTAATATAGAGTCGGACCTGCCGTCGCCTGGCGTAGTACAGCAACTCGACGTGGTATGGACTCAACAAGTCGTTAGAAGTACTCTACAGAAATACTTAACGGTACTGCCTCATCAGTCGCCTATGATTCCTAAAAGTTTGCCGCTGAGGAATTTTGTGCATGAACTGGCCTCTTGATTATGTCCCATAATATTCGATCGGATTCATGTCGGGCAATCTGGGTGCCCAATTCATACGTTCGAACTGTTGAGAAAGTTCTTAAAAACATTAGGGAAGAATGGTGGCCCCGTGATATGGCTCTTTGTTATCCATAAAAACTTCATCGTTGTTTGGGAACATGAAGTCCATGAATGGCTGCAAATGGTCTTCAAGCAGCTCATCGTCTTCACGTACAATCAGTGCTTGATTCACTTGGACAAGAGGACCCATTCCAATCCCTGTAAACAGACGCCTCACCTTTATGGAGACACCAACAGCTTCCACTGTGTCTCGTTGATGATTTGGATCCATGGCTTCGAGGGGTCTGTATCACACTCAAACCCTGCCATCAGCTCTTACCGACTGAAATCGGGACTCATCTGATTAGCCCATGGTTTTGCAGTCGTCTTGGATGCTACCATTATGGTCACGAGCCCAGGAGAGGCGATGTTGTGCTGCTACCAAAGAAACTAGCGTCAGTCTTCTGCGGCCAAATTTCTTCGTACTGTCATAATAGATACGTTAGACATTCGCCCCACATTGATTGTCACCACTGACAACTCTACATAAACGCCGCTGCTCTCGGTCGTTATGTTTAGGCTGTCGGTGACACCATTATTCGTGGTAAGAGGCAATGCCTGAAATCTAGTATTCTAGCCACACTCTTGGAGCTGTGGATCCCGTAATGTTGAAATCCCTAATGATTTGGAATGTCCCATAGTCTAACTCCAACTAACATTCCGTGTTGAAAGCCCGTTAATTCCCACTGCGCGACAATAATCACGTCGGAAACCCTTTCACATGAAACAGGTGGGTACAAATGATAGCTCCGCCTACGCACTGCCCTTTTACACCTTGTGTAATTTATACTATCTTCATCTGTATACATGAATATCACTATCCCATGACTTTTCACACCTGCGTGTATTTTGGAATGAAGCGTATCATATTTAAGTATTATAGTGATTGCTTAACAATTATCTCATTATAATAAATCTGTAAATAACGAATAATCCAACAAACACAGCACAATTTTCTATGTAGCACAAATTTCGTTACTGGCGCAAATTTGCCAAGTATTTTAGAACTGTGTGCATATTTATTTTCAGTATTTTAATTCAAAAGTGATGTTCCTGTTGAAAAATCAAATTATGATTACCTATTCCTAAATTTCGGCTGTATAACTGACAGTAGGAATGTTTGTAGTAGGTATAGTTTTCTTATGAACAGACTCGATGGATCAGATAGTTGGAAAGTTTTGGCTATATCATGTTTAGGGCACCTGACCCTACGTTGTGTCGTCTGGTTCTAATAGCGACAGCCTTCGTGTGAGTGTGTCTTGTGGATGGACAGTTGTATGTTTACCTACAACCATGTACGAATCGCACATGGATTTTAAAAGTGTTCTGTAACTGAAGTCTTGTAGGACAGCACATTGTTCATATGTAGCCAACTTGTGAAACTTGGACAAAGTATTGTTATGCTCTCTTACCGCTACAAGAATTCCTAGTTTAATATTGGTACCACTCAGCTGTTTCTGGGTAGCCTTTGACATTTCCTTATTTGCGTATTTACTAATGGACTGTGGCTACGGTACCAAGGCCTGTGCAACACGTTGGGCTCCTGCCAATGAGAGCTTCGTGTTTATTGTAATTATTACCTCATTTTTCTTAATTGAGTGATTATTAACAAAATGAAATCGAGTCCAGACCATTCTGAACTTAAAGAACCTTATTGCCTCTTATGCTATGACACTGAAAAATTTTAATTCAACGTTGTCTTAAGAGTCTTGTTATTGAATTTTGGAGCAAAACTATGTATTTAACTGCTGTCCTAAGTTCGCTAGACCAACATTTTGTTTAATGCTACAATATTAAACGTGGTGCTAGAATTTAAATAAAATTTTTTGTGCAGTTATAATTTTTGGGGTAATATTTTCATAGGCTTAATGACTGTACCTGGTTGTAAGTCCATACATATTATAAAAATGCAGTGTGTGTGTGTGTGTGTGTGTGTGTGTGTGTGTGTGTGTGTGTGTGTGTGTGTGTAAGTTGCACATTTCCTTCGAAGCCACTAGATCAGTTTCAACCAAGTCTAGTACACGTAGCCCTTACTGTCAGGCAACAATCGCTGTGGAGGTAAGAACCAACTACCTATTATAGTTAAGAAGATAAGTAATGACGTCTTAAACAATGAGATTCGTGAGAAACTGCCATGTTGTGTGTGACGTATTGAATTCACGATACGTTTCTTAGGCAATATCCACGTGTGCCGCTAAATGCATTTTAAAAACTACTTCATCGAACCACGTATTTTTCAGCAGACATGACGTCATAAACACTGAGATTTATGAAAACCTCCCGCATCGTGCGTGAAATTTAAATCTTTTGCTTCTTTTCTACTACTTCTATACGCAACAAATTTTGTACACAGTATCCAATATGCCACTGAATGTACTTGCTAAAGCATATCATTACAGGACATGTAGATTGGGAAATATGACATCGTAAACACTGACACGCGCAAAAACTACCGCATAGTGTTAAGACGTTGAAATTTTTTACGTGTTTGCCACTAACTCTTACCACAACGTATTTCGCTGTCAGTATCCACATATGCCGTTGAATGTGCCTACAGAAATATGTTACTAGATGACATATAGTTCGAGAGATATGACGTCAAAAACACTGAGATGTGTGAAAAAAACGTTACAACACGTATGAAATTTTAATACATTTATTGTTTACTGATAACAATAAGGCACTCCAACAGTCAGTCAACTTAAGGAAATCCCTGACACCTTGAAACGCCTTTAGCAGCTTTCAACTATGCAGCGCGAACGGTTGTAGGCGGAAACGACGGCCGTCTATAGAGCTATGAAGAGCCGTTGCCATAGAGACGTTTCCAGAACCGCTTTCTAGACACGCGAATTAGCTGAGTCGAGTGTACAGAAACTATCCGTGATCACGTTTCTTAATCTGGACACTGTACTTATACATCGGTACATTGTGCACATTTCTTTGATACGAATGTTTCATAATTTCAGAGGTATTTTCACGAATACATGAAAATGGAATTTTTTCGATACTTCACTACAAATATAGTTCATTTTTTGTTGGCGAATAAACCAGAAAATTAGAAAAATAAATAATCGGGTATTTCCATGTTTGTGAGCTAGTAAAATTGTAAATTTAGAGTTTTCAGTAGACGGATATTATTTTACTGGTAACTCAATCTATAGATGTCAGCCTTTTATTTGTCCTTGGGCCTACCTGCTTCCTACAATATGAAAACCTCAAAGCTGTGTTGAAGTACAGGAACTATGAGAAATATTTTGGGACAATATGTGGGGATTTGAAAGCAGTTAGCACGGTAATACGTCAACAATCCGGCTTCACAAAAATGCCTTATGTCATTTGTGAATGGGACAGACAAGCGAAAAACAGAGTTTTAGGGGCAAGTAATTGGGGTGAAAGAAAAACCCTCCAACTGAATTCATAGAATGTAATAAATGAAGTAGTTGTTCAACCATCCAAGGTACAAATATCGTTTCATATCACGTTTGAGCTTACGAAACAGTTAACTAAAGCATTTCCAAGAAATGCTGACTGCTTCATGTAGCTGGTAACAAGATTTCCAAAAGTATCTTATGAGAAAAATAAATAAGGGCTTCTTGTGGGGCCACAGAACAGAAATTTAATGAAAGATAATTTGTCTGAAAGTACAATGCATCCAGTGGAGAAAAGGGCTTTGATTCTTTTTGAAGAAGTAGTGACCAATTTCGGGAGCAACAACAAACACCTAAATTACAAAACCATGCTTAAAACAATGTTGCCAGATTTCATGAAATTTGAGTGTAACATGTGTGTGAAGGTTCATTTTCTGCCTTGACACACTGATTTTTTGCCTGCAAACCTGTGCACTGTTACTGAAGAACAAGTAGAACGGTTTCACCACGAAAGGCGAAACGCAAACATTATGCAAAACAGAGATAGCATTTGCCAAGGCAGACAATCAATGACGAGAAGTTTTGCCCCTTGTCAGAAGGAACTTCATGCAGTGGAACAGGCGAAGCGAAATTAAATTGCCACACATGTGTTGTGTTTTGTAACAATTATTAGCTGGTTCAAATGGCTCTGAGCACTATGGGACTTAACATCTGAGGTCATCAGTCCCCTAATTATTAGCAGTTTAAGTTAATATGTGCTGTTATCTATTCTAACGCAGTGTGTAGTAATTATACACATGATACAAAATAAGTAATTTTAATGGAATAAAAATCCCCTGTTAGAATAAAATGTGATTTCATCTAAAACATTAGATGTCATATGTAGAAAAAGCTGACGTGATACAGAAAAACAAAAATCAGATTGGAAAATTTGTCAAATAACACCTTACAGTCACAAAACATTCCTCTAAGAATGTTAAAGGCCAGTATAATGCTATTAATTAAAAACAGATAAAAGTGTGACAATAGTGGGGTAACTAGGGATTAAGGATCTAAGTTACACGTTGAACAACTCATGTGAACGAACTTATTCCGATTAATATACCACACACATAGCGTAAGATGAATTAAATTCACACAAGCAAGCACAACATTTCAGTTTTAAACGTTCTTCAGGCAGTGTTACGAAGACCACACTTTGGATGTTGCTCAGTAATGCTACACCTTACAAACTATCATTTTAGGGGGGAAGAAGATTAGTGCTGAACTAGAAAAACGTGATCCAACTTTAAAAAACACATGTGGCTAAAATAAATTTCTAAGCAGACCTCAGCGACCTTTTGCCCAAACACCAACTGACCATGCCTGTAACAGTGAAAAACACATGTTGCTTACAATACAAATCTCAGCATGCAAACATGCAACCAATAGGCAGTCCGAATCACTGTTCTGTAAAAGTCAGCAAATGGAACAGTTCAATTAATGTGCGATGCCTGACACTTGACTGTTGACTCTAAAAGTAACTGACAAATTGTTATTGCCATGCCTAATTGTCATATAACAACATATAGCACATATTGCTAAAAAAAACATGCTTAACAATTAGTTGATACTTCGTTTTTGGGTATAGATAAGGTTGTGCACGAATATGATCTTTTAAGAAAGGCTGCGATATTTACTGACTGGAACTACGGTGCAGAGGGTTTCCAAAAACATTTCAGCGTGTTTTCCTTTTTCTTTCCCTAATCAACTGCCAAATAATACCGAGATGTAATCGTGACGAGCAAAATCAAAATACGATATGTAAACACACAAAATGATCAAAGAAAATGTAGGACACGGTTCCACACAGAGAGGAAAGTCTGTTCCATGTCTAAATTTTCTGTACTATGTAGGCATACTTAGAGCTATTTTAGTTGTGGTACACAAATCCGTTGCCTTGACTTTTCAGAAGTTTTTCAGTAACGCATCACCGCCTAAAGCACGTTGAAGAAGGTTCATGTTCTACACTAGAAAAATATAACTGCTATTACTGACTACCTAATATAGATTACGTCACATTTGAACTAGGGCCTACCTGTGCTGGCATGGTCATCCACCAACTCTTACATTTTCCGGCATTTTAGCAGAGGGAAGCATAATAAAAATGTTGCTTTTTGTTTATATAGTTAACAAAGTGTATCACTTAACTGCAAATATTCGTGGTACAGATATATGCCTTCATAATGTTCCAAATATGAGTTGTAAACACACAAAATGCCCACACCACCAAAGGCATTAGTGGAACAAACTTCCAAACTGAGGTGAAAGTTTGATATCTGAAAAGACTATCTTTGCATCATACTAAAAGTGCTCATCATATACCTAATGATTTCTAGAGCATACCACACATACAGGTTGCTTGTCACAGTATGTAAGTACAATTTCAGATCTCTAATGGTGAACCAAAATAAGATCTTTGGACTAAAATAAAATTATTTATCAAAATACGTCATATTTCGAGTGCAAAATCGACATGGCATTCCCACCAAGTCTGATTGTTCGGTACTGTTAGAAAGATATACGTGGCCCACTCAAAGCCCTATTAATTTAACCTACAGGTTAAATGACACTTGTTGACGCACTTAGTTCGATCTTGGTACAAAACTTCAATAAAACTAAAACTTTGTGTATTATTTATCGAAATAAATAAAAATTTGTTCTATAACACGACAGAACACTTACAGGTATTACTACTGATGTAACTTATAGCTTAAAGTGCACTTGTCGACAAGAATAGTTTGACCTTTGCACCAAAGTAAACAACGTTAGTCTAAGTCTAAGCTGTCTGTATTATTTTGTCAAAAATATATCTTAATTCGATTAAAATCGAAAAGTGAGTCAAAGAGTACAGTGACAGCAATACATAATCATTAACTTTATCTAAAACACCTGTCATCTTCTGCTAATAATGCTAACATTGTTTATCACACAGTGGAGACTAAAAGGCGCTTTAGTGAAACAGTGTAACGAATCAGTGTGATCTCAAAATGGTAAGCCACAGTTTCATATACCTAGCTATATCTCGTCATTTTTTAGCCTTACCATTAGATTAACGTGAATTTTGCCTACGTTATAGGGGCTGTTACATTGTTTCTCCCCTGATATATGGCTTTGTTGTTAAGTAACATTTTATAACAATATTTAATAACTTTAACAACCTGAGTATCAGGTGAACACAATAATTACTAACACGTACCTCTTTTTTTTTAACTTCCCTGTGCGAAGATAAGCGAGTATCTCGAGATAGATGTTATCTTCTATATCGGTTTTAAAGTGCAATAGCCGGCCAAAGTGGCCGAGAGGTTCTAGGCGCTACAGTCTGGAACTGCGCGACCGCTACTGTCGCAGGTTCGAGTCCTGCTTCGGGCATGGATGTGTGTGATGTCCTTAGGTTAGGTTTAAGTAGGTCTACGTTCTAGGGGACTGATGATTACGTCAGTCCCATAGTGCTCAGAGCCATTTAAACCATTTTTTCTAAAAGTGCAATATTAGTGCTGACTACCGGTCACTAGATATTATCATCATCAGTTCAAGAGCTGACAATATATGGGTTTGCCATCATCATGAAAAAAATAACTTACATCACAGAATAATTTTGTTAAATGGAATATATATGTTTTTTGCATTGAAATCGATACACAGTGAAGGCTGCAGTTATCATATCTGTGGGTTCTGTCGTGTTAATCGATTAATGATCTTCTTTCACTAAATATTTCGTCTTGAGACTGATGGATGTTGTTCTTATTCAGAATTTTTGCAAAAATGTAATCTGTATTAGACATTCAACAAGATTGATTGCCTATTTATGGTAGCAACCAATTAATTATTTTTCTAATAGGAATTTATTTATTAAGCGAACTGTTTTATTCGTTCTGTGCAATGCCTAGTATCTGTACATAACTGGAAATGCGGTATGTGCTACCTAGCTCTGCATCAATAAGGAAAGGACACACAAGCATAGGTTTCTTTCTTATTTGAAGAAAATAAACAGATTTTAACCATATTTAATTTATTCTGACTGAAAATACTTCAGAGATTAGTAATGTTTATTACTTTTACTATCACACGACCGGTTTCAGGCTCTTATAAGCCCATTTTCAGGTGTCGTAACTTGGTGGTGTGACCCCGAGCGCCGCGGTGATAGTGTACCACCTCGGCTCTTGGGTGTCACAGAACCAAGTTACGACACCTGAAGATGGGCTTATAAGAGCCTGAAGCCGGTCGTGTGATAATAAAAGAACTTTACAACTGTAGCGGGATTTTCAGCCTCTGGTATAATGCTCAGCTGGGAATGTTCCATCAACAGAATGGTTTATAATTATTACCTTGCAATTGATATGAAGCCTCGGAATTACTTTTGCATCAGATTCTAGTAAAAGATTATATGATCACTAAGCATAACCAAATTACCATGGGAACATTTCATTCTAGTGCAGTATTTGATCTAGTGTTCAATCAATAACATCATTTGCAGTCTGCATAGTAACACTCTAAGTACGGCATATGTCCATATGAAGTTTTTGGTTTCAAATGAGAATTCCTGTAATATTCCTAAGTGTTGACTATTCCTCCTGTGAGACCCTGTACTATGTTGCGAATAAGGTGCTGAAATTCCTATTCTGTAATTTAATAATAAAATGAGTTCATTCGCGAATACACAATTTGGTCAATGACTTGGAAAATAAAGGAACTAATCCAACAAGGTTATCAGAAGAACGTTTCCTTTCTAAAACCATAAGCTGTTAAAACTTCATGTTTGTGATTTTTGTATTTTGGTGAAACTCAAAATTACGAAAACACTACCTTTTAGTACTCCATTATATATTACTTCCTTTTTGTGTATGTTAAATGGCAAAAATTCTAATTATGTGATGTTGCGCGGTTGTTGGTCGCTATGCATGGCCTACATTCATACACAGGCTCCAGGAAGAGCAAACAGTATGCAAAAGACACTATACTAATTTGCAAATTAGAATCTGTAGCAATTTCGTAGATCATATACAGATGTTCACTTTGTATCTTCTCATATTTTTTTAACTTACAATCTCGATTGAGTGAACCTACTATTAGCTCAAAAATATTTCTCATACTTATGAGTGATTTTTTTAGTACTGAACATAGTAGAAAAGTTAAATGAAATTAATGTTAAGCCAAGGTTTGGGAACATGATTGATGTTGTCCACAGATTCTTACTTGTTACTGGTAGATGTGCCTACAATTAACCACACGCCAGTAGTAGTTTCTGAACTTGTATGGATGTAATTACATGGCTATGTACCTAGTGTTGACTAAAATCAATTCAGCTACGATGCTACATTTGTATAATTCTAATTACAGCTGAGGTAGCTGTAGTTAATAAATTTCAGACTAGTCAAAAATCTAATGTTTTCATTAAGAACATTTTCGTGTATTATTAATGTATAATTCATTGTGCTGTAAGTGCCAAGTATGATCGTCTCCTCAGCAGAAATTGTTTCCCTGAGCTGCTGATGTCTGTCCCTTAGGCATGGTCTGAATGGAGTGGGGCAAGCAGCATGATTGTGATTCCCCCTGGAACAAGCAACGCAAACTTGGTTAGATGTAGTGTCCTGGATGCAAGCATTTTGAGGGGCATTTGCAATTAGCAATACCAGCGTCCAGCAGCTCGTGCACATGTGATGGAGCCCAATTTGTGTTTCTCGAGCGTTCAAGGAGCAATGAGCTATGTCCATTGAAAAAATTATCACAGTGGTACAATAAAGGCCAGAAATTTGGCAGTCTAATCACTGTCAATATAAAAATAGGTCGATTGTAAGCATTTAAGATTAATGTTAACAGTAAATAAAAATTGTTTTTGTGTCATACTGTTTTGAGAAAAATAATTCAGAAACACGTCTCACACATTTCTTGCTACTAGTGACAAACTATTATTTCGTCTACCGAGATCGCCATGTTGAACATTACGAGACTGATGGATTATCTCAACCCACAGCTTACCCATTGGCTTCTACAAAAAGGAAGCAATGAGACATGCTGGCATTCCTAAATCAAAAATTTTTACTGATGGAGAAAAGTTCAAGTGAAAATGAAGCACATGAGAAATTAAAACAAGATGGGTGTCATATGTTTCTTATGAATATTTTGCCTTCTGTGAAGAAGTTGTCTACAATTCAGAAATTGTATTTTCAGGGGAAAAAGTCGATGAGTGGTGGACTGAAGCGGCGAGTGAGAATCAGACTGGTTATTATTCTCCTCCCAGACTATGACAGTATCAGACAAATTAGTCTTGATAATTTACACATGACACATTACTCAAATTACCTCTGTTGTGCTTGCCTTCAAACTATAAGATGTTATAAGCATTTGACATAAATGTTTTCTGGGTATGGTGCCGCGTTATAATGTGTAAAAGTAGTGCTGCTGGAGAAAAACCAACGTTTCGGCCACGGTTGTAGAAGCCGTCGTCTGGATCTACTCGTGCGTTCTAGCTAAGCAGAGTCCCTTATATTGCGATGTTACTGTTCACTGCGCACGCCATTACGTCATAATTTTAAAAAGATAGTTCGTTACGTTGGTCACTTAAGGAAGAAGGAGAGGGAACTTAATTTTAATAGGTTATTGCGGTGGAGGGAGAGCGTAACCTCTGTTGTCTGTTGGCTCTTGTATTATGTGCCATGATTGGTGGCCACCGTCGAATGAAACGTTGTCTCTTGCTTACCAAATGCTGGACGTCTTCCCCTCGTCGGCAGTTACTCGCCGGTAGTGCTCGTTCCTCGTGTTGACAGTGCGGTCCGTTGGGTTCCGACTGTTGGCAGCCAAGATGGGGCAAACCTGAGTCCATCTTCTCTTGGCTCTGAGCACTATGGGACTTAACATCTGTGGTCATCAGTCCCCTAGAACTTAGAACTACTTAAAGCTAACTAACCTAAGGACATCACACACATCCATGCCCGAGGCAGGATTCGAACCTGCGACCGTAGCGGTCACGCGGTTCCAGACTGAAGCGCCTAGAATCGCACGGCCACACTGGCTGGCTCATCTTCTCTATTCATGTTCTTAGGGTGTTTAAGTATTTCGACGACCTCTCTGATTTTGCGATTCGTCATAACCGGCTGCTTCAGCGAAGCCTTTGTGTTGGCCAAGCAGCCGGTTATGACGGAACGCAAAATCAGAGGGGCCATCGAAATACTTAGACACCCAAAGAACATGAATAGAGAAGATGGACTCAGGCTTGTCTCTCTTGGTTGCCAGCAGTCAGAGCCCAACAGACATTACTGTCAACACGAGGAATGAGCACTACCGGCGAGTGACTCCCGCCGCGGGGAAGACGCCCAGCATTTGGTAAACAGGAGCCAACCTCTCATTCAATGGTGACCACCAATGATCGCACATAACACAAGAGCCAATACTCAAAAGGGGTTACGCTCTCCCTCCACCGCAGTAACCTATTAAAATAAAATTCCCTCTCCTTCTTCCTTAAGTGATCTACGAAACGAACTATTAAAATTGTGACATAATGGCACGCGTAGTGAACAGTAACAACAAAACATAAGGACACTGCATATCTAGGACGCACCAGTAGACCCAGAAGACGGCTGCGGCAACCGTGGCCAAAACGTAAGTTTCTCTCCAGCAGCAGTAGTTTCATACGTATGACGCGGTACCACATCCAGAAAACTTTTATGTCGACTGACTCCTGCCGCGGAAGCGTACGGAATTGTGTTACAAGCAATTGTTTAAACCATTTTCGTTAAAAATAAAATTGTGAATAACCAACAAAAATTTCAGATCTACTTATCTCAAGGTAACTATAAGCTTTTCCTCTGGCAATATAGTTGAATGGAAATTTTTGCAAGTACTCTCAAGTGTGCGCCGAGCTTTTTCCAAATATAATCAATTGTAGGCTCAGATGTCCGTGTATTAATGGAATTTTTTTTGGAATCTGATTGTAAACTGATTGTAAACTCAAGTACAACGTATTAAACTCTCCAAAAAATTCTCTCTCTTTCACTAGTATTCTTGGAAACTTCCTCACAGTAGATAAATTTTCCATGATAGCTCTGTCACTGTTTTCCTGGTAAGTCCTTATAAGGTTCCCTGAATGCTTCCTGCGCTGGCCAGTCATGAGTCCTGTTCGGCATCTGACATCAAGATCTACAGGGTGAGAACTCTCAGACAACCGCAGTTAACTCTCGAGGTGAAACTGAATGTCACGCGCCCCCAATCGAACTGCAGTCTGTCTCAATCGATTATAAGTACATTATTCGGTAAAAAGCTTGATTCTCACACATCTCACAGCTTAATTCGTTAGCCTCATGTTGATCTGCCTACCGTTTCGTTAATTGTAGTTACTGTGATATATCCAGATAAACTAAACTACTGCATGAAACAATTAAACGATCGCCAGTTCTCTAGGGCATTGAGTCACCAGAATCTTAAAAAAGGTAATAGCAAAGAAATTTAAGCAAATAATCACTGGCGTGGAGACAGCAGATTTGTAACACGAACGGTAGGAAAAGGTGGTAGATATACAGTACAAATAAAAGCTAGCCTTTAGCACTCGAGACTGTACAACACTCCTTACACACAGGAACGGGGCTGGATATTTAACGACCGTATGCTTAAACCCACGTACTTGGTCCTTCCCGTGGCGGTTATCTGCTGCTCTCTGAACTGCCTGCAATGATGTTTCCTGTAATAATTATTGTCTAGCACGGACAGGAGCCATTCACACCAACCATTCACATCAACAATACCAAGTTGATCTGGTGGAATTCGTTGTATTCTGTTAAACATTCGCACAGTGTGGGGCTGTACTGTTCACAATTAACATTATTCCACATTGGTCGTGATCAGTATTTGTACTCCAAGTAGGTGTCTATTGTGATGTGTAAGGTTGCTGTCTAATTGATGGCATCCAATGCAAAAACACGGTGCATAGAAAACATAATCACTGTTCAACGGATGTTTTATCAGTCGACGATTGGCACAGTTCTTCCTAGAGTACTAAACAATTGAACAGCTTATAACACTAGCATGCTCGTGACGGAATCGCGACGCGGATGCTCCATAGAATTTCGGGTAGGATACACGAACGAGGAAGTACCTGCTCTCGTGATATTCAGCCAGTCATAACGATATGTATTTATTTCACTTAGAACTTGCAGTTAGGATTATACCAGTCCACATTATTTTTTCGTAACCGTCGCGTCGCGGTAGATTGTTGTTCTACCTACACGACACACGAAACCGAGATACATCAACTTTTGGATAAATAATGATACTACGTCGTGAACACGGAAATTAAACGCAAAATTTGTGTGGAAAACATTTTCAATTACCTCTCCATAACTTGTAAAGTAGGAGCTGGAGCCACGG
Organism: Schistocerca gregaria; assembly: GCF_023897955.1. Taxonomy (NCBI): domain Eukaryota; kingdom Metazoa; phylum Arthropoda; class Insecta; order Orthoptera; family Acrididae; genus Schistocerca; species Schistocerca gregaria. Next base: position 822,042,492 of record NC_064921.1, on the reverse strand, counting down.
CATCAACACAACACTCCGCCCACGCTCCACGAAAGCTACGCCACACTCCCCATCCCTGCTCTGCGCTCGGCAGAGAGGCGACTGTCGATAGTCAACGATACAGTTCTATGCTTACAGGGTGTCACGCTATTCCACAGCAGAATACATCACGAGAAAATAAATAAATCAGAAAACACTGAGTTTGCAGACATGATGCTACTAGTTAAATAAATTACTGGCTTAACTTCAACTTTACTACGTAAAAAAATTACTTTCAGTAACCTCAGTGCAACATAATGAAAAATTTAGAAAAATTCAAGCAAATTACTTTTGATTATTGAAAGATTGAATGGAATTTATTGTAAGCGAGTGAGAAACCGATTTTAATTTTAAAATAACAACAGTAAAATACATACCAAGCCAAAAGAAGTCACTCGCTAAGCTAAATACTGAATAAACGAAACTGTGCGCTCTTTATTTGTGCTGTATCTTTAGCTATTAGTTTTCCATTGAATTTTTGGGTAAACTTAAATGAATATATACTCAAAATTACAAATTATTTAAGCCTCTGTTCTACAATATGACAATGAACATTTACTGTTACTGAGGCAGAAAATTTAGACTGAAAATTGACGATAATGACAACACAGGTACACTAAAAATTATAGCTATTGCACTTTACTATTCAGAAGAGCGATACTTTGAGAAAGAAATGCCTCTAGGTAATGCCTATGTCAGTTTATAGGTGTAGCTGCGTATACGACGTAGAATGTAGCCGACGACAATGCTGAACTGCCGCTATTGCTGTTGAGGCTGGTTGGTAACCGCGAGTCATCTCCAGAGCCACGGGTCATTATGGGACAGGCATTAGATACAGTTGCAGTTTCCTCTGCCTGGCCGCTCCTACCGTGCTGTCAATACTCGCGAATTAATGAATTTGGTGAGAATACACTGGCGCGATCATAGCGGAACACTGAGTCTGCGGGAAGTGCCCAACAAACACTTGCGCACTCTTTCACGACTCAAGCTACTTTGCTTCCTCTCTCCTCGCAAAGCGACAGAGACACTCCATACGCAAAGACAAACAATGGGACAGCTACTGCCATTTCGTCGATGCTTTCGGGACAGTTAAATAAGCTTCCCTTGGCTATTACCCAGAAATTTACAGTATATACATTATAATTACGATCAATTATACACACATCAAAAAACGTTTCGCATCACCCCAGATCCTAGAACTCCTGAAGATAGATGTTGACTGTGGATTTTGTATCACAGACACAGTTTCTTTGACTGTTCAGAGATGTCACTAAACTCGGCCAGAGATGTGAACAACTATGCACGAACAGAGGATATTAGACGGAGGGGGTCCGACAGCCGATCACTTCGTCATTCCACCAGGAAAGAGGTACACGGCTCGTGGTGTCTGTAGTTCAACCATG